>NW_006293784.1:7533752-7579309 GCF_000327345.1 Myotis davidii | reverse complement strand
TGCGCCCGGCCAATCGGCAGTGCCACAGTCAGCTCCCCTCCCCTCACTCTACCCCCCTATTAAAGGCCCTGATTTTCTCACGGGTGGCACTCTGCCTCCGATCGCTGCCGGAGGGCGGGGTCGAGTTAGCTAGCTCAATAAAGGACCTTCTGCTTTTGCATCGGACTGGCTCCCTGGTGTGGTTTTCTTGGGGATCTTGAAATCTGGGCATAACACTTTCCTTCTGAAAATCAGCGAGAGATTTTTCAAGCTTTCATGGTGTGAAGGGCATTCAGGAACCTGATAAGGACAATAGTGCCAGCCCCTAGATTATGGCTGGGACCCTTAATAGGATAGACCATTGTGAAATCTGTCCTACTGGGCACAGCTGGAATTAAACCCCGCTCTGCCCAGTCTGAACTTTAAATCTGCTCGCTTATCTCCCTTCAGCTTTATTTCCTTTTTCTTCCCTTTTTGGCAGGGGGTTGGGGATGGAGTGGTTAAGAAAGGGGGGGGCGGGGCGGGATAGGGGCGCTTTTTTGTGGAAGTCGGCTGGCCAAAGGCATTCACACCAGTGTCAACTTCAAACCAGTCCGGGCAACAGAACGACCCCCAAGTCACTCTTTGTAAATGTGAGTTCTTCTCCCTGTGCAGTCTTTAAAAGTAGTATCTCTTGCACCATCGAGCCCCTCTCAGGCAGTCCTGCTGTTGAAATTTCTGAGCTATAGGAATGCTCTCCATTTCAGTGTGTTCGCAGTAAAATAAGTGCAGAAAGGAAACATCTTCGCTGGCCGCCTTGACAGAACTCAGAAATACACTGCGCTGAAACGCGTGGTAAAGCCCCTGCTCGCGCGTTCCCAAAGAGATTTGCTTTCAGAGATCCTGCAGGAGGCTGATTGGGTCTCCTGAGATAGCTCTCATCCTCCGACAACGCACCGAGCCCCCACGGAATCTGCTCTTCGTGTCTAATTACCTGCCTGATACCCGAGCCTTTCCCCTCGCAGCCCCCGGCTCCGGCCCCTGTGCGCAAACTCTGCCCCGAGGTGCTGCAGACGCACAGCTGGGGGGCCGGCCTGGGCGGGGAGCGGCCCCCCAGCTGCCTCTGGAAATCCACATTTTAGAGCCTTGTAGTCATTTCCTTGCGAGTGCGGCCTCTGTTAACCACCAATCTGTTCTATCTATGAGTTCAGTTTTTGTTTGTTATGATTCCACATATTATTAAGACTTGCCTTTCTCTGTCTGACTTTTTTGCTTAGCACAATGTCCTCAAGGTCCATCCATGTTGTTGAAGATAGCAAGATGTCCTTCTTCTTATGGCTGAATAATACGTGTGTGTGTGTGTGTGTGTGTGTGTACTTTTTTTATACAAGGAGGCCAGAGGAGAACACCCTCCTCTTACTTCCTAATATATTATGTCCTCCCCTGCCGAGTCCGGGACTTAGTCTGGATTTGGTAACTGAAGTAATATAAATGTTAGCTAAGAAGTATTCCCGCAATGTGGTTCCAATTTAGGCCTGTTTTGAAGTCTAAAGGCCCAATATGTCTCGTAGATTCTTCGCTGGACATTAGCGCTAATGTAATTTGCGGAGGAGCGCAGGCCGCGATCTAGAAGGCGGGCCCCGCCTCTGCGGATCAGGGCGCTTTCCCAGCGCCGGGGGGACCCGTGCAATCGCCGGTAGCTCCCCCCGCCGCTTTTGATGTTGGGGGCTTTGCTCAGGAAATTGCCAGGGTTTGCAGATAAATGGAGCAAGGTAAGTGCTGTACCCTGTCACCACCCTCTCTCCGCTCCAGGCTCTGGAAGGAGACAGCCCAGGCTGAATGCAGCCTTTCTCTGCAAGCTGTTTGCACTTTACTTCAATAACGTCTCTCTCCGAACACCCGCCTGATTTGCGAAGACGCGTGCATTTTCCACCCCTCCCGAGCCCCGGCTGCATCCGGGTAATGAGCATCCCCCTGGAACCGCCTGCCCTTTATCTTGCTGGGGGGACCCGCACCTTTTGAACTGCCATCTGTAGATTGTGTTGGTGCACTGACTTGTTAACTGTGCCATGCTGTGAAGGAAATGGCATGATTTAGATCAAGTGCTCAGGACGGCTGTTCATAAGAAACACTTGAGCCAAGCTGTTGCTGCTCAGAAAGTGCCCTGGGGAGAGGGGTTCCGTTTGGGGTCACGGTCCTGCCTTGTATGAGGGCAGGCGCAGAGCGCTGCAACCCCAGGCTTCGCTGGGGCTGGAGGGAGGGGGTGGAGAGAAACATTATGAAACCATAGAAGCGAGGCTGCCAAATTAACTTCTCACCCTTTCAATCACACTCCAGAGGATAAAAGCCTAACATTTCTGCCTCAGAAACAGGCTCGGTTTACACCAAACAAGTTATTTCTCTAATTTATCAGCCCGGCTAGTTATCCTTCTAATTACTAAAAATCTCCACCGTTTATGAAGCCGCTTGCATAGGTGTCCAATGAACACCGAGCTAGACGTGGGTGTTGGAAAGTTGGGGTGGACTGGACTTCCCCAAGACTGCTTATCAAAATAACTAAAAACAAACAAAAAAGTGTTCTGGCTTCAGTTGTTTTGTTTCTATGCAAATAGTTTTGCTTTGTTCCAAAGGGCAAACATGAGATTGAGGAACTACAAACTGGGTCAGCACAGATCATTAAATCTTTACTTCTAAATTGCAACTGTGTCAACGTAGAGTTTAATTAGGAAGACAAAGGTAAAAACTGAGAAAGAGCGACAGAAGAGGGCGGGGTGTTAGCTTAATTCATCAGCTCCCAGGCTAATACCAAGGGTCCTGATTTGTCCATTATATGGAAATAGATGATTAGGGTCATTCTCTAAGACAAATTTACTTTTCTGCACACTCTAAATCTGTTTAGTCACTTTAAAGGTGTCAATTATTGGAACAGGCTAAGACTATGAATTTCTTAGTAATAGCTTTAATAACATTTTGAAATGAAAAGCAGATACCTTGAAGTCAGCCTGCTTTGAAAAGACATATGAGCAGCTCTGGTTTTAATTTGGGTAGCATTCTACATCTGGAATCCCTTATAATTAAAACTAAAAACTGAACTACTACTTCCACCTGTCAAATGATGAAAAGATGAATGCACTAATAAGTTACTAAATAGCCCAACATGATAGAGTTTACATTCTCATTCTATACAGTAAAACAGAATTCTGGACAGGAGGCTAAAGGTCTTTGGTCATTACTAATAACACGCTTTCGGTATTAACCTGTATGTCCTGCTGCAACTACCGGCGGGGCCTTTTTTCCATTAAGAGTTCATTTTTGCAAGTCTTTGTCTTAAAAGCAAATGTAGATTTCAGGAAGAATATTTGAGACACATAAACAGAGGTGTACTTTTCATCCTATGTGTTGGGGTTTCCTCATTCTTAAAACACTTCTAGTACCTTCCCATACTAATCGCATACAGTTGTCCCAAAGTCCGGTGTTTATAAAGGGTTCTCACGCACCCAGCGTGTGCACAGTTTTGTGCTCGGCACTGAGAAGACAGTGCTGAGCGAGAGAAACCTTTGGAGGTAATTTAGAGTTAGGAAAACTTGCCGTTATTTCTTCAGCATGACCGAACCCGTGTTTTTGCCTAGATTGCGATAAGAAGAGGCCGTTTTCCAAAGCGTTTGCTGTCATTCCAATTAAAACAACAATGGTCATTAAAATGCCCTTAGACTGTCACTGGTGATTGGAAGGTTAATTGTTTAAAAATGTAAATCCTGACTTGTAATCCCTATTGAAGCATTTGGAACAACTCCCCCTGCAGAGGTCGAGCTGTGTGGGCGGCCCCAAAAGGCTCATTTTTCTTATTACACAGTCTTGCTTCTCTGTCATGAAATAAAAATGGAAATATCGCATTTTGAAAAGAGCCTCGGTGGAAAATAACGAAGCGTTTTGCCGGCAGTTACGGGGTCCTCCCCCGAGTAGGGGCTGCTCTCCCCGAGGTTGTCCGGATTTTTGCCTTCAGCACAGTAACTGCCTCTGGCCACAGACAAACAGAAAGAAGCAAGGTCTGGAGGCAGCCGTAATCAAAATGAGCAGAGTTCTCCCTCTGAGAAAGTATGCCCAGGAAGAGAATTCCAACCTATTTTAACTCTTGGGGCCATTCAATGATTGCTTTAGTATCCTTTTCTGTGCACAGCTACTTTCCATCAGAGAAAAAGTAGCATTTGGCTGCCACTGGCTTGTTCTTAGGCAGAGGTCACAAGTGGCCTCCCCAGGCCTCCATCCAGCCGGAAGACGTGCCTGAGCAGCCAGCATGCTGTTCTGACAACCAGGAAATTCATGGCAGCATCATTCACAACAGTCAAAAGTGGGAAGGGACCCAAGTCTCCATAGACAGACGAATGGATGGACCAAGTGTGGTATATACATACAGGAATATTGTTCAGCCTTCAAAAGGAAGGGAATTCTGACACATCTACAAAATGGATGAACTTGAGACATTATGCCAAGTGAAATACGCCAGTCACAAAAGGACAAATAGTATATGAGTCCACCCATATGAAGTTCTTGGAGTGAGTCAAAACCATAAAGACAGAAAGTAGAACAGTGGTTACCAAGGGCTAAGGGAAGGACAGAAAGGGGAGTTATTGTTTCAAGAACACAAAGTTTCATTTGGGAAGATGGAAAAAGTTCTGGGAGTGGTTTCACAACAATGTGGATGTACTTGACGCCACCGAATGTACACTTAAAAAAAAGGTGGAAATGGAAACTTTTGTTATGTACATATGTTTTGCCATGATTTTTAAAAATTGAGATTTTACATTACACTAGAGATTTACAACTTATCCAGAAACAAAGATAACCAAATAACTTTTAACAGTAACTAGCATACCTGAGATCATAGAGATTGACATGGAGTAGTCCTTGCACCCTTACATGTGTGCATCTGGTCCCAGGGTCCCCACTCCTCTTTCTGGCTTTCCACCCATTTTACTTCACCGACAAGGGCTCCCTGCCAGCCCCTGCCGCCTTCTCCTGCTCTCCCCGGCCTTATGGATAGCTCTCACATACACATACACCTTTCAAAGATGTGCCCAGAATCCGAGTTTAACATGCAACACCACAGTTAATGCAGTCTCTCTCAGGCACAGGTGAGATGAGGTGAGAGGCATGGGGGGCCCCCAGGACAGAAGCATAACTGAGAAGTTCCTCTCCTGCAAAATGAACCCTTGACACCCTCCCCCACTCCCACCTGGGGGAAGGCAGTGGATGTCACATTCTGGACCAATTAGGCCATGATTCCTTATCAATAGTTGCAGACAGGCCATCCATAGATGCTTATAAAAGAACTAGAAGCACTTTTCAGGAGCAGAAGTTCCCTACTACCCATTTTTCCGATATTGGCTTTGTACAAATTTATTACAGATTTTAACTCTGAGTCAAGGAGCAATGAATTGAACAATCTTTTTTGAAGTCTGGATTATCCTCAAATTGTGAACTTTCCTTCTAAGCCATTGACCATCTAAGCATTTTTCCCTCTTAAATGTTACTGTCAAGCGAGCATTTTAAAACATTTATCAAAAACCAGTGGCTGCAAACTTCAATCTGTACATTCCATATAAAGCAAACCCCAGTCTAGTGCTGATGCATAAATGATGTGTTGGTTTAATCTATTTTTCACAGGGGGTGTCTGAGAGTAGGAAAATTAAAAACAGGTAGAATAGACTATTATTACTGTCCCATAGTGTGCTTTTTTACATGAGGTCTGGATTAAGATAACATCTGGTCTATATTTCTTGAACTATTTCCCTTTTATCACAAGAAAAATCGGCAACCCATCTCACAACTGCTCTTAATTTAGATCTAAATATCACTGATGAAACATTGTACAACATGCTGTTATCTATTAAAATGATTTCCCTGAAGGAACAGTTGATACTTTTTTATATTCCAGCAAAGCTAATCATGCCAGGCCTCCTTAGTAGGACTTACCTTATAATCATATGTTCAAATGTTCCACCTAAATCATTGCTTTGGTACCAAATGAGTCTTATTCTGAGATTGATTTCACTACGTTGTTAAACACCGTGCCCAGGTCTGAGAGCCACCAAACGACAGAGACCCCTTCAGGAGTCCAGAATTTTACTCTGGAGCAAACAAGCCATTGTCGTCCCCCCCGACCCCCCACCCCCGACAGCCTGCACTATGGGCTCTCCAGAGCCCCTTGCAGAGGAAGGCAGTAAGCTGTTTGCAGTACTTTCCAGCGTTCCAGTGCTATACAATGTAGTATATTGATTTCACAGAATAAAAACGTTGGGTTTTTTCCCCCAGAATTGTATAACTTATTTCCACAGATAATAAATCAGGGAAGTATTTTCTCTAAAACTACTTTGCATACCTGTGGTACACATGCATTTTGTTCATTTTAAACTCCACCAAGACTGAGAATCAGAGGAGGTAAATCTATGCACTAACCAGTGACATGGGAAATTACTTCCTCCAACTCTCACCTTTGATTTGGTAATATCATGTGTTCCTCGTTTTTAAACAAAATATAGCAAACAAAACACACAAAAATTATGGAGGTTTCAAAACCTCAACTAGAAATAATTCTTGGGTAGCTGTAAAAATATGAGTGTTTATTGCAGTAGAAAATGAAATTAGAAATGTATTACACACAAACTATAGAAAAAATTTAAAAACAATAAAAATGTTTATAAACAGGGAATTGGTTAAGTGAATTATGTTACATGCATAATATGGACTATCTTACAGCCATTAAATATGGATAAAGAATATTTGTGTGTAGTAAGGAAGGATCTTTATGATATATTATGAAGAACACCATATGAATAGATTGCATCACTTTTTGTCATCGTTAAAAATAAAAAATAGACATATTTGTTACTGTGTACATGGGGTGGGCATACATAGGCTTATAGTTGTAATACAAATAAATAATACAATAATAAGTAACGATACAAGATTAAACTCTGTGTTTTGCATACTCACAACTATAAACCTACTTTTGTTGATCCCTGAATGAAGAAGAGTCTGGAAGAATTCACATCAAACTGTCTTCAGTGATTAACCATTACGAATAAGAGTGGAGAACACTTTACTTCATAACCTCCTGTGGGCTTTCTAGCTCTTCTTAACACATATATATTACTTTCCAAATTAAAAAAAAAAGTAAAGTAAAAATGCATTGAAGAAAAAAAAGCAAATAGAACAGAGATCAACTAGCCATTTCCCCGCAGGAATAAATCATAAGAAGGGAGGTGGCTGGTGGGGGAGGGAGGTGGCTGGTGGGGGAGGGAGGTGCCTGCAGTGCCGAGCAAGAGGCATGGGATTGACAGGCAGCCTGTCATCTTGTATTTTTTGGAGGGAACGTTGAGAATAAAAAGCCTTTGGAAGTTATCAGCGGTCAGGCTGGAGCCATTCATTTTTCACCTGCCTGTGTTTGTTGTCTGGCAGCCAGTCAAGGGTGCTATTAGCAGAATTAAGATCCAGAAGAAAAGATTATCCCGGAGAAGGCACGATAAGGGGCTGGAAAGTGTGGCCGGTTATCAATATCACAATACCGGCCGGGTCAGAAAGGGTTCCGGATAGGTTTCACTTGGAGCAGGTAATCTCTGCAAAAATAATGGAGTGACTGTTCCCCTGAAACCCTTCAGTGCTGCAGCATGCCGCAGTGCATTTAAGATAAAGCGGCGGTTTCTCCAAGAGCCCCACCACTGCATTCGGCTGGGGAGTGGATAATAAAATCCTGCAACAACGTGCTTTTATTCTCCCTGATTTGGGAACCCGGGGGAATGAAACGACCTTCCGTCTCTCTCCCAGATCATTTTTAATATTTTGAATGGTACACTTTCATTCATTCTTCTTTCCTTCTCGCTGAGGAAAGCTCTAAATGGAATTCCATGGCACCGTTTGACATAAGAAACAGGAGGGGTGATGGTAACATTATTTAAGTATTTAATTGTTAGATTTTTTTAAACTGCTAATAGGAGTGCAAATTGAGAGCAGCAACCCTTGTCGAGGGAGTTTTTGCCACTCTGGTACTGAACATGTGTTTTCTAACAACGAATTGGAATGGTGGAGGGTTTGAGTTCATGTCAGCACTGCAATTTACAAGAGTTCACATACAGCATGAACTTACATAGCATTTCACCATGTTGTCTATGAATCATTCAATTTTAAGCTCTGCAGCATATGGGCAACTGCAAAATGCAAAGAGGTAAGAAAACACATTTGGTATTTCCATTTTATATACCTCATATTGGAAATAAGTGGCTTTGTTCTCCCAACTATTTTTCATCTAAATGATAAAGGCTCTTTCATTTTATTTTCTCTTTTCTTTTTCCTTTTAGCAATTTCAAGTAAAGAGAGATGATCTTCTTCAGTTAAATAATTTTTCAATGTACAGAGTTTGCATTATTTGCCCTCTTATAGAGGGATCAACAACCAGTAGATTACTGATTTTGAGTTACCATCCCGGTAGTAGTGATGAATTGACAATGGTTCATCCATCTAAGACTTGATCAGTAAAATACATTCCCAAGACAGCTGCCACTAAGGGAAATGATCAACCACTGACAGAATAGAAAGAATGAAGACAGTGGCACTGAATCACCAACAACAAAGCACACGCTTAATGACCCAGGAGTTCTCAATTTATTAATGAAAAATAAAACCAATGTACATGTAAAATAAAAAAAGAACTTTGATCCCTGGCTGGTTTGGTTCAGTGGATAGAGCATCAGCCTGCAGACTGAAGTGTCCCAGGTTCTGTTCTGGTCAAGGGCACGTGCCTTGGTTGTGGGCTTGGACCCCAGTGCGGGGCATGCAGGAAGCAGCTGACCAATGATTCTCTCTCATCATTAATATTTCTCCCTCTTTCCCGCTCCTTTCTTCTCTTAAATCAATAAAGATATATTTTCTAAAAAGAACTTTGATATTTCTTTAGAGCAGCAGTTCTCAACCTGTAGGTCACGACCCCTTTAGGAGTCAAATGACCCTTTCACAGAGGTCGCCTAAGACCATCGGAAAACATATATATAATTACATATTGTTTTTGTGATTACTCACTATGCTTTGATTATGTTCAATTTGTAACAATGAAAATATATCCTGCATATCAGATATTTATATTACGATTCATAACAGTAGCAAAATTATAGTTATGAAGTAGCAACTAAAATAATTTTATGGTTGGGGGTCACCACAACATGAGGAACTGTATTAAAGGGTCATGGCAATAGGAAGGTTGAGAACCACTGCTTTAGAGGTATAGAATTGAGTCTGCTATAGCAGTACATGAAAATGCTCTTATTTCAGCAATAACTTTCAAAAGCTGATCGATGTCCTATTGTTAGTATGAATGACACTATGTTATGCCCATAAAAGAATACAAAATGTTTTTATTCTTTTTCCCTATTTTTGTGTGTACTTCCTAAGAAAAGAGGAAACTTTGGTAATGGGACATTAACACCTAGTTTTAAACAGTTTTTTTAAAATATATTTTATTAATTTTTTACAGAGAGGACGGGAGAGGGATAGAGAGTTAGAAACATCAAGGAGAGAGAAACATCAATCAGCTGCCTCCTGCACACCCCCCACTGGGGATGTGCCTGCAACCAAGGTACATGCCCTTGACTGGAATAGAACCCGGGACTCTTCAGTCCACAGGCCGATGCTCTATCCACTGAGCCAAACTGGTCAGGGCTTAAACAGTTTTAATAACATAAGCAATATATGAAAGCATTTTTATTATTTTTAAATGTCAACAATACAAAATCTTATAGAATAAAAGCAAAAACCTCCCGTAAACACTCACAACCCTCCCCACATAACACCACCCTCCTCAGTGGTCACAACAGTTAGCAATGTGGAGACTATTTTATAGATCATTTTCTATGCATCTACAAATATATATGTACATATACACCTGTGTATGGCAGGGTTTTTTTAATAAATGGGATTACACTGTATGTATTGTTCTGTCGGTTGCTTTTCTTCCTTTAACAATTTGTCTCATATGTCATTCCAGGTCAGTATTGCAAACTAGTATCTTGAAGTTCGCAAATCCTTTTGAATTTTTAAAATTGTTTTCAACTTAAAAAATTGTTCATATTTTCCTTTTTAAAAAATAAAAATAAAAGGAAAATATCCAGCAACATTGTGCCCAGTTCTCACCAGGAACCAACTTATCAGAAATGGGAGTCCCTCCAGTGGGACCCACACTCCCTGTACCACAAGCTCCTGTCTCCAGCCCCATGTTCAGCCTGGCCCTTCAGACCTCCAAGTTTGCTACCCATCATTAGATAAACCTACATGGTTCTGGTAAAAGGCTAATAATAGCACAGAGTACAGAAACACCATTTTCCTATTTATATCACGTTTTTCAAGTTCAACCTTTCCTGCTATAATTCTTAGAGTAGAACCAAATTCCATATTGAGAAATGAACTCACCCTTTTTGTATCTGCCATTTATTTTTTCCAACACTTTGTAAAGAGCCTGCATCCAAAACCGATAATGCCTTACAAAACTTTGGAAAAATACAAAGGATGGTTCTAATTTTTCCCTTTGAAAAACGATATTGTAATTGAGAGACTAGAGACCAGGGATGAAGAGGGACCTACTAAGAGATAAAGAAAACTCCACCCAAAGCTCTTTGGGATGGATTCAGTGTGTTATTTAAGTGTGTTATTTAAGATTTTTCTCTTTAAAAGAAAAATGTCTCTGTCTTAAAAGTGACAAAGACCTGCTGGATAATTAAGGTAGTATCTGTTTTCTTTCATCAGCTCTATCTGTACTCATTCTCCCCCCCCCCTTCTTTTTTTATACACTCAGATAATCTCTGTGGGCATATGAAGTTCCCATCACCAGGGTTTGCAACTGTGAAAATGGCACAGCAATCCAAAAAGCTCAAAAATTATCTCTCCAAAGTAATGCTGTTCATATGAATAAAGCTGACAGACCTCTAGTAAGAGAAGCCAAATCACAGTTATAATTTAGTAACTACAATATACACTTGAGCCCAAAATCAAAGCACATGCAAAAGTGGAAAGAAACTAGAATTTTAAAAAAAAATCTATCAGCCAAAATAAGAAACACACATGGAGTGACGCAATTGCTAATCTCAGAGGAACAGAATTTTTGCCTGTGTAATTTGATGTGAGATAAGAATTCTGCTCAAGTGAAAAGTAGACACTGAGACAAGCTTTGCCTACCTCCCATGGTTTTTTCTTCCTATTCAAATTACAGAATCCCTAAACGTGTGTGTGTGTGATTTCCCAGGGGGCTACGGAAAATACAAAAGTAGAAAATGTTTGCACAATGTTGTCATGAGGATCATATTTATCTGGTACATATTTATTACACAGAAGGAAACCAAAGGCTGATCATAACCTATTGTTTTCTCCATCTTTCTAACCAAAATAAAACATTAATGATTTTTCACCGGCAGGTTTGAGACTTTGAAATACATATGTGTATTTATCGAATCTCTTCTAAGTGCTGAGGTATAAAGAATAGTCGTCTGATACTTTTCAATAGTCAGCGTCTGAACACTGTATGGAAAACCACAAATAATCGTTGAAGTAAACTATATTTTAATCTAAAATTGCATGTCTGTTTTGAAATAACCCATGCATTATTTCGTCACTTCACCGTTTATTTGAGCTACTTAGATGTTTTCCAGGTAAACTAAAGAGAGAACTTTAGGTTTTACACGAAGGGCGTCTTACACTCCTCACAGGAACTGAGCACGTGGCAGTGATTAGATCATAGGCTCCCACTGACTTAAGAGGCACCCAGTGGGCTGCTCCGGCATGTTTAGAACCATAGTCTCTTAAAAGAATAACAAAAATGCTTGCGATTCCTTATGATAAATAGTCCCGTCCCCATTCTTTCAAGTTACAGCAATAAACCAGAGGTCATCACTTCACATTACCTTTCAATGAATTCTCATAATATCTACTCCTCTCCTATAATGATCAAACAGATCTCAATAATAATTGTTTTAAAAATTACAGCTCCTTTGATATTCCAATTGTGGCAATATTAAGAAAACAGCAGGCAAAAATTTCAAGGTCTCAGGGCGGATACAGGGTTTGAGTCTAAAGTGAAATACAGCAGACTCCCAGGTCTACTCAAGCCTTGCAAAGCCTGGGCCTCCAGATGCTCTAAGCTGCCCTTCTTGGTCACCACGTAGAGGAGCCTAAGGCTGATAATCTTGTCACAGAAAGATCATGCAAATATGGATGCCTGTCTGTACCAAGGACTGTGTGAGGGACTTGAGGTATAAAATGGGTAAGAGGTGAGGCTCACAGTGTAGTAGTATCTGGGCAGCCTGATGAAAATATAACTAAAAAGGATGCCTTGAAGCCAGTGCCCAAATAGAGATATGCACAAGAGAGACAGAGAGGGCACTAGCTCTGCTTCCGATGGAGAAGTAGGCAATGGTCAAGGAAAGCAACTAGACCTGGTGTGTTATGACAAGGACAAGAACTGCTCCCTTTTTGTCCAATTGGAGTGGTCGCTTATCTGCTGTTTGATTCCTGGAGAAGATCTGCAGGTTGGTCTCTCAGAGCTCTCAGGGGATTCGTTTGTATTCTCAAGTGACCTTACAATGATTCCACAATTTGAAAAAACTAAATCATGATTTCTCTTCCCATCCTTCATGCCATAGTAGAAACAGTAGCGATGAAGAACTGACCCCAAAGTGCCTCTGTGTGCATATTGTCCAGAAACACCTGAACATTTTTTGTGACTATTTTTATTTCAACCTTAAAAAGCATGCAAAAATATGTAAGCATTTATAATGAAACAAGGAACACAGAAATATGATCAGATAGGTATTACGTCCCTTTTGAATGCTGCTACCTGGTACCTCAATTTGGCCAAATTAAATGTATCCTTGAATTCACAAACACATCTCCTCAAGCGGTAGCCCAAAAAAATCTCTGCACAATTTCCCATTGAACTTATCTGATTATACATTTCCAAGATTTGTGTTAAGAAATAATATTAGGTAAAGTGACCCATTTGATATGACCAATGAAGCAGCCTGTATTTGTTACAGTGAAATCTCAACAGCTGGACATCTGAAAAATTGTGAATTCTCTACTCAATCATAGCTTTAAACTTCCACAACTTTTACTGTATTAAAACACTACCATTTCTGTTCCTTTTAAAACACAGTAAGCAGGACAAACTAGGAGTTTCCAGAAATACTAACATTGATGATAAGACTATTGCACCTCAAAATGCAAATCTAAGAAGAATGAGATATTTTCTTTTTTTGCCTATCACCTGAACAAGGACTTAAAAAGCAGTAATAACCAGTATATATAAGCATAGAAAGAAATGAACACATATATACAATACGAGTAAGAGTGCAATTGGTTCATCTTTTTTTTAATTTCTTTATTGATTAAGGTATTACATATGTGTCCTCATCCCCCCATTACCCCCCAATCCCCTCACTCATGCCCTCACCCCCCTGTTGTCTTGGTTCATCTTTTAGAGGTAATTTGACAACATGTGTCAAAACATACACACCATTTGAATTAGCAATTTAATTTCTAAGGATTTATGCCAAGAACCTAAGCAGAGATGAATCCAAGGATTTCCACATAAGGAGCATGCACTTTCAATATACCTGAGAAACAACTGAATGTGCAATATTAGGGATTATCTAAAGCATGGTACATGCTTATATTGGAGCACTATCCTGATTTTAAAGAGTATTTAACAAAACAAAATATTTGAGATATGATATGGTGGGAAAATGAAAATTATAAATAGGTAAATCTACACTAATAAAAGAGAAAGATGCAAATTGACTGTGCTTTTGTAACACCCACCAGCCAATCAGGAGTCATATGCAAATTAACCCAACAAAGCTGGCGGGTTAATTTGCATATGCAGGCCTGAGTGGACAGGGGTGGGGTGGGACACTTGCTTCGTCACCATGGCCACGACACAGGTGTTCTGCACTGCCCCAGCCACTCTGGCCTCTGGGCAGCGTGAGAAGGCAGAAAGGCGACTCCTGGCTGGAGCAAAGGCGGTGCCAGCAGCCAGGGGAAGGAAGGCCCATTCTTGCATGAATCTTTGTGCATTGGGCCTCTAGTATAATATAATTACAATTTTTCAATACACACAAGTGTACTCGTATAAATGTATTCAAGCACAAAAAATAGGTTGAACATGTATACTAAAATATTAGTGTTATATATATTTTATATGATGCATAACATATCATATGTGATAATATGATATATACATATTAGTTTAAAAATAAGACCCAGGTTTTAAGGGAGAACACAAAGCCAAATCCTGAAAATAGCAAAGTTGAGAATTTAAATATGTATATACATCATGTCAAGCATTTTGTGGTATGAATAGTCTTATTCCTTAAATCAAGTTTATTCTACATTATAAAATAGAATATACGTGCCAACATACAATGCCTTAAAATAAAAAGGTTATTTCGACTTTTTCCCTTCCCACAGGGCAAAAGACTCACCCTTACTAGCAAAACACACTTATGTGAAACAAAGATTCCTATTGTGTTGGTAAGAGGCAATGCCTTTATGCTTCTAGAACTCTGGTGGATGAAGTTAACACCATTTGTCCTTGCCAGCCCTCAATATCAGCTGCCTAGTTCTAAGTTAAGTACGTATGATTTCTATGGCAGCCACTGGCCAGTATAGACTTCCAAAGGTGAAACCAATTAACAAGAGTCTAACTCAGATATGCCAAGAAAGAACTATTATGCATTAGCACCTGTTTCCTTTGCACTTGTTTTTTAAGTTTATTTTATTTTTTAATTGAATTTATTGGGGTGACACTGGTTCACAAAACCATAGGTTTCAAGTGTACAACTCAACAAAACATCATCTGCACACTGCTTTGTGCTCCCATCACCCAAAGCAAAGTTTCTTTCTTTCCCTCTGGTTATCACCATATCATTATCTGTGTCTATGTGATATATACATGTTCTTTGGTAAATTTCTTCCCATCCCTCACCCCCCTCCCCTCTGGCAGCTGTCAGTCTATTCCATGTATCCATGCCTCTGTTTCTATTTTGTTTGTCAGTTATTTTGTTTATTAGATTCCATATATAAGTGAGATTATAATGGTATTTGCCTTTCTCTGACTGGCTTATTTCACTTAGCATAATACTCTCCAGGTCCATCCATGCTGTCACAACGGGTAAGAATTCCTTTCTTTTTATGACTGAGTACTATTTGTGTACTTCTTTTATAAGTACAGTGAGACACTATTTCCCATTTGCACCAAAATATGGAGAGAGCTCCTGGAAGTACCCAGCCAGCTACTATCTGTATGAAACTTGGTAACAGAAGGTAGGTGATAGTGGTCACTTAGCCGCTGTTGTTTAAAAAAAAAAAACTGTTTCTTGCACAGTTCATCCTTAATTCTTGACAAAAAGAAGTGCCACAAAAATTTGTGCTGGGGGTGGGATTAAACTGGAGTGTCAGCTTTATCTTTTCAATGACCTGTTGCAGATAAAGCAGATACTTAAGAGCATCCTAATGTGTGATTATGTGGCCATTAGTTCTCTTTTTCCTTTTAGGGAAAAATAACCTTCCCAAAACAACTTCTATTTAACAATACTTCCCATAATTAACACCTTTTTGAATAAAAAAAAATTATAAAAAAGATGATCTTGAAACTCCAGGATATAAAATGCTTCTCTTGGAGAGGTCATAGGTGCGCTGCTTTAGTAAAGAGACCAGAGCAGCACTAGGTGGATTCACCCAAGGATGCCAGTCTTCCTTGTGGCCTGAGAGAGAGAGAGGTGGGGACGTGACCTTGCATTCTCCTTCCTTACTACTCACTGACCTCCTTTGGTCTCTTTCCCAGAAGAATTTCAATTCCAGAAGTGAGTATGACATTTTTATTCAGAGCCTCTTTTGCAAGGATGTCTCAGAAGCCAGTGGATGATCAAACAAAACTACAAAATTGTCAAGGAAAGTAAGGGAAACTTTGTCCCAACATATAACACTCCCATTTTATAAAGTTTCTGGAATAAATGCTTTATGCTATTGAGATGTAAAACGTTGTTATTTGGGGCTTCCTGGGGTCTAAGGAGTGGGTGGCAAGCAAGGCTCTGCTCAATCCCTGAACTACCACAAATCACAATACTAAATTGGACCAATTTCTGAATAATCCCTTATAAATAGTAAAATGTATTTCAAAATATGAAAGAAAAATAACAAATTAAAAAATGTTCCCGGGACTCTTTGAGACTCATAGTTAAACGTCTCTCAAAGGAGGAAGCAATTTTCAGGAAGATTCTTCACTAGGAAATTGTCAGCTCTAACACAAAAGTTAACCCCAGACCTAATACATTCCAAGTTTCCTTAGGACAAGCAGAAAGGAAGAAAACTTATCTACATAATTGCAGTAGAGGGAAACCTGGTATAAACGTGTCTATACATCAGTTACATCCCCTCAAAACAATGATGGTGAAGAAGTGTTCTTACAAAGTCACAGGTAGAAAAAAAAATGCCCCTCTACCAAATCCATAAAGATTCCAAGGGAATCAAGATCAAAGCATTTTTAGCTTTAATAGCTATAGCAGCATTCACACATGCATGCACACACACATGCATGCATGCGTGCGTGCACACACACACACCACCACCACCACCACCACCAAACAGTCTCACAATTGCCCCCTATTTATATATTCAGCAGGCATTCATTGAGCCTCTCCCTCGTGCCTGGCACAGTGTCAGGCATTATAATTACATAGTGTATTGGTGATGATTTTGAGTTATAAACAACAGAACCTACTCTGGCAAATTTAAATGGAAAAAGAAATTAAACAGTATTATTAGGTAGCTCAGGTCTCCCCAGACAGGCTAGAGTGTCAAACCCTGAAACTACACAGCCAGAAATGGTGCTCAACCACTGAACGGGGGCCTTCTCTAAGGAAACACCACTGCACTGATACCCAATACCTATGACCCTGAGGACTGGAAGCCAGGAGCTCTGCCACTGTCGCCTCCCCCACACATCTCCACCATCAATCTTAGCAGAAGATTGGTTCCCTCCCATGCAGCCACGGCCTCCTGTGGCCCACTTCCAAGTTTACCTTGCATGGGCCATGTCACAGGTCCTAGGTCACAGGCCTGTCCTAGCCACAGATCCGAGATATGCATTATCTGGAAAGATAGCTCCCACAATGTGAGAAATCACCAGAAGGTTGAGTGACCGCAAGTGTTCACTATAAAATATGACAGGCTGCCAATGTGGAGCATGCAGTCCAGTATAGCCATATATGAACACAACCAAAAAAAAATTCTGTATGCAGTGATGACCAAGCATCATGCAGACCTTCGTATATACCATCTAATAAAAATACGCCCTAACCAGTTTGGCTCAGTGGAGAAAACCCCAATCAGTAAAATGACAAGGACTTCAGTTCTCACAATTTTTATTTTACACTGTCCTAGACAATCCAGTCAATGCAATTCAAAATTTAAAGCAACAAGATCAGAGAAAAAAAAGAAGAAGAAGAAGTGCACAGCCGTAGCCAGTTTGGATCAGTAGATAGAGCGTTGGCCTGCAGACTGAAAGGTCCCGGGTTTGATTCCAGTCAAGGGCATGTACCTTGGTTGCGGACACATCCCCAGTAGGAGGTGTGCAGGAGGTAGCTGATCGATGTTTCTCTCTCCTTGATGTTTCTAACTATCCCTCTCCCTTCCTCTCTTTAAAAAAACAATAAAATATATTTTTTTAAAAAAAATACTGCTGTTAAATAACATATACATTTTATCTGGTTTGAGATTTTTCTTCCCTAGAGGGTTATTTTCTCTGCCTTTATCCATATTTTCATACCTAACATGGATCATCTAATCACTTGGCTATGGGCTAATTATGTTAAATAAAAAACATGGATTTCATACTTATCTGCTAGATGAGGCATCTGTATATAGGATTGTAGCAGAGAAAAAGGACTTCTGGAGTCAAATTCTGCTCCACCCAAGGTCATACTAGCTGTGTGTCCTTGAGTAGACTCAGTCTCTGCTTCCGCTGTACCTACTCTGTAGAATTGTTTAGGAAGATTGAAAAGAAAAAAGCATGCCAAAGACTTTGCACAGTGCTTAGCTCTGTTAGATGTTATCCACCCATTATTTAATACTCACGATAACATTATAAACCAACACTGTCATCCCCATCTGAATTGCTGAAGAAGGCTAAAGGTCAGAGAGCTGAAGTCACTTGCCCAAAATAACAATGGGCCAGTGTTGGGATTTGAGCCCAGGTTTTCCAGTGTCAAGCCTGGCCTTCTCCCAACATGCCACCTGCTAAGGCTTAAACACCATTACAAATAAGAACTCATAATGACTCATGTAGGTTCTCAGAAAATCCTCCCTGTCCCATTAAACAAAGTTGTATTTTTCTCCACTGCGAGAGAGAAAAACAGTATAGTAGCCCAATAAAGGAATATTCTTTCCCCAGAGTGTTTAGAGCCCCAAATAGTTAGGAGTAGGAGGAAATTTAGAAGCCAACCACTCTAGGCTCTAAAACTTATTTCACCCTAGGACCATTGCCCCTTTCTTTAGGTTTTTCCCTGTTTTCCTTTGCTTCTTTTGTCTTCTGTCAACATAGGCAGGACCTGGCGACAACAGTAAGGCACCCAGCAAACTCTGTTATCCAGGCAGAGTGTAAGAAGCAAGAGACCTTGACTGTTACCCAATTGGTGACACTTGTGGCTATGTTAGCATTTCCCAAAGTGTCTTCCTCTGGAACACTCTTTGGGATGTTAGTAGATATTCCACAATGAAAGTGTTCCTTTATCAAGTAAATTTGAAAAATGTGGGAGTGATCTAAGTTAATCAGGTTTACTCAGAAATTTTAATGTGCTAATGAGAATAATGGACCACAAAATGAGGATATGGTATGCAGTGTTGAATTTTTCACCCCAGAATCCTTTTATCCTCAAAGCATCTGGTAGGACTAGTGAGCCATAAGACACATTTGAGAAACACTAAGTGAGGAAAGGAATTTCACATCAGAATATAAAAAAAATAGGTAATTCATACAGGCCAGGAAGCTTGCAGTAGTACCAGGGAAGAAGAATTTCTGAACCCCTGGCTCAAACATCTAGTTTGCTTGGCATAAATCTTGATACATCAGATTATATGGCTTGATGGACTCAATATTAATATTGACTAAATGACTCTCCATGTTCAATATTCAGTGTTCTGACCATATTTTAGCTTTCTCTGTAGCCATCCTACAGAGAAAAGTGCTAGACAAGTTTGTTTAAATGCCTGGCACACTTGAGAATTTTATTTCTTGTTGTAAATTAATAAGAGTATTCTATCCAGTCAATAAGTGTGTCCAGTCAATCTGACAGATCATTTCTCTGTATAAGTCAAACCATCATTGCTTTGTACAATCTCATTCGAGTTTTGTGGACATGAGGTAGTCTTCAAGAGTTCCTAGGTACCGCCTGGCCAACATGGCTCAGTGGTTGAGTGTGGACCTATGAACTTCCTGGTCATTGCATATGCCTGGGTTTTGGGCTTGATCCCCAGTAAGAGGTGTGCAGCAGGCAGACAATCAGTGATTTTCTTTCATCATTGATGTTTCTATCCCCTCTCCCTTCCTTTCTGAAATCAATAAAAAATATATTTTTTAAAAAAAATGTTCCTAGGTACTGACAAGATCCAGTTCCCAAATCTTCAAAGGGTCAGAGCCAATAGACCTTGGGCCTTATGTCTTAACCAAGTAAGGCACCTTGAGGAGACCCTGGGCACCCTTCCTGAGGTTTGGTTCTCTCCTTTAAGATTAATCATTAAGATCCCTTACGTTTTCACTTAGACTTACCATCACCTTCAGCCATAGATGCTTGAAAAAATAGCTTTGAAATGAAAGGAAAACAGTTTTCCTGACCTGTCTTACTTATCAATGAGCAGTTCTAGGGTTCCGGTTTTGAAAGCATGTACCCAGTCTAGCGCATTACTCTAACTCTCACTGACAAAATCTCAACAAGCTAAAACCAAAGGCACTCAGCAGTGCCGCAGAGAACAAGCACGCATCTCTCATCTCACGGGCTGGGGACAAGCTGCCATCCTGAACTTGGCAAGCTACAAGTTGGGAAGTCCATGCAGGAAGCCAGTTCTGGACCAGTCGCCTCTGCCCACAGGGATGCCTGCATTGTGCATCTCTCCTGGAGAGGAGCCGGGGTGCTGGGGAGATCATTTTCATAAATACACTTACTTTCCTCCTTTGAACAGGCACACCTGTTTTCTCTACTAACTCCACTGCTTCGGTCACTTATGCCCTAGGGAAAGCAGTTGTAAGAAACAGCAGATGCAGAATTTACACAGCAGAGAGCATTCCATCCCTTCAGTTTACAAATTCTGTAGAAAATGACCCAAGCGGTGCAGGACTAGTTTATGAACTGTGACCTCAAGCCACTCATTGGAAATGCAGTTACTATCAAATTGCTCTTTGCAGGTTTCCACTTTAAATGATGAACACATTTGGGGTTAGTTATATTTGAACCAGCCACATTTATATGACAAGTTCTTTGCAAAAAGTTCATATTATATAAGATCACATTCTTGTCTCCATTTTACAGATGGAGAAACTGAGGCATGAGCATCTTGCCCCAAATTTCTGCAAAGTGACACAAAACTAATAAGACTGTTGCCTATTGCAAATGGCAAAAATCTAAACAGGAACTACCATAAGGAGGCTGCTTGGAAGTGTGGAGTTTGCAGTGTGTTCCCTTTTGGCCTGAGTCTCCTTGCAGGTGCATTTGCCTGGTGAGACTTACATGAAATTGACCTCTGAGAAGAGAGTCTGGCTCTAAGGTTACCATTAAAAATAGAAAAGTGCCCCCTGGCCATTTCTAGTTCAATGACTCAGAATGGGGAATAAGATTATATAGTAACTATCAAAGGGTAAATAATCCAAGCAAGAGTAAAAATTACAAATTGGAAATCCTTTTACTGAGCACCTGGCAGAAGGGATTCAAACAGGCAGAGGTCTGCACACACCTGAGTAGGATCCGGCTTGGGCAGGTGAGCACAGGGAAAAGTCCTCAACAAAGGCAAACGAAGAAAGGGGCAAGGGTGAGAAGAGGAGGATACAGGTCTGCAGGCAAATGGGAGAGAGAGAGAGAGAGAGAGAGAGAGAGAGAGAGAGAGAGAAGAAAGAAGTGAGTACTATAGAACTTGTTACACAAAATGTTAACAGCTGCTTTGTGTAAAGGGTTCCATATTAAAATTAATTTGGGAAACAATGGAATAAAAACAAATTACTCAGTCTTAGTCCATACGCTTTTTTTCTGAAATAGTACTAACAGTGGACAGAAATGGTAACCTCAGGGAAACTATAAAGTTTAGAGTGCTTTCATTTTTAACCAATTTCCAGCAAAGTGGTTTAATGTATGCTTTTGTTTATTTAAAAAGAGAGAGGAAGAGGAGGAGGAGGAGGAGGAGGAGGAGGAGGAGAGGAGGAAGGAGAAGAAGAAGAAAATATCAAACATATGAACAACAAAATGGCAACAAATACATGCCTATCAACAATTGAATCTAAAAATCAAAATAATGAATAATAAATCTAATGAACAGAATAAACTGATGAATAAAATAGAATTGGAGGCATGGAAATGGAACAGACTAACGATTCTCAGAGGAAGGGGGGACAGAAAGAGATTAAACAAAGATCTTATATGTATATATGCATTACCTATAGGGTGGTGAAGGCCTGGGGTGGGGCAGGAACCAGGTGGAGGAGGGCAATGGGGGGAAAAAAGAGGGACATCTGTAATCATCTCAACAATAAAGATTTAAAAAGAAAAGAAAAATTGCACTATTATATTAGTAGATACAGAAAAAGCATTTGACAAAATCCAACACACTTTCATGATAAAAGCTCTCAGTAAACTAGAATGAGAGGGGAACTTCCTCAATTTGATAAAGAATATCTTTAAAAAACCCTACAATTAACATCATATTTAATGATGAGAAATTCAAAGCTTTACCACTAAGATAAGAAACAAGGCAAGGATGTTCCCACTCACTACTCCTTTTCAATATATTACTGAAAGTACTAACTAATGCAATAAGACAACAAAAGGGAATAAAAGGCATACAGGTTGAGAAGAATAAAACTGTCTCTCACAGATGATATGATCAGCTATGTGGAAAATGTGAAAGAACTGACCAAAGGAACCTCTGGAACTAATAAGTGATTATAGCAAGGTTGTAATATACAAGCTTAATACATAAAAGTCAGTCATATTCCTATATACCAGCAACGAGCAAGTGTAATTTGAAGTTAAAAACACATTGCCATTTACATTAGCACTCAAAATATGAAATACTTAGACATAAATTTGACAAAATACGGACAGGATCTGTATAAGGAAAACTACAAAATTCTAATGAATGAACTCAAAGAAAACTAGATAAATGGAGAAATGTTCTGTGTGCATAGATAGGAAGATTCAATATTATCAGGATGTCAGTTCTTCCCAATTTGATCTATAGATTCCATACAATCCCAATCAAAATCCCAGCAAATAATTTTGTGGATATTGATAAACTGCTCAAGTACATGTGGAGAAGCAGAAGGCCCAGAATAACAAATCAATATTGAAAGAGCAAAACAAAGTTGTAGGACTGATAGTACCTGACTTCAACACTTGCCATAAAGCTACAGTAATCAAGATAGTGTGGTATTGGTGAAAGATTAGATAAATAGATCAATGGAACAGAATAGAGAGCCCAGAAATAGACCTGCATAAATATAGTCAACTGCTGTTTGATAAAGGAGCAAAAGCAATACAATGGTGCAATGATAACTTTCCAACAAATAGTGCTTGAACTGCAGGACATCCACATACAAAAAATATAAAAAACAAGCTTAGACACAGACCTTACACCTTTCCCCAAAAATTAACAAAATGCATCACAAATCTAAATGTAAAACACAAAACTACAAAATTCCTAGAAAATAATAGGAGAAAGGCTAGATAACCTTGGGTTGGACTATGACTTTTTAGATAAAACACAAAAGACATGATCTATGAACAAAATGCTAATCTAGAATTTATTAAAAATTTAAAAATTCTACTCTGTGAAAGACAATATCAACAGAATGAGAATACAAGTCAAAACTTGGGGAAAATATTCACAAAAGACCCATCTAATAAAGAACTGTTATCCAAAGAACTTGAAACTCAACAATAAAAATGTAGGCAACCTGTCCTGGCCGGGTGGCTCAGCTGGTTGAGCATACACCAAAAGGTTGCAGGTTTGATTTCTGGTCAAGGCACATACCTAAGTTGTGGGTTTGATCCCCAGTTGAGGCATGTATGGGAGGCAACCAATTGCTGTTTATCTCTCTCACATTGCTGTATCTAAAAGTCCACTCTCTTTAAAATTCAAGAAAAACATATCCTCAGGGAAGGATTTTTTTTTAAGTAGGCAACCTCATTAACAAATGGACCAAAGAATTTAACAGATGATACCTCACTAAAGAAGATACATAGATGACAAATAAGCATATGACTAGATGTTCCACATAATATGTCACCAGGAAAATGCAAAATAAACAACAATGAGCTACCACTACCCACCTATTAGAATGGCCCAAATCCAGAACAGACAACACCAAATGCTGCAAGGATGTGGGGCAACATGAACACTCACTCAGTGCGGAGGGAATGTAAAATGGTACAGCCACCCTGGAAGTCAGTGTGGCAGTTCTTACAAATGTAAGCATACTCTCACAGTATGCACGATCATGTTCCTTAGCATTTACCCAAATGAACTAAAAACTTATGTCTACACAAAAACCTGCACATGGGTATTTATAGTAGCTTTATTCATAATTGCCAAGACTTGGAAGTAACCAAGAAAAGATACACACTGTATGATTCCAATTCCATGACAGTCTGGAAAAGGCAAAACTAAGGAGCCAATAAAAAGATCAGTACTGACAGGGGTTGGGGGCTGGGAGGGGAGAGGGATGAGTAGGTGGAGCAAGGAGGATTTTCAGGACAGTGAAAATACTCTGTATGATATCACAATGATGGATGTCATGATACATTTGTCAAACCCATAGAATGCACAACACCAAGAATGAGCCCTAATGTAAACTATGCAGTCTGGGTGACTATGCTGTGTCAATATAGGTTCATCCACCGTAACAAATGTACCACTTTGGTGGAAGATGTTGATAATGGGAGAGGCTATGCACGTGTAGGAGCAGCGGACTTTTATATTATAAATGTGCTCTCACTTATATTATTTAATCAAAAAATTAAAAAAAATTAGATTAATAGAATACAATCAGAAGTAATTTGGGATATTTATAGAGGTCACCAATAAAACTGCTCTTAAAAAAAAAGACAGAAATTTAATCCAGATTAATTGAAAATATGTGTCACTGCAAAGCAGCTTTTTAAAAGTCAGAGTAAAGGTTACATTGTGGAGATCACAACTACACACAGAGAATGACTGAAAAATCAAATAACTCTCTAATGTCACATAAATGGATAACTGTGGCTTGGAATAAACAAATTCTAACAGTGCCCTGTCTGAAACAAATGTGAGCACTATATGCTATGTCAAATTGTGTTAGAGGATCCAGAAAGAAGGCCTGGCCAAGCCAGTGTTGCTCAGTGGTTGAACACCGACCTATGAACAAGGAGGTAACAGTTCAATTCCTGGTTAGGGCACATGCCCAGGTTGCCGGCTCAATCCCCAGTGGGTGGTATGCAGGAGGCAGCTGATCAGTGATTCTCTCTCATCATTGATGTTTCTGTCTTTCTCTCCCTTTCCCTTCATCTCTGAAATCAATAAAAATATTTTTTAAAATTTTAAAAAAAGAAGGCCTGGATATTATAGATACAGGTGAAACCTTTTAATATAATAGTTTCATAAATTATAGGAGTGAAATATGCAATATTTCGGATTTAAATCATTTTATACAGTAGGTGATTTTGAATATCCTATCTAATAAAGAGGTAATATGCAAATTGACCACCACTCCAACACACAAGATGGCCACCCCCATGTGAACACAAGATGGCCAGCAGGGAGGGCAGTTGGGGGGAACCAGGACTGCAGGGGAGGGCAGTTAGGAGTGACCATGCCAGCAGGGGAAGGCAGTTAGGGGCAATCTGGCCGGCAGGGGAGCGGTTAGACATCAATCCGGCTGGCAGAAGAGTGGTTAGGGGGTGATCAGGCTGGCAGGCAGAAGCGGTTAGGGGCAATCAGGCAGGCCAGCAAGTGAGCAGTTGGGAACCAACAGTCCTGGATTGTGAGAGGGATCCCAGATCGGAGAGGGTGCAAGCTGGGCTGAGGGACACACACACCCATGCACAAATTTCATGCACCGGGCCTCTAGTATATGTACAACTATGTAAATAAGCTAATTCATCTATATGCCTATATCAATATACATAAAAGCCAAGCAATTGAAATGACTGGTTGCTATGACACGCACTGCAGCCGGCCAATGGCCCAATGGGGGCGGAGGGGGGGTGGCACCTCTCTCAGGCTAGCCCCAACTCCGACCCTCCCCAACCCAATCGGGGATGGGGCCGGCCAGCCAACCTTCTGCATCCCCTCCCTCCTGCCAGCCCAGCCCAATCGGCCCCGATCAGCCCCCATGGGGAGGGGGGCAGCCAGACCCCACTCATGCATGAATTCGTGCACCGGGCCTCTAGTATTAATATAACCATTTCATTTTCTTATCTACTGGATAGCTAGATCTCCAAAGGGCCTTGTATCTCTATCCTGGTATTCCTCAGAGCCCACCTCCCAAATGGACAGCCTACCATCCTTGATTCAATGAGTTCTCTTTGCAGAAAGAAGGCCGTAAGACAAATGGACTAATACATATAAGAAAATGTTGAATAAGGAGACATACATTATCCCTTTTTCCAATGTCCCCAGTCTGTGAGTGAGATCTGATCCCTCAGTTAATGATTCAGTATTCAGAATATTGTTTTTCTTGGGTTTTGGATACCATATTGTGAGCTAGGAGCCATTTATCACGTCATGTTCTCATTGCTCTACAATACTCTCCCCACCCACTCAGTTCCCTCCCCCATACTGCTGCTCTGGGCCCCGGGCTTGGGGAGAAAGGCAAGTTATCAGCACCCAGAGGTATCAGCTGCCCAGTCCATTAGGAAGGGCAGGAGAGAAACCTCTAATTAATCAAAGCATTAACTTTCCTCTGATGTACAGGATTTTAAGCACATTTTAAGCTATTCTGTCAGAAACAGAACCCCTCAAACCAGATCTAAATATTAATATTTGTGTTAACAGTCTTTTAAGCTGTGACTCCATTGAGAATGGAATAAAAACAAAAGGAGATCTGCACAGCCCCCTTGTTCTTGTACTAGCACATTTTGGGTAGGATACCTCTTCCGTCTTCCAAAAGGGGACTGGAGCTTCAATTATATTGAGCACTCTTTCTTCTTCTCATGCAGAGGCAGGCAGCTGAGAATTGCATAAATGGTCCTGGCTGGCAGAAGGAAGCCCAGCATTTCTCATCCCTTCCTTCTCTCTGCCAGGCTTACGCACCCCATCGGGGAAGAAAGCACACTTAGCTGACCCTTTCAGGGACAAGTTGCCCTGGAACAAGTGAGCAAGCCAGCTCTTGGGAATACTCAGGAAAAGCAAACAGTGGAATATCTTGGGTGTGTCACCCTGTGCGCAGGTTTTCCTACTTACCACGGACACTCTTCTCTGCTTTGGAATTGCCAGACATAACTCCCTCAACAGGCACCGCACCCCAAGCCCTAGCTGTGTCTATTTCCTCCTCCTCCTGCTCCAAACACCTCAGTCCAGAAGACACATAAGCATACCAAACAATCAAAAATTCTAAAATCTATTCACACTGTGGTTTTCAATAATGTTACAGCTGGGAAGCGGAGGATGGGAGAGGCATGGCTTAGAGGTCATCTAGTCCACAGATTGCAAATTCAGATTCCAAATGGGCTCAGGGAGATAGTATAAATGAGTGAAGCGAGCCACATGGAAGACAATAGGGAATAGTGAGGACTGTGGCAAACTGCCTAAAAACAGTCCCATTGATTCTAATGCAACATTCCCATTTCAGGCATGAAGAAGCTAAGTCCCAAAGAAATGAAGTAATTTTTCAGGATGAAAATTCATTTTAGCTCATTCTCCACTAAACAAGTTGCCCTTAGGCAAGAAGAAAAAAATGGTAACTTTCCCCAAATTAGGAGTTCACTTGTTTGGGGTACACAAAACCTTTGTTTTATGGTAGTAACAATACCACCCTCCTGGAGATGTGCCCTCCCAGTCTTACTCCACCCCAGGAGCCGTGGCCAAGGCCGCCGTCGTTCTCTGGAATGTTCTGTCTAGGGAGGATTCCCGGGATGTGATCTGTGGTCAGTGAGAAAGCCCTTTTGATCCCAGCCACAAAAATGCAGCTGAGCTCAGAATCCCTCTCTCCATAAATCAGAGTTCCCCCGGGAATGGCCGGGCGTGGCTACCCATGCAGGTGCCTGGCTGCTCCAGTGATCCTAAGGGGGCACTCCCTCACTTTGAAAGTCTTCTAGGAGCTGCTGGAGTCAAAATGGTAAATCCATAAGACTCTGTGTTCACATACGAATTCTTGCCGACTTTCCGGGCATCTGTTTTGTTCATTCCTAGCAGCCAGGTGTGTCTGTCTGCCTTGCTTCTGTTTGCTATTTCACGTCCAACCCTCAGATCGGAATTTGGCTCAACTTGTGAACACGGGCCAAAGCGTTCTGTGTGCGCGCTGCTCCTAATGTGTCCTAGGGTGCAGAGGAAGCAGCAATTCACACCGTTTGGGGAAGTGAGAATCCTGCTGTGGCCTCGGACCTGGTATAGCAAGCTGGCTGAAGGCTGGCTGGTGAGTTTGGACTCTCCCTTCAGGGAGGCAGGCTCTCCCCTTGGCCAGCAGTGAACTTCCTGCCCAGACCAGAGTGAGGTCAGCCGGAGACACCTGCCAGGAGGACTGGAGCCCAGGTCCAGTTTGGAAGGTGCAGACGCTCATAGCAGCGCTGAGGTTTCTCTGTGATTCCCACCCCATGATGCTTAAAAGGGCACCTTCTTCACTCTCACATCCATGAAGATATAACAGTAGCAGCATTTACTGAACACTCCATGGATGTTGAGTACCCTGACAAGTGCTTTACAGAAATTCATTTCTCACAACAACCTTATGAAGTGGGTTCTGTGAATGAGGGTGGTCCAATAGGTAAGTGAAGCAAGCCACTGTTACAATGTCCCTCATACAGTCGGGAAAACTGAGGTTTAGAACTGTTAATTTTTGAGCGTTCCCCAAACTAACAATAGTTCAGCAAGGCTTAGAATGCACTTGTTCTGAATCCAGGGAACCACAAGGCTGGAAACGCACATTTTCAGTGAAAAATAACGCCTTTGAAATATGCCTGAGCAGTCACCCTACGGAGAGACCAGGGACTGTGGGGCTTCTGGATCACAAGCAAAGAGGGGAGAGTGCTAGGGCCCCAAGTCCATGTACACCCCATAGACAAGCCAGGGGCACAGGCAGCCTACGGCAGAGCACACGCCAACCTGGGACCAGCCTTAGACACACAGAACCAGGCCATGGAAAAGCCACCATGCCCCATGCAGCACACACACCAAACACAGGGCACTGGTTGAAACCTGTCTGCTCCCTCCTGCTAAACAGGCCAAGTGCCTTCTGAGAGTGTCCTCGAGGCCAGAGCAGGTCTGGGCACATGTCACCGGGTCAAAGCTGGCAGGAGCAGTGTGAGGGCGGAATACAGCAGCAAGGCTGAAATCTGCCCAGCCTTTCCATCACTGGCTTCCCCATCCTTCTCCTTCTCTTCCTAAGCCTCAGAGAGAAGGCCTTTCAAGTTCTTAAGAAAACATGCGCACGGCCAATGTCAAGGTACGTTTCCTTGCAGCCGTGTTATTTTAAAGGCAGCTGCATCTCCTGAAGGGAGCCACCATCCTCGCGTGGGGCCAATCACAAGCAGGCCATTTTCGGTGGAGATGGGCTGTGTACAATCAGTTCAGGCTCTACATTGCTGATTTATTCTTCTTAGGAGCCAAATCACACCACGTGGATTGGCTAAACCTGAGACTCCTTATTATAAGTGGGATAAGGACAGTTGTGGGGATGCTGACAGAGGGAGCTGTGGGTGAGGCCTATGCCCTTCGAGCTAGTGCTCCAGCATCCACCATTCTCTTTCCCCTCTTCACTCTAGCTCCCTGCCTCTGACCACCCTACCACCCTTAGTGCCTTTCCCAGATAGGGAGTTAAGAGGAGGTGACATTAAAACAATCATACACACTCTTTTCAGTGGCTAAGTGGAGATGATTCAAGTAGTGGCATTGCTCAAACCTATCTGCATAACTATTTCTTTTATACTCACTCTCCTCTCAAAATATTCCAGAAACCTATGGAAGTAGAACAGTTCCACTATCTCTATCAACAGGAAGCATGAGAGCCTCCCTGGGTCTTATCCTAGTCTGTTTGGGCAGCTATTCCAAAATGCCATGGGCTGTGTGGCTGTAAACAACACAGATCAACATCTCACAGCTTTGGGGGCTGAGACGACAATAGACAAGGCGCTGACATCAAGGTGTCCCGGTTCCAGGTTCATGGACGGACATCTCGCTGTGTCCTCATATGGTGGGAGGGACTAGAGAGCTCTCTCTGGTCTCTTTCATATAAGGACACTAATCCCGTTCATGAGGGCTCCACCCTTGTGATCTAATCATCTCCCAAAGACCACCCCCCTCCCCCATCCCCACCCCACCCCCACCCTAGGTCTTTCTCCTAATACCATCACTATGGGGATTAGGTTTCAACATTTGGATTTTGAGGTGACACAGACATTCAGCCTATTAACAGGCCTCAAGACAGCTTCCTTCTTACTCACTTGTCTGGGATGAGGCTTCAAACAAATGGAAGTGTGCTTTCTGCCCCATCCTTGCCCTCAACCCAATCTCAAGTGACCACAGTGTCTTTTCTTGAGTTGTCTTCTTCCTCTTTTTCCCTTCTCCCACTCTTGTGTACCATCTGACAAGTTAATTCACACCCGTCACTAGGGTATGAGTGACATCTACACCACCGGCTGCGAGTTTGACATGCTTGAATTCTACACCAAAGTATTACATTCTGAAAGAGAGAAGGAAATTCTTACCTGAAAGAACATCTCTAATTGTTAACAGCCAGTACCTGTGTGAGAGGGTCCTCTGGGTTCCACCAATTGCCTCGCATAGAGTAAGTGCCCAGGGGCAGGCAGGGACCTGAATGAGCAAAGCCTAATGGCTGGGGGGTCCAGGGAAGGGAGTCCCCTGGAGGAGACTGCAGACAGTTATCTCCTTGTGAGAGTGCTATCCCTGCTCTCAGAGCCTCCAACTATTCAAGAAACGCCAGAAATCTAAATTTGCATGCAAAATCACAGTATTTTTAGGTGGACTAGCTGAAAAACTTTTAAAGCATATCAGCGCAAACAACCCTCATCAACCAGCCGGTATGGCTCGCAGGATACCCGCTTCCTCGCCCTTTATCCAGTCATGCAAACTTTCTTGGTCTCCAGCACCATGCCCAGCACGCCTGATCACCAGGGCAGTGAGCAGCAAAGGGCTTCCAATCCCACTTCGTATGCAGTCAGTGCAGCTGGATCCCTGTCCCCAAAGGACAGCATGGTCAAGGCTTATTTGAAACACAAGCTCCTGCTGGGCGTGGGGCTCGGGGGTTCTGCCTACATCCATGAGATGAAATACAACTGCTTCTTCTTGTCTTTTGCCTCCACCTCCAGAAGCCTACCACCCAGCCCATGTTACAGTCAAGCAACCCCACCTCCGGCTCCCAGATTCTGCCCAAACTCACTGCTGTACCCATGTTTCACCTTCACCTTCTGTTCTGGGGGGACTTCAGAAACTGGAATTATCTGACAGCTGCCCTGCTTCAATATGCAAGAGATTGGAAGGATTACGCTTGTAAATAAATGCACAAGGCTATGTCCTCAATTCATCAAAACTCCTAATCACTGCCTGGCCAGATGTTGCTAAGTGGTTGAGTGTCAACCTATAAACCAGGTCGCCGCTGGTTCTATTCCAGTCAGGGCACATGCCCAGGTTGTGGGCTCGGTCCATAGGAGGCAGCCAATCAATGATTCTCTCTCATCATTGATGTTTCTGTCTCTCTCTACCTCTCCCTTCCTCTCTGAGCAATAAAAATATATTTAAAACAACAACAAAACTCCTAATCACTGAAATGCTTCAGAATCAGTCCTGAAGTTCCAGAATCTGTCTGCGAATGACTCATATTTCTCCCCAATAAAGAATGTTTTCACAGTACTTTCTCCCCAACTGGAAGCAAGCTGAATCTTTAAGGATGCACGGAGAAAAGCAAATGTGCATAAAGGAAAAATTTTGATGCACTTCACATTTCTGTAAAACTCAACCCTAAGAATCCCAAATGACTACTGACCTCTGGAGAAAGGTCTTCATGGCTCAGGTCAAAAGTTCCTAAATTCAGTTGTCTTAACAAGCCGGTCCCTAGATCTTTGGGTTGTCCAACCTTAATATTCCCCAAAGCTTTCATTTCTCTCTTTAAACTTAGCCATACCAGGTTAAGTCAAACTGAAGAGAGACTTAGAAGCCCTTAAATGCCTCAGAACATGGTTCCCAATCTTATTATAGAAAACAAGGGCTACAAAAACAGGTTTGTTTAACTCTTCCATTCACAGACTGAAAGAATAAACCGAAAACAAGCTATTGTGTTAATCTTCAGATTAGCCCTCTAGTCTGTCAATGTAATACTGATTAGTAAACAATGTCCATAATTAAACTGTTGTCAGAGACACAAATGCCCCAGGAGCCTGAGCTAATGAGGCAGGATTCAACTTCTTTACAGAGGCCAGCCAAACACAATTCCAGGAATGTTAATGCTGCCCTGTATCTGGGATGCTCTCAGCAGTGACGACCTCGGAGCTGAGGTAATTAAGCCTCCGCAGCCTGCAGGAGAATCTGCTGGTGCGAGTTGTTTGTGGAGGACATGTGCTTAGGTGCAAGGAATTGGTGATCTCTGAAACCACATGGAGCACATCGGGCATCAAAGCCCCCAAGTCCTCTGCTGAGGCCTGTGACATGCATGTGCATGACAAGGGGCCAAGGAGGCCATCGTCTCCTAATTGTCCCAGAGCCCTTTTAGTCTGGGGGGAGCCTGCCTGTCTTGATTTTTGTGGAATTAATTGCACTGAAGTCCTCGGCGCAGGGTGCCCTTGAAGTCTGGCTGCATGCTCACCCGGGCTCCATAGATCTGTTAGAGGATACTTTCCTTTTGCTCTGGGAGACAGATGCTCCTGCACAAAAGACCATCATACTGAATTATTTTGTCTAGAAACCAGAGAATCACTTCTATTTTTCTCTTCTAGAGAGTATTCCCACTAGGAACATTTCATCGTCCCTTCCATTTTTCTTGGATTCTCTCAAAAATTCCAGTATGTGGCCCAAAAAATAGCACGAGGGGAGCATTTCAAACCGAGGATTCCCCATAACCACTGCTTCCACCTTATGTCCACAGTCATCGCCCACTCTCACCAGCCGGCAGCCCCTTCACAGCTGGCTCAGGGCTGCCTGCATCCCTTCAGTTATTCCTGGGATCCCAGGAAGGTTCCCGAGCCTGCCTCCTGGGGCACAGGGACGTCACCTGGAGGGGCTTCCTGCACTGTGTTGAGGATAGGAGGAGATAAAGGAGGAGAGAGGGGGCACTGCACACCTGACATTAGTGAAATGTTGACATCAAGAGGTCAAGCTCCCTGGGGGGACAAGATTATGACACTTCTCTAGTCCCACTGATCAAAGGAAACAATTCCTGTCACAAAACTTAGAGGAGGGAAGGAAAAACACAGGACTCTGTGCAACTTAGCTCTGTCCATTCATTTATTCACTCAGAAATGTTGATGCAAGTCCAGGATGAGCCGGGCCCTAGGGATGCAGAAATGAACAAATAGAAACAAATAATCCTTTCACTCATAGATCATATGGCCTACTGGGGGAGATAATGTTACCCAAACCATTGCACACCGAACTATGAAAGTGCTCTATGCAACAGCAACAAAAAACCCAAGTGCAGGCTGCGTGTCCTTTCCATATCTATTAGATGCCAAGTGCTAACAGGAGGTCCCCCTAGGTGGTAGGATAATATCATGTTTCACTATTATTGTCTCTTTATGTACTTTTCCTTGGAAGCTAGATAATTTGATAATTCAGATCATATGTAGGAAGGCAAACCAGCTCTCTGAGCTTAAGCAATTGACTTAAACTCTCTGGGCCTCAGTTTCCATACTCTAGACCTAAAACATGGGTAATGACAGTCCCTTCCTCACTGGCTGGCTATCAGGATGAAATAGCATGAACGTGCAGAGTGGGTGTATTTTATAGAGCAGATACCCTGAGAATAGGTCACATCTACAAGGAATGAAAATATGTCAAGCTACTAATGGTTTTTTAAATGAGGAGATGGGTCCAGGTAATCTCTACGGCCGAGCACCTCTCAGTACCAGGATCCCAACACAGGAGGTAGTCATTCTTCCTAGCATGGTCCGGGTGTCTTGTAGAGGATTCTGTTCCATACTCTGGTGTTTCTCTTCACAGCTCTTCTGTGATGGTTTCCATCCCCACAGTGGCTCATCTCCAATACGGTGAAGGGATGTAGTTGGTATTCAGAGATTGGGACTGAGGAGAGAAGAATGCTTCTTCTGCTTCTAACCCCCAAACTCAAGCCCTACCAAAGCCCAAGGTTTAATCATAACAACAAATACCACCATTGGTCACAAAATGATCTGGCCCTTTTGAAAACGCAGTCCCAGAGCTTGACTCGCTGACCTCTCATGACAATGCATTCCACAGACTTCATGGATGGCTTTGCAGCCTTTAAAACACGGTTAAGTAAATAAATAACTTACCAGCGCCAAATTCCTACACAGCCCATTTCTTCCAACTTGTGTGAGGGCGACCTCTGGCAAAACTCAATGAGAAGAAAGAGCGACCCAGTCATACTCCTTTTCACATAAATATCAGGAGCTAGTCACCACAAAATGCATCCCAGACGGTGTGCTGGAAAAGACATCTGCCTGCACCTCTGTGGGGCTATCCTCTCTCTTCTTCTGGAAGCAGTAATGTCCCAGAAAGAGGTGGTGAGGGCTACACGGCCTCTGATTTTGAACTAATTGGGAGCTAGAAACTTTATTTAAAATTTAAATAGCAATGTAAAATACTCACTCTACTGTCATTTTATTCCACTTCAGACTTTTTTTTTCCAAATGTGTTTTTATTGATTTTAGGGAGAGGAAAGGAAAGGGGGGGACAGAGAGAGAGAGAAATACCAGTCAGCTGCCTCCCACACCCTGCAACCCAGGCAGGACCAGGAATGGAATCAGCAACCTCCTGACGCACGGGAAGACGCACAACCAACTGAGCCACACTAGCCAGGGCCACTTTACACATTTTTCAGCCACCCAAAAGGATGAGCCTCTTATTTCCTAACTTGACCAAAAAAGAAAACTATTATTGTTAACATGATACATTATCATTAAATGTATCGTCTATAACCTGACTCATGTTTTAAGAGTCCATTTTAACATTAGCAAAGTTTTAACCAAAGCCCATACAAAACATGAACATTTTGCTGCAATGGAGAACACGATGGAATCCCCTCTCCACCACATACTAGCAGTGTGACCTTGGCTTAGTCTCCTACCCTCTCTGAACCTCAGTTTCTTCCTCTTTGAAAGAAAAATAAAACCTGAAACCTCTTGCTGAAACCGGTTTGGCTCAGTGGATAGAGCGTCGGCCTGCGGACTGAAAGGTCCCAGGTTTGATTCCGGTGAAGGGCATGTACCTGGGTTGCGGGCACATCCCCAGTAGGGGATGTGCAGGAAGCAGCTGATCGATGTCTCTCTCTCATCGATGTTTCTAACTTTCTATCTCTCTCTCCCTTCCTCTCTGTAAAAATATCAATAAAATATATTTTTTTAAAAAAACCTGCAACTCCTTTTATGGAAATGAAATTAGGCAGGTTAAGGAGCTGGTTAAGCACACAAGACAGCCTGGGTTCAGATCCCAGCTCTACCACTAATCAATGTGTGCCTCAGTTTACACAACTGTAAGGTAAGGTGTAATATCCCCTTGGTCACATGTTTATCATGATTACTCAAGGAGTTCATCTATTGAAAGCATGGAGAATGGTATCTGGCAGATGGTAAGCTAAAAAAGTCACAGCTATCATTGTTGCTATTACTATATTAATAGAATTAAGAGTTATTATTATTAACTAGAGGCCTGGTGCATGAAATTCGTGCACTGGGGCGGGGGTATCCCTCAGCCCAGCCTGCACCCTCTCCAATCTGGGATCCCTCTCACAATCCAGGACTGCTGGCTCCCAACCACTCGTCTGCCTGCCTACCTGATTACCCCTAACTGCTTCAGCCTGCCAGCCTGATCGACACCTAACTGTTCCACTGCCAGCCTGGTTGACACCTAACCATTCCCCTGCCAGCCTGATCGACAACTAACTGTACCACTGCCAGCCCGATCACCCCAACTGCCCTCCCCTGCAGGCCCGGTCGCCCTCAACAGCCTTCCCCTGCTGGCCTGGTTGCCCCCAGTTCTCTCCCCTTCCGGCCCGGTCACCCCCACTTGCCCTCCCCTTCCTGCCTGGTCACCCCAAACAGCCCTCCCCTTCCAGCTCAGTTGCCCCCACCTGCCCTATCCTGGAGTCCTGGTCCCCCCCCCCAAGTCCCCTCCCTTGTAGGCATAACAGCCCTCCCCTTCCAGCTCAGTTGCCCCCAGCTGCCCTATCCTGGAGTCCTGGTCCCCCCGCCCAAGTCCCCTCCCCTGTAGGCATGGTCACCCCTAACTGCCCTGCCCTGCAGGCCTGATCCTCCTGCAGGCCTGGTCCCCCCAACTGCCCTCCCCTGCCAGCCATCTTGTGGCCACATGGGGGCAGTCATCTTTGACCACATGGGGGCGGCCATCTTGTGTGTTGGAGTGATGATCAATTTGCATACTGGCTGTGACTAATTAGCATATCCAGGCTAATCAGCATATCCCTCTCTTATTATATAGGATATGTTAGCATAGCATCAACAGGTGTTTTACTAGAAAACAATGGAAATAGGAACGAACACATAATCATGTATTCTTTAGCATTGGTATACATTATTATTTATATTAACAGCTGAGAAATTTGGAGCTCAATTAAAATTTTGGAACTCAAGAAATTTTTCCCAAATCATAGTGTTGTTAATAACAGAGACAGGAATTATTTCTACAATTAACGAAGAAATTGAATGAGCACTTCCTAAGTGCTAAGAGAAAAGGTGAGTGCAGCAAATACAAAGGTGCCCATGACATAGTTCCAGCCCCAAAGAGGCTTATAAAATAGAGAGGCATTTGAATTTACTTTGCCTTAGTGAGAGAGATGGGGAAAGAGGATCTTGCAAGTAGATAGAGCAAGGATAGTATATCCTCAGGCTGTTTTTTAGGCACAGAGCTGAGAGGGTGAGAAAGGGCAAGGAAGGAGGGGAAGAGATCCCTGCAGGGAGAAATCCAGAAGCTGAATCTTAAAAGTGGGACTTCATCCAGATGGGGCAGCAGGGGTAAATCAGACCAAGGTGTCTATAATGGTGTCAAAGAGAAAGACATCATGGTTTAAAATGAGAGAACCGAAAAACAAACAAACAAAAAAACAGTGTTGCTGAACCATCTCTCAAATGTGTGTCAGGAGATAGGAGCTGGAGAGCAAGATTGCAAAACCCAGAGAGCCTCACCCGGTAGGAAGAGGAGGCCAGACTCCACTAAGGAAAGGGTTTTAAGCAGGGAAAGACTCCGCAGATTTGCAGTGACTGAGATGAAACAAGAAAACATTTCAGAAGGATGTTGCAATAATCCAGAGAGAGCAGGGGTCGAGGGGTAAATCAGTAGGCATTGTCTTATTCTGACTGCTATTTTGGTAAAATGGCAGGCTAGAAATCCTAAAATCTGCCAGCTACAAAAAAAGTTTTACATATATATTATTCTATGTAATTATAATGTATATAAGTTGTACAATTACTAGTATATAGACATATATTAATCAGGCTAAGACCAGAGAGGTAAGAGAGCTCTAATGCAGCCATTGTGTAAGACAGGAAGCCAGACTGGGAGACCCATCTTCACAGAGCTAGCATTCGCAGGGGTTATTCCCTCAGGAAAATGGTGAACTAAAAGAGAGCCTGTCCAGCAATAGCAACCACCAAGGACACTTTGGCTGTGGATGGAGGTTTAAAAAAACAGAACAACAAAAAAACTCTTCCTCTGATATTTTAAAAACCCAAGTTGGCCCCACTGGGGAGTTCAGGGCTAGAAATTACACATCTGTGCCACCCAGAAAATCTAGAGGAGAATTTCACTTAAAAGTGGACCCAGGTATGTGGTGCTCCCATGTACTTGGCAAAGACAAGTGAACATCCACACTGAGAAACAAACCCTCAATCCAGGTCTCATAGAGCTCCCTCAGAGAGATAAACAAACATGAACGCACAATCAAAAATGACAAAATCTACCAGGAGACAAGCTCGCATGAACAAGAATCATCAGAAATAACAAACAACAGAACCAGACCCATAAAGGCTTCAGATAATGATAACAAATTTAAATGAAAGAAAAGTATGTTTAATATTTTCTAAACAAATGAAGGAATTAAGGAGAGTGAATAAGGAGAGTCTGGTTTTTTTTTTTTTCCCTATCTAAAATGGGGAAGGAGAAAAAACAGACAAATTTTTAAAAGAACTAAGTACAACTTCTAGTGGTGGAAATAAAATAATTGTGATTTAAAACTCTGTGAAACCACAAGGATACAACCAGCCAAATCCTGAATGAGGGAAATTCCACAGTATAAATCACCTGAGTTTTCAATAAACAAATGGCAAGTAGAAAAACAAAGGGGATAGAAACTATTGTAGGTTAAAAAAGATGTAAAAGACTGCAACAAAATGCAATGTGAGAATCCTGATTCAGATAAACCAAATCTAAAATATTGTTAAGAAATTACATCTATAAAGAATCATTTGAAAGACAGCAAATGTTTATTTTCTGTTGATTTTGCTAAGATGGACTTTTGTCTTAGACTTATAATGAGGAACAATATAAGAACAGACGAATAACAGCTCTCCTTACAGTGTCACTACAAGGACACCATATGGGATAATGCCCACTACTGTACAGTGTGCTCTTAACAAAGACCAAGGGGAGGACTTGCTTTCAAGTCTCCATAGCAAACCGTACATCTCTAAACTGATTCAGCTTTATCTCAAGGCCACTACAGCTCTTGAAACTATGCCTGCTTTCTTTTTACTTTGGTCTTTGGGAAACTCAAAGCCAAATATGCATTTCACCTCAAACAGCTGCACAAAACCATATGGAATACATTCCTGGTGCCATTTTATCCCTGTGTAGCTCCATTTGCCTTTCCCTGGCACACACTGTATCTTTTTCAACTTTATATCACACATAATGCCTTGCAGACTTAAATGAGCTGTTGCCTAAGTGAACAAGGGCATCGCTAAGACCCCACACAACAGTGTAACGCTCTAGGGTTTACCGACAAAAATGAATCCTGCCGAAGCCGGTTTGGCTCAGTGGATAGAGCGTCGGCTTGCGGACTGGAAGGTCCCAGGTTCGATTCCGGTCAGGGGCATGTACCTGGGTTGCGGGCACGTCCCCAGTGGGAGATGTGCAGGAGGCAGCTGATCGATGTTTCTCTCTCATCGATGTTTCTAACTCTCTATCTCTCTCCCTTCCTCTCTGTGATAAATCAATGAAATATATTAAAAAAAAAAAAATGAATCCTGAGCCACATTCTTTGAAACCAATGTTTGAATCTCTGCAGTAGATTTCCATGACCTACTAAGACACAAAGTTCTGGAGAGAGAGATGAGTACTGATGGGTATTTGGTAGGTTAATATATTGCATTCTACTCCTGATTATATTGAAAATATAGCCCAAATTAATATGGGAGATGCAAGTTGAGGCTAACTCATTAGACTCTCTCCTCTTTGTAATCTGTATTGTTTCTGAAATTTTGTCCAAACACTTATATGCTGTTCATCCTAGATCACAGCACATGATAATTTAGTATCAGACTCTATTTGAAATTCCAACTATCCCATTTTCCGTTTGTATTAGCATAATTCAAAGAAGACTAGAGGCTGAAAAGCAGGAACACATGCAATGGGGTACTGGCAGCATGAGTCTCAGTTCCCAGGGAACCACAGCTATAGTACTACAGTAGAAATGAGAGATGGGCCAAACAGGAATGACACGGGGTACCAAAAGCAACTGTAATATCTGCATTTATTCCACATTTTTTTTAAATTTTATTGATTTTTTACAGAGAGGAAGGGAGAGAGATAGAGTTAGAAACATCGATAGAGAGTTAGAACATCGATCAGCTGCCTCCTGCACATCTCCTACTGGGGATGTGCCCGCAACCCAGGCACATGCCCCCGACCGGAATCGAACCTGGGACCCTTCAGTCCGTAGGCCGACGCTCTATCCACTGAGCCAAACCGGTTTCGTCTATTCCACATTTTTAAAGAAGAATTTATTATACCCATTTTATAGGTGAGGAAACCAAGGCTCCCAGAAGTTAACTTCCCTGAGGTCCACAATTAGCAAGTGACTGCCAGATTTTGAATCTAGAGATATCTAATTCTATAGCTTCTGTAGATATCTAATTCCCAGCCTACAATGGTGAGAAATACCACCAAAATAATAAAAACAATGTATTTGGGAGTTTGAAAGTATGAGAACAACAGGAGAAAGAAAGAAAAATAAAGTGATAGGAAAGCAAAGTGATACTTATTGAGCAATTACTGCAAGCCAAGCACTTTCACATGCATTATCGTAAGTTCATACAACCACTTTGTTTGGAAGAACATTTTTGTCCAGACAAATTAGTCTCAGAAGAGAAAAATGACATCCCCAAGGTCATACAGCCAGTAATAACATAGCTGGGAGTCAAATGCATATCTTGTGACCCAAAGTCAGAGACTCCAAAGGCCATGTCTCCAACACAAAGGACTTGCATCCTCCTATTTCTATTGGTTTTTGTTCCTATCAATCTGACCAAATCTCAAGAAGCAGACCAGGAGGGGCCAAGACTAGAGACAGACAATCATAACTATCCTGTCTAGCAAGGCTCGGGTGACCAACCATCCTGATTTCTCCAGGTCTGCAGAGCACAGTACTTTCAGTGCTGAAATCCAGACAACTTGGGGATCTAGGATGGGATATCCACCGTAGAGTTAACAGCTCCATGCAGAGGTGGCATTAACATAGCAGCCAAGGAGCAGGGTCCTGGGGTGGAAAGGAAGATATCACTGGGACAAGCAGTCACAATGAGATGGGTTTGGGTTCTAGGGATCCAGGAGCCCATCTTGTGAAGACAGCCCATCTAAGATGATCTTTCTCTTATGTGGGCCAGGAATGTTTTCTGTATTTAAAAAGTATATTGATAGCATCAGAATGGCCCCGATGAACACTTAACTCTACCAGTTTGTCAAAGGGTTTTTTCCCAAGCCCTTTGTCCCACTTCCATCTACATTGCATAATTTTGAAATTGATGGTTTTTGAACCTTGGCTTCTCTCTTCTCACCCTAAGCACTGACACCCTCTCTTTGATGTCTTTGCCCCTCTGTTTTAGGCAACCAGCATTCTGAATTTTGACAATATTATCAAAATCTTAAAAGGCTTGCCCTGGCTGGTTGGACTAATAAATAATACTTCAGTGAAAAGTTTAAAAAAGTAATATGAAGAAAATTTTTTTTTCAAAAACTGAACACATTAATGTAACCAGCACCCAGATCAAGAAGCAAACTATTACCAGTGCTTCACTACCCATTCAGAAATAAACCATTTTACCTGTCTTTGAAATGCATATACACTGAGTGGCCAATATGACCGGCCAGATTATTATGACCACCCCATCAGTACTTCGTTGGGCCACCTTTTGCCTTCAGTACTGCGGCGATTCTTCTTGAAGGCAAAAGGTGGCCCAACGAAGTACTGATGGGGTGGTCATAATAATCTGGCCACTCAGTGTAAATGAAATCATCCAATATGTATCCTTTGCTAGCTGGCTTCTTTCACTCAATATTATTTTTGTGAATTATTGCTGCATGTAGCACTAGTTTTTTCATTCTCATTGTTGGATAATCTGCCTTTGAATGAATCTACCACAATTTTTTTTTCATTCTATTGTTGATGGCCATTTGGGTAGTTTCTAGCTTGAGGCAACTACAAATACTGCTGCTATGAGCTTTCAGGTGCATGTCTTTTGGTGAACATATATAGTATATGCCTCAGGGTAAAACTGCAGTGTCACAGGATATGCATGAAAATACCAAACAGTTCTGAAAGCCTTAGCTCTTTCGGGGGAAACCACAACTGATCTTGGAATCGTAGACTTAGAAGAAATTCTGGAAATCCAGTGAGCACATTTCCTGGTTTCTGGCTGACTTGCCTTTTCCATTGACTCCACTGGGCATAAACCTCTTCGTAAAGAAAGTATATCCCCTCCTTTCATACCCCTTTCACTAGTCATAACTTGCTAAAAGCAGCCATGGAATGACCCCAGTACAGGGGCCTTGACTTTAAACTTACAATTCCCCTAAGCCCCCGTCTCTGAGCCAGCAAGCATGGTAACAGTTTGAAGAACACTTTCTATGTGCAAAGACCTGGATTGGGTTCAGTCACATATTAGCAAGTCATTTAGCTTCTCTGAGCCTCAGTTTTCTTATCTGTAAATTGACAATTGTCATATAAAGGCACTTGTTCAGGGCTTGTCACACACACAAAAAAGATTATGTTAGTACCTAGAGCTGCCATAACCAGTACCACAAACAACCAGGATTATTCCTTCACAGTTTTGGAGACCAGAAGTCAGAAATCAAGGTGTCCAGAGCTGGTAAATTAGGTGTCACCAGCATGGGCTCTTTCGAGAGCTGACAGATAATCTGTTCCATGCCTCTCTCCTAGCTTCCAGTGGCTGCTGACAGCACTTGGAATTTCTTGGCTTGCAGCTACTTAATTCCAATTTCCACCTATGTCACCATACGGTCTTCTTCCCTGTAGGTGTCTCTTTCTCTGAGTCCACCCTAATCCATTATGACATCATCACTATCTAATTAATTATACCTGCAAAGACCCTATTTCCAAATAAGGTCACATTCCGAGGTTCTAAGAGGACATGAATTTTGGGGAGACACTACTCAACCCTATACTGGGGCATTCAATCAACAGTAATTATTAGTATCTACTACTTTTTAAATATATATTTTTTCTTGATCTCAGAGAGGAAGGGAGAGGGAGAGAGAGATAGAAACATCAATGATGAGAGAGAATCATTGATTAGCTGCCTCCTGCACACCCCACACTGGGGATCAAGCCTACAACCTGGGCATATGCTCTGACCAGGAATTGAACCATGACCTCCTGGTTCATAGGCCGACGCTCAACCACTGAGCCACTGAGGCCGAGCAGTATCTACTACTTTTATTTTTTGACTGACTGATGGATGGATAAATCTTTCATTCATTAATACAACCAATATTTATTGAGTTTGTACTATATGCCAGGCATTTTAGATGCTGATGATACTATCCTTGCTCTCACAAAAGTTACAGGCTAAGGGAATATGAGGGAGATAAATAAATCCACAAATAATCATGTAATTTGTCAGATGGTGATGATAAGGAGAAAAGGAAGTCAGGGACAGAGTACCTAAAGATGCAGATGTTATTTCCTCTATTCTATCCTGCTCTGAGGCTGTTGTTGTCGTTGTCATTGTCTCAGCCCTTTTTACGTTCTTTGCAAAGGATGACATGAAGCTTTCTACCTAAAGATGAGAAAACCCACCCCAGAAAGCCTTTTTCATTATAGTGAACAAATTAATCATGATTATCCCATAAACTGAAGACCTGTATAACTGAGGAAATTGTTCCAAATGAAAGAATGGCTCACAGGGTAGGAGGTAAATCGAATTCCACAAGTGATAATAAGAGAGAGCAAAAAGAGGGCAGTTATGTATCAGGCTGCATGAATCATTTACTATAAATCCAGATGTTTGCAAAATGAAAAACAGGCCAAGTCCATGACCTCGTGAACTGATGGAAGGACTGGTTAAAATATGATGGGAGAATAAAATATCATGGAATGTGTGGGGGTTTTTAAGTCATGAAAAGGACATTTACCTATCTAACACCTAAAAACCTACAGGAGCCATAAAAATATTAAGAATTTTATTCTGAATTGCCATCAACTATTTTAATTTTTTAGCAAACTTTCAATTATTAGAAATCAGTAGCACAGCATGAGTGGCTTGTTATATCATTGTGGAGAGAAAAACACTTTGTTAACCCCGTTTCCAAGGAAATGAAACGCTTTTCAGACATGTCATTAACGCTCAGAAAATCCCTCCGAGCCAAGCAGAGGGCAGATGTGATTTTTCAGAATGGTCACAGGCCATCAACAGAAGGAAATTTCATTTAATTGTTTGGGTATTTATTTGCTTATTTATTCTTCAAGGAACTGATTTTAAAAGGAGACTGAAGTAATCTGTATTATTAAAACACATATCAAACAACATGGAAGGAACCTAATGTTAAAAAAATAAGTAAAGTGCAAATGGAGAATTAACTTAGCACAAGCAAGCAAAACACCAATAAAGCGGAAACTATCTGCCCTTGTAAATTTATGAGGCAAAGAGTCCTGAACGCTCAGGGTTCTCCTTGAGTTTGTATTTACCCAGAATTCATTTCCACACTGGCCCAGAACATCGCCAGTGCCCCAACATTTCAGGTCAACTATATTCCACACTCTCCTATACACCACATTCATATTTCCAAATCCCACATTTCTCTGCATCTTCCCTCAATTGTTCTGCTTCATTATTGGATGTTTAACCACAATTCTTATCCTCCTCCCATCACTACTGGGACGTGACATCCCCATCTCCCATGCATCCTCACTTAGCACCGCCTCCTCCTTCTTACTGCACCCACCCGCTTCCAATCTGCTTACCTCACTCAGACACTTGCGAGAGTTCCCCCTGCCTCCCAGGAAAGGCAGCCATCATCTCTAATACATGAAAGTGGCAGCAATAGTCAGGCTTTCAGGGATTTTTTGCCCATGGTGAGTAGAACTGTGCAAGAGCCAAAGAGGCCCTGAAAGACAGTGCTGAGTTCTGTAGTGTTCATTCACGGAAGCACTCAGTAAGTCAATATGTATTCAGTAGTGATGGGTGGGAAATTACCTGGACACAATGGCAGCCTCCAAGCTCTCCCGGGGTTCATGGAACAGAAAGGCTCTCAAACTACATTTATATGTTTGAACCACATGGTTCATTACATGAATTTAAAGCCCACAGCAAGAAGCAAGGGGAACAGATGTGGTGCAAGTTGTCACGCTTAGGCTAGAGTGCAAACCGGTGGGAGAAACCGCACAACCTACATGCTGGGTTCCGCTTTCCCCGTGGATGGTGGTGTTGTGAGGACCGAGTTAGGGATGGGCAAGAGCACACAACAGATGAAGGTGCCTGGGATGAAGGGCACATAGTTGCTCTATCAGAAGAATTCCATCTGGCCCTAGCTAAGTTTGGCAATTAGCCTATTGCATAGGCATGGGTTATATTTGCATTTCTTGGGTAGGGGGACACACAGGGCCAAAATGGATGTGCCAATGAGTATCCAAATGAAGACTTCTTACATATTCAGCACCTTATGTGTTTTTCGTGTATCATAGTTATTTAGTAACTACTTGGTCCTTCCAGCCCTTCCTGTCATGTTCATAGACAGATACTCTATTTAATTTATTTGTCCAATGGGCTGCTCAACACATCTTAATGAATTTCATTCGTTCTATTTGTTTTCTGTAGCAGAACTCAACATTCTCAAACATATAGCAAAATCCACTTAGGAGCAACTACTGTGTTCGAGGCTCTGAGAGCAGGAAGATAATCAACAGGGAGTGAGCCCTTGGGCACAGAGGCAGCAAAGACACCCTGGAGGGGTTGGTACATGAGGTCAGACTTCGAAGCTGAGTGGGACCTGCTCTGGGGAAGCAGAGGGTTCAAGCCCTCCCAACAGAGGAGGGAGGACTGAACAAAGGCACTGAGGCGTGGCATGGCCAGGAGCCTGCAGATAATAGAGCACCACATGCAAAGTGCAGAATAGGTGTGTGGAAGGTAGGACTGGAGAGGAGACAGGCAGCTAGCAGGAGGAAGCTCTGTATCAAGCTGGGGTTGGAAATCATCTAGGAAGGATGGGCAGCTTGCAACCCCATGAGGGCTGCATGCTGACTCAGGGACCCCAGCCATGGCTGCGAGAGAGATGCTCTGGGAATCAGAGTACACGCGGTGGAAGTGGTAAAACTCTAAGGTGGCTAGGGTTAGGCATGCAGAAGCACAGGTTCTGGGAGGTGGAGGGCACGGCTCAACTATAGCCCACACTACCGCGGGCTCTCTGCTGCACCGGTCCTGTGGGCTTTGTTTGTCAGAACC
>NW_006293784.1:7488653-7533638 GCF_000327345.1 Myotis davidii | reverse complement strand
TCTTTCCCTTCCAGCAGCTGATGGATGACCTCACCCAGCGGTGGACAGTGTTCAACACTATGTCATCCCACATGGCTATTCCTGTTTGGTTTCTTAGGGGAACAGGGCCCCACTCAGAGCTCGGTGTTGATTTCACATAAGGGCCCCTTTGCTCCCCTTGCTACAGATAAACAAACCTTTTCTCCGGGCCCCTTTTCAACCAGAGTTTATTAGGTAGTATTTAGATTTATGATAAAGGGATAAACATACCCTAATTTTTCTAAATATCCACTGATGGGCTCTTAAGAAACTAACCAGTCTAACTCCTGATTCCCAACCCATCACTTGGGGGTAGAGGAAAATCTGTAGGAAAGAAACAAAATGAATAACTGTGTGTTATAAACTAAATGCTTCCCAGTGCCTCAGGCAAGCTTCAATGACAACGGCTGATCCATTCTCTCATTCATTCACTCAACAAACATTCTTCGAGGCCCTAAAGTGTGAGCAGCACATGTGTTTCCCACAATGATTCGCCATCGGGCCAGGTAGTGTTCATATGACACAGTTTCATTTAGTTAAATCAGAGATGGCCTCACCCTAAATTATTAAGCTTAAGCTTTGGGGTCCCTCCCTGGAATAGGTACTTTCCAAGACCCTGACGGGGAGGGGGTAGACTTAGCAAAGAGTTTTACATAGTTGAATGTTTTATTAAATGTACAAATGTATAATATTTTAACTGTAATTCGCTGAAGCCTATTATACATTTCCACTTGGGGCTTTCCTTCAGACACACTTCCCCTTGAATTGTGTGGCTTTAGAGTGGCTACGGGCATTTTGGAGGGATCTGGATAAGAAGCATTACCAGCCAACACTGCCGGACTCATAATGGGAAAATGGTATTCATGTGCCTATGAAGTATGTGCTGCAGAGGTCTAAGGGAAACAGATATACCAACCAGAGACGTCAGTAATGAGTGGGAAGTACAAACTAAGAGGCTCGAGAAATAAAAAGCATAAGACCACCACGTAGCATATAGGTTACTGTCCTAAATGGATGATGATGCTTAATGGAGTTTCTTCCACATCGTCAGTCCTGTTCTAAAGCATAAAGCTACTGCGGGCAGTTCCATACTCACAGCTCACATGTCATTTAGGATGAGGTGCTTTGGGTAGAAAGCCTGATTCCAACTAGCTTAAATAGTAAGGAATGGATTACATAAAAATTAGAAGTCAAAAGTAGGGTGGTTCTAGGGCTGGTTAATTCAGCAGCTCAATAATTTTTCCATTCCATCATCCTCAGTGTGTGCCCCTCATGGTGCCAAAATGATACTGCAGCTTCTGATAATCAATGAAGGTATTGTCCAAAGGCAGACAGAAAAGGGTCTGCTTCCCCTAGCACATGGCTCTTTTCAAAAAAGCCAGGCTTATGGATATATAAGTTACATACAGTAAAATTCACCATTGAAAGTGTACAATTTGATGAGTTTGACAAGTATATACAGTCATGTAGCAATCCAGGTGTAGGACATTTCCATCTTGCCAAAAAGTTCCCTCATGGCCATTTGTAGTCAATCCCCTCCCTCAACCTCAGCACCTGGCAAACACTAATCTGATTTCCGTCCCTAACGGTTGCCTTTGCAAGGATGTCATACAAATGGAATCATACAGTAGATTGCCATTTGTGTCTGGTGTCTTTCTTTAAGCACAATGCATTTGAGATCCATCCACATTGTTGCAGGTGTCAGTAGTAATTTGTTCTGTTTTATTGCTGAGTGGTATTCCATTGTATAGATATACCATAATTTGTTTATTCATTCACCAGTAAATGAACGTCTGGGCTAGTTCCAGTTTTAGCTATTATGAATGAAGCTGCTGTAAACATTCACAGACAGGTCTTTGTGTGGATGTATGTTTTCATTTCCCTTGAGTAAACTCTTAGGCATAGGATTGCTGAGTTGGAAGGTTAACACACATTGCTTTTAAAGAGCAAGAAAACTTTTCCCATAAGTTCCTCCATGTCTTATTGCTTATAATTGGATCACATGTCCCTGCCTAAACTTCTGGCAGAAGGAACAGAAAGAAACTAATCTGCTCTCATGGCTACAGGGAAAGGACACTCTCCCCTGCTCATATAGCTTCATATAGAAACAAAATCTAGGCTCTTCCAGCAAGAAAGAGAAGAAAAATAGGTTTAGGCAGGCAAGAAATGATGACCCAGAAACTATGCTACCTCTGGCCCTTCTTTATTAGATAACTGAGGCCCAGTGCACTTGAGGGCTCCCTCAGCCCGGCATGGGTAGGGTCCCTAGGCCTGGCCAGTGATCACAGTCGATCACCAATGGCCCTGGTGGTCAACACATGTCATAGTGAGCGATTGGTCTCCTGGTCGAACTCCCATGGGGGCAATTTGCATATTAGGCTTTTACATATATAGGTTAACTCCTTATTTGGTAAGCCACTTGAGTCAGATTTTTTTAAACAAAAGCACCCTAAATGACCTATGTGTGACTACCTGAAGCAGTTTTACCAATCAGAGGAGACTGTCATGACTTGCATTTTATAACCACAGGGTGCTGGCCACATGCTGGTCAGTGGCCAATTAAGGGGTTCACTGAGGTGTCCACACTAGATCTGTCTAAACCCATCACATCGTCTCTGGGAGAGTTTGAGCTCCAGACAGAGAGGAAGAGACAGTAAGTAGTGAAGAATTCTGCAGAACCAGGAGACAGACACAGAGACAGCAACAGAAGGCATGAGGGAAGGAGAGTAGAGCAGTGCCATGGCACAGTGAGAGAGGGGTCGGGGTGATGACAGAAGCAGCAGCAGAGATGAGCAGGATTATCTCGAGGACCTGGTCTGAATTGGAGGCAATGGCCATCACCTCTGGGAGAAGGACTGATGCCTGCTGGCTGCTGCAGCTGCCACGTATCTGGAACAGTTCTCTGTTTTGGCTGAGACCACTGGGATCATCGCTAGTCTCTTTGGTTTCCCCACAGAACCTGCCACCTGAGATTACCCGAGATAGCCTAGCCCAGTCCTTTGTCCCCAGAGCTGGCTCACTTCACAGTCTTCTAATCACAAGCACCTGAATGTGTCCCTGAAGGCCAAGTTATACAATGAAAACTAGGTCACAAATTCGGCCATAATGACACCCCTCTGAGCACCTCAGCAATCTAGGAAGGGCAGGGACCATGGCATGTGACCATACAAAGCAGATTCCCTGGGGGCTGACTCTGCGCTGGGTTAACTCATTGAATCCTAAAAACACTCCGATGAAGGTGCTCTTCTTTTTTCCATTTTACAGGTGAGGTCACCGGTGCCAGGTGCTAATTTGCTGAGCTTTCCCAGCCAGGGAGGGGGAAAGTGCTCCCAAGGTCAGCCTCGGACCCAGGACCCTGATGGGGACTGAGTATGGAGAAGTGGCAGGGATGGCAGAAAAGCATCCCAGTCCCTCTGGAAGCTGAGGACACCTGGCTGATGAGGAACTCCTAAAGCAGGATGATAAGGAGCCCACGCAACACTCACACATGCACGTTTCCAGCCCTCCAGCCCTCCAGCCCACGGACAATGTCCCCACTTCAGAGTTCTGGCCCAAGGACTGAATTGGACCTCAGGCCAAGAACGAGCAAGCCACTGAGACTCGAGAACTGGCTCTCTAAGGCCTCACAACTCAAAGTTTGGGCCGCGGACCAGCAGCATGGGCAATGTCTGCTTTCCAGATATGCAGGCTCTCAGCCCTCCCTGAGACACAGTGAATCTGCAGTGTATTTTACAAGACCCCCCCTCAGGCCCTTAAAACACAGGTGATACATATGTACTGAAGAGTCTGAGGTGCTTTGGTTGAAGGAGACCTGGAGTCTTTGGAACAAGGGATGGGAGCAGGGAGGAGAAGAAGGGCTGGAGCGCTCAGATTTTACCCAAGTGCAAATGGGGCTGACCGGCCAGGATATTTCTCAGACCTTCTATTTAATGATGTTAGGGCGTAGCCACTTCTGCACTGTGGGGTTGGTGTTTCGAATGCCCACTTAACAACAAAAACATGAATTCTTTTTTCTGTATGAATTGCTTTCCTGAAGCTCCTATATGTGTCTCACCTCTTCCCCCCGGCTGTGTGTGTGTTTTTGTGCATGGAAAAAAAGCAGGGTTCAAATGTCAGAAGGAAGGGATCAGATTCCCTATTCTCTTGCCAACCAAGAGCACATTTACTAGTCTCTTCCCTCCATTAAACGTTAAATGATGTTTATGAAGCACCCACATAGGCCTGGAGCTTTGCTCAGGGCCCGGGATTGCCAGGTGGCCAACATAATGGCATTACCCTTTATTTGAACTTTCTACTCTGGTGTTCTTGGAGGCTCTTAGGAACACTGTGAATGGGCTCATATTTAAAGTGAGAATGAGGAAGGGGCACAGCCAGGACACATGAAAGGCTGCCCCTGAATCGTAATCAGGTAAATCACTGAGCTACGTACGACTGGTCAGTTTCATCCTGCCTCAGTTCCCCCACCAGCCCTGTCCAACAGCTGTCCTCCGCTTCCCTGGCCAACCCCACCCTGGCTGAACTCCGCCTGCTCCTTATGGTCCAAAGGAAAATGTGACACTCCATCAAGTGCTGAAAAGAGTGTCAAGAAAGGCCAATTTTTCCTCTAAAAATCTCACAGATGGGGTGACCAGACTCACCAACTTGATTCTGGGGTTCATGTTTTTTAAAAATGGGAAAGTACATGTTAAACCGGAGCAGGCTTGGAAAACCCAGATCATATGGTCATGAAAACTACACATCCAGATAGGTATAAAAATGGGCATTTTATCCTAACACATGAGGAAAGGAGTCAGGCTTCTTTAAAGATGTATCCTTTCTTTTGTGTCCAAACCTGAGATCTTTCAACATCTTGTTGAGTGTAGCAATTGCTCTGTAAACACAGGGTGGGTACTGATCTTCCTATCATCACCAGGAACGGAGATCTGTAACATACAGAAGTAGACTGTCACATCCTCCGCCTCGAACAGCACGGTTAGCAAACGAAGCATCCACTCCAGGGAATGCACATGGGACTCCTTCCCAGGAGCTCATCTGCAGGAAAGGCAGGAAGGAAGAGGAGGGAGGGAACGCTGTGGGCCACCAGACTCTCGCCCTGCTCTCTCTCGGACTCTGCTGCTCCCATTCAGGAGGGTGCTTTCGGGCCAGTGATGATGAATCTGATGCCTTGTGAACGAGATTTGCAGGTGTGAGTGGGAGGCTGCCGGGGCGAGCTGGGATGAATGGGGATGTGGGGAGAGGAGGGTTTCTAGGACACAAGCAGAAGCTGCGGTTGTGCTTGAATGAGCAATAATGGGACAGATGCCTCTTCCTGAGGGAGGGCGGATGGGTCATCCAAGAGGCAATTTAGAGCTCTGAGCTGCACAGCCTTCGTGCTGTTGTCAGGGAAGGATGCAACGGGACTGAAGGCAGCCTCGTGGACCAGGAGAGTCAGACTGTCTGATGACTTGAAAAATCTACCAAGCCCATTGGAGCTAACTCCACAGCAGCTCAACCCTCGTGAAAGCAAATGAATGGGCCAGCCAAGGGCACAAATGCCTGCCACATAGTAGGCACTCAGTAAGTTATTATGGAATGAATGAATGAATGAATGGATGGATGGATAGATGGATGGATGAGCCAATTTAAGCTGAATGAATGAATGAATGAATAGATGGATGGATGAGCCAATTTAAGTTTCAGAGACAATCATTTGGTCCAGGAACTATATCCATTCATCCATTAGTTCCTTCAGCACATGTATTTTGAGTGTCCACTTAATTTCTTGAACTATATTCCAGTGAACAAGACAGAACAGGTCTACCCTCTGGAGCTCCTAGTGCAGCGATGGCGAACCTTTTGAGCTCGGCATGTTAGCATTTTGAAAAACCCTAACTTAACTCTGGTGCCGTGTCACATATAGAAATTTTTTAATCTTTGCAACCATAGTAAAACAAAGACTTATATTTTTGATATTTATGTTATATCTTTAAATGCCATCTAACAAAGAAAAATCAACCAAAAATATGAGTTCGCGTGTCACCTCTGACACGTGTGTCATAGGTTCGCCATCACTGTTAGTGGAAAGATACAAATAAATATGCACGGAGGTAGATAATAAGATGATTTATAACCAATGGCAAGTGCTAGAGACATACTGAAGTGTACCATTTGAACAGAGTAGAACAGAGGTCAGAAAACTCTGTCAAGGGCCAGAGAGAAAATATGTTAGGTTTTGTGGGCCAAACACTCTCTATTGCAGCTGCTTGACTCCGCCATTGCAGCCTGAAGGCAGCCATGGACAACATGTCAATAAACAACCACAGCTGTGTGCAAATAAAAATTAATTTATGGGCACTGAAATTCAAATTTCATGTAATTTCATGTATCACAAAATATTCCTCTTCCCTTGCTTTTTCCAACCATTAAAAAATGTAAAAACCATTCTTAGCTCTCAGGCCATACAAATACAGGTTGATGTCCAGATCTGGCCCCCAATGCATGGTTTGTCGGCCCCTGAAATAGAGGGACAGGGCAAGGAAGGTGACATTCGAGCTGAGACTAGAATGAGGATAAAGAACCAGCCATGCAAAGAGAGGAGAGAAGAACATTCCAGGTGCAAGGAGGAGTGTTACAGAGGCCTTAAAGAAGGAAGGAACTTGGTATGCTCAAGGAACATAAAAATGATCAAATAGGCTACCATACAGTGAGCAAGTTGCATGAGATGAGTGAGTCTATATATAAGTCCACAGTACTATCCACTGTAGATGGTTGTTGAACAGTTGTGAGAGAAAACAGATCTTGACACTTCATTGACCTCACTTGGGAATGCCAGTCTCTGTGCTCATCACCCAGGTCTGAAGCTTCTCATTGGAGAGGCATACCTTGTGCACTTTGATTGACAGGCGTGTCTTTGGACAAAAGAGATTCTGACTTTATTGGCCCTGGTTTCTTTTCTGCGGGTTTCTTCATTGTTCAAGATTCGTCATTCTTGCCCTAACCGGTTTGGCTCAGTAGACGGAGCGTCGGCCTGTGGACTGAAGGGTCCCAGGTTCGATTCTGGTCAAGGGCATGAACCTTGGTTGTGGGCACATCCCCAGTAGGGGGTGTGCAGGAGGCAGCTGATCGATGTTTCTCTCTCATCGATGTTTCTAACTCTCTATCCCTCTCCCTTCCTCTCTGTAAAAAAAATCAATAAAATATATTTTTTTAAAAGATTCGTCATTCTTGGGTTTCAAGCAAAAGCATCTCTTTGAAAAAATTTTAAGGGAAGCAGCTCACCAGATGAGGTTTTGTTTCATTGGGTTTGTTTTAATGCACATTGGCCACTTTGGGGTTTACAACTTTTTGAGTGTTACGGATTGTTTGACTCCTGGATTCTAACCAACATGGATCAGCCTGGTTTCACATAAGTGTTTTGACATAATCTCATTAAATCCAAATTATCAGACATTTTCTGGAATTCTCTATTCAAAGGGAAAATAGACAAGTCCATCCATCAAGCACGCACCCCGACAACTACGGATACCATCAAAAACTAGGTGAAGCAGGTTCTGGGAAACCCCTCCTGTATCTTCTCTCTCTCCTACTGGTTAGGGCAGAGCAAGAGGAAATGAGAGGAAAACAGGCCAGCCTGGGTGAAAGGAACTTGTCTTTGCAGCCTATTGTCCTGATTCTTTGGCTTCTGGCCTCTACAGCCTTTGGATTTGAGTCAAGTCCCATTCTTGTGGAAGCTGCCCAAGTCCATGCTTTACCCTTCATATGTGGAGTTTTACTTTGTCAATTAACATTTCTTGCACGGAATTAAGGCACAGAATAGCATCTCAACTCTTCATATCCCCAAATGGGGGGGTGGCGCAAAGCAACTCAGCAGTTTTCAAGTCCTGGCAGCATCAAAAGAGCATCTGCAATCAATTACCACCTTTTTTTCCCCATTTCTCACCATCCTTTGCTTAAAAATGGCTAACTTATTTTTTTCCTTCATATCCTTGTAAAAACTTATGCACACACCAACACACACATGTGCTCCCAGGCTGAAATCACAAGTGCCAGCGCTCAGCCTGCGGAGAACGTTTACGACTGGGTTACACATCCCCGAAAACAGGGGTTTATAATGGAAACACTGACAGGTCATTAACTCTAACAGCATAAACCGAGGCACAGAATGTTCATGTTGTCTCCATTTTGTTTGTGTCAGCAGGATTTGCAGGCCCGGAATCTGCTTGTGGCTCACGAGCTGTGCCCGAATGTGTGAGGTGAGTTTGAGGGCAAGAGGACAGCCCGGAGAAAAGGACTCGGGGCGTGCCGAGTTTTCAGGTGCAGCATAGCCGGTGATGCTGGGGCTCGGTAATGGTCACAGGAATCAGCATGGAGAAGACACCAGCTGGGCTAGAAGCCCACGTCTCATCAGCCATTCATCTCAAGTGACCAGTTCCTCCTGGCCCCAAGTGTGACGTCTACTGATATAAAGAAGCAACTTAAAGCAACAGACTAAGTAGCTGGTAAACAGAACTATTCCCTGCCGGCTGTCAGTTCTGGTTCTTGTGCTCTCTTCTAAGGGGGCCCATCTATGTCTAGTGCTTAGAACATTGCCTGACACATAGTAAATACCATATATATTTGGTGTTGCACACGTAGATGGGTGGATCAGCAAGCTAACAACGAATTTCTAGCAGCCTCAGGTTCTCGCCTGTGAAATGAAGTGGATTGACAAGATCAGTAGTTCTCAGCTCCAGTTGCACAGTGGAATAACCTTGAACCACTTTACAAAAACACTAACACCCAGATCCTACCAAAGACCAAACAAGTCAGAATCTCTAGACATGGGGACTTGGGCATCAATCGTTTTAAAAACTCCCTAGGGCCCTGGTTGGTGTGGCTCAGTTGGTTGGACATTGTCCGCTGCACCAAAAGATTGTCAGTTCCATTTCCAGTCAGGGCATATGATGGGTTGCAGGCTTGATCTCCAGTAGGGGGCATGCAGGAAGCAGCTGATTCACACATCAGTCTCTCTCTCTCTCTCTCTCTCTCTCTCTCTCTCTCTCTCCCTCTCCCTCTCCCTCTCCCTCTCTCTTCTTTCTCTAAAAATCAATACAAATATTTTTTAAAACACCCCTAGATGGTTCTAATGTAGACTAGATAATTCTAAAATTCCTTTCTGTGTTTAAAACTATATGGATTTTAACTAATTTGGGTCATAAAATTCAAGGCCTAGAATCTGTCATTCCCCAACTCAGAAACATAAAAGGAAGGGGAGTGAAGTAACATCAAGAAATTATATTTAGGAAATAATGGCCACTTATTGGACTCCTTGGTGCCAAGCACTGTACATTACATATATTATCTCCAATCCCTCTGACAGGTGCCATTATCCCATCATCCCTGTTTTTCAGATGAGGAACCTGGGGCTCTGGAGAAGTTGAGTGAGTTATCCCAGGGATAAGGAGTTATCTGGGGGAAAGCAAGCCTCCTGAGCTGCTCTAGGGTGCTATCGGTCAACCCCTTTTCAGAATTAAATGATGTCCAGGCAAAGATTGATGTCCAGGCAGAGTGCAGGAAGAAAGAGAAGAACTTCAAGACACACCACACAGAACTGTGAGATTTGGAGAGGAGGAATTCCCTCCCACCCCTGCTCCTCTCCAACTTGAAAAAGGACAATCCTGCCTCTCCCCCAGGCCTGGGCCAGCTGTCAGAGATGAGCCCTGATAAAGGCCCTGGGCCTCCTCCTTGAATTCCTTTGTTGCAGAACCCATCCCATTAGAAAAAGGTCACACATCTTTGGCCCCTTTTAATTTCAGGGGTGGAGAGGTAAAAGCCCAGTCAGGGAAACATGTGCAATTATGAGCAATTACTTAAACGGCTTTCAGACAAGCCTTGGCCCTCCACCAGCAGGCAGAGGGGCCAGCGTCTGGGTTTTGTAGGCGAGAAGGAGCGAGGGTGGGAAGGTGGGGAGAGGGGGAGGGGAGACAGCAAAGCCTTTTGTCACTGGGCTACAAAAAAAAAAAATCGGTATTTCCTGCCACTGGACTAGCTGACACTAACCAGCCCCATGCAGGGGAACTATTCACTTAAAAGTCATCGTTTCCTTTACTTATCTGCCTCTAAAGAAACAAATCTATTAGCAGCAAGAAATCACTCCAGCAGCTTTAACTAAGTGCTTCTCCTGCTGACAACGTTAAAGCCTGCCTTCAGCTCCCGCCCACCATCCCCTGGTCTTGCTCCTCCCGGGCAACAGTTCCAAGCTGGCCTGTGTCAGGTTGTCTCTAACCACTACAGATAACAAGGGCCATTACATTTCAAATCCTTCCCTAACCTCCTCCCCTCCCTTCCACCAAAATCCCAAACCCAATTTCTCCCTGGCAGATCAAAGGCTGCCCAAGCTACAGGAGAGCTCACTCGATCAATAAACTCTGACAAGGGAATAAACAGAACAATCCAATATTTTCCTTCAGGATTCATGTGGCCCATGGACTAGCAATGCATGGCTTTGCCTTTCCTGTTGAGAACCATGGAAATTTGGTGTGGCATTCAAAATAGTTCGCTCTCTGAATTAAAAACAGAAATGCCCAAATAACCCCAAGAACACTTTTCTAGTCTTTGTTGGTCTTAAACACACAAACCATGTTGTGGTACAGATGTTGGACTTTGGGGATCTTCTAAAAGCAACTTTCCACCCACTCTACCTAAGTTTGCAAGAGTTACTGAAGAGCTCCCTAAGCAAGTAGATCTAATTTTAACAATAAACTTTGTAGTATCCTATCTAATAAAAGAGTAATATGTAAATTAACCATCACTCCCGACAAAGATGGCGGCGCCCATAGTGGCCGGGGCCATATGCCGGCGGCATCGCCCCAGCAATGCGAGCCCAGCGTCTGTGCCCCAGCCGCACAGAGGTAGGGGAGGGGAGGGGCCTCGGGCCAGAGGCCGGGGCAAGTAATGCTGGGCTCACAGCGACATGAGCCCAGCATCCCTGCCCCAGCCAGAGAAGGACACTGGTGTCATTGCAGGCCAGGCTGAGGGACCCGCTCCCCCCCACACACACACAAATTTCATGCACCAGGCCTCTAGTAAGCATTATAACAATGAATATGCTTCTGTTAGTTGTCATGCTAAAGAATTCCAAAGTGCTTCACAGACAACCATCTGAAACTATGGACCAAAAAGCACAACAAACAAAAAAGAATTAAATCCAGGATGCTGTGCATTTGGGATATACCAATTATTTTTAAACTCATAAGAATATTCAAATAATTAATTCCATTGATTCCAGTATCACTCTCTTAAGACTTTCATTGATTCCTAAATCCTTAATCCATGAAGAGAGGGTATGGAGAGCCTAATTGTTAAAATAGCCCATGGGACGCTTTTGTTATATAGCCATCTAGCTTGCCCCATTAACTACGTATCAGCTTATCTTTACTCACACGTGCCTTCGTGTATCTTACCTATATGTTACAATTTTATACAAGAAATCAAGTCTTGCATCTTCCACCTTTATAAGCTATATAAACATATGCTATATCAATAAGAGCTCTTCATTAGTAGATATGAATAATGCTCGACAAAGATCACAGAAGCATATTAAACCACTCTGATTTAGAATCTAGATAAAAGAAAGCAAAGTAGTCAGGAATACAGGCCAGAATATAAGGAAGTAGGGGGAGGGGGTGTCTTGTGACACAATGACAGTTATAGCTTAAGCCGGGAATATAGACAATGGGATGTGCCAGGTGTACATTTACAGCCTACAGGGAGAATACAGACCCCTTGTGTATTTGTATATTTCCTTCTAAAGCATGACTTAATATTGATAGCTACCATTTATTGAGAGCTCACATTTACCAGGCACAGAGCAATGCCCTTGACAAGCTTTACATTATTTATTTGAGGTCTCAGAGTCCTACGGAATAGGTACCATTTCACAGATGGCACCTATTCACCATGAAGTGGTCCTAACGAGGTTGCCTTCCCCAAGGTCACATGGGAGTAACTGAAAGGCTGGGATTTGCGTGGAGGCATCTGACTTCAGAGCCAGCACATGAACTGCCAACCTGAGACCGCATGTCTACACCTCCTTGCTAGCCCCCACTTTTCATCAACCAAGAGGCAGTAGCCTTGCTCTTCTGTAACATCTTTTCCCAATCTCCTCCTTCCAAATTATGTTTGTTTTATTTATGAGTATTTTATGTTGCCTATCTCCAATTATATATTTTTCAAACACGTTCCCCTCCTTCTTGCATTTCTGTTAATTCATGAGAAAACCAATGTTTCATAGGAATACAGGAACATGGACCACAGAGTGCATTGGTGGGGACCTAGAAACAGGTCCAATGATGCATGTGCCTTCCCCGTGAGCCTTGTGACCTGCAGGACGCACATCTTTTATATGCGTTTCCTTCATTTTCAAGGACAACAGTTTACAGAAGCCTGGCATGATTTGTTGACATCTGTGCCTCAGCAGGCGTATATACATTTTACTCATTTTCCTCTTCCTCCTCTTAGCACCATGATTTGTGCTAATCCTCCCAAGAGGCAGTGGGGAAGCCTTTTGTTCCATTAAGACAAGGGTGGAGAATGTCCAGCCCACAGGCCATATAAGACCTACAAAATCATTTGGTCTGGCCCTGCCAAGGCATTAGGGGTGAGTTAATTCAACGTTTGACCAAACACATCAGGCTAATTTTTAAGCTGATAATTTTGTATGGCCTGCAAATGATGTTATAAATGTCCAAATGGCCCTTGGCAGGACAAAGGTTCCCCACCCTTGCATTAAGGTAGCGGGCAACTGTCTTCAGACCATGTGTTTAATGACTATGTTGCCAACGCTCTCAAGTAGTTCACCGTGAAAGTTCAGGGTCAGACAGCCTTTGGATGTATTTATGTCACAATCTCAGCAAACTCACCTGGAATGGCCTGCCTGCCTGGAGACAGAACTTGGCATCCTTAGCCTAAGGTTGATCAGTACCACTGGCCCACCTTGTGGAAAAAATCTGTGAGCCAAACCACACAACGCCAAAGTGGTAGTGGTGGGGAGAGAGAAGCCCAAGCTAGCCAAGATGCAATTTTTCGCCCTCTTGGGACTGACTGAGGTGGCAGGGCAGGGGCTGGCAGCTCCGGTGGCAACCATGGCAAATAATGACCCAGGGGATCCTCTCACAGTGGTTGTGAAGAGAATCCCTCTGGATGCAAAGTCACCTGAAAACCCGGACCACCTTCCTTGACTCACTTGTTTTGGCCATCAGCTGCTTTAAATATTCATGCCACATTTGAATATCTTATTTTACAATGCAGTATTTTTTTCCTATCAGCTTTTTTACACTTCGATAAATGATAGGCTTACTTAATCTACACTGTGCCCCCTCCATAAAATGTTTGTGCACTCTTCTAAGATAGAAGGTGTTATTCCTGTGAGAAATATGTTACTCTCTCCTTAGAATCTATGGATTTGAAGATGGCTCTTGCCTGCTCACAACATGGGAATCAACAAAGAGTTTAAAAACTGCTACAAGACAAATTAAGACTCTAGAGGGCAGACAATAGGAAAGCATGCTCAGATGGAAGATCTGACCCAACAGAATTACAGCAAAGTATATTTTCAGGATGAATTCCTTGTTTCTGCCATCTTTAGAATAAATTATTTTTCTGCTTTCTATGGAAAAAAAGAAAATCAAATCCCTTGATAGTGTATAACTTGAAGAAGGGCCTGTAATATGCTGAGATTTATGTCAAAATGTAATCAAACTAAGTTGTTGAATAGTCAAGGAAACAGTGGATGGATAAAGAACAATGATGTCTTAGCAGATGGAGGGAGAGCTAACTTGCCCAATGAGTGAGCATCCATGAAGAGTACCATTTCCTAGAACATGCCTCATGAAATTTCTCAAATATCAGAAGATTTTGCTGACAAGGGAGGAGCCTCAGCTCAAAGTGTCTCTGTGGGGGCCACAGTGAGGCAATTGCCTGCCCTGCCACATGTCTGTGGCCACAGTAGATCTGACCTGCCCACTGAGCTCCTCATGGCCAAACTGGCTAAATGAATTCTTGGCCTTGTAACAAAACAACCACTGGTATTGGACCCCTGACCTTGACCTCATTAGCACCATGCCTTCCCCAATAGTGTTAAGGAGCTGTATTCCATGTGGCCATGTTACCTACCATGAAACCATCAAGCATGTGAGCCCTGGATGGGCGGTAAGTGTCTGGAAAAATTAAGGCTGAAATACTGTCTACACATCTATTTCTAGGAAGTAGTGTACTTCATATAGGATGTTCTTCCTACTTTCAAATATATCAGAATTGCTACAGAATAAAAATTGTAGATTTTGAGCCTTTAAAAGAAAGATATAGATATAGACATATAGATATAGATATAGATAGATATAGATATAGATATAGATATAGATATAGATATTTTATTTATAAATGTAATATCTATGTATTATAACATACTATGTATTATATATTAATATATTACATATTAATATAACAAATTATAGTTACATATTAAATTGTATATATAATTTTATAACCTTCTGGAATAGAAAGGGAAATAAGTGCAGAGCTTTCCAGTGGCTCCATTTCACTACCTTTCATGAGAAGACTGGAATTGAGGATTTTTTGCTTGTTTGTTTTCCAAAGTAAAATTACCACGAAAATCCTAGTGTTCCTTTTCCCAGCTTAGTCTCTTTGTACTTAGTCTCCTGGTCTTTCTCTTCGTTGGGTGCCTAAAAGGCAGAGTCTGCCGACAATGGAAGCCTCCACTTTGGGAGCTTAAGTGGAGTCTGACTGCTGAATGATTTCCTGCAGTGACTGCACTTCCCCTTTCTAATCCTTCGCTCCTTGTCTCTGTCTTCTGCCAGGACCTCAGCCTGCACCACTCTCCCCTTCCCTCCCCACATTCCTAACATGATGGCTTCTCTCAACACACCAAGCTTCTTCCTGCCCACGGGCACTTGCACTTGCTGTTCACTCTACCCAGAAGACCCTTCCCGTCTCCTTCTCATCTTTCATTTTCTACCTCAGAAACCACCTGCTCAGAGACACCTCCCTGAGCTCCTTCCAGAATCAGTCCTCCACTCCTATCCAGGACTCTCTTTTCCATACCCCTGAGATTTCTTACCATCATCAAGAAATCTTCTGTGTGTACTTATTTATTCATTATTAGCTCTCTCCTCCCTAGAATATCTATAATAGGAAACTTCACCTATTTTATTTTTCACTCGCAAACACCCAGCACCTAAACAATGCCTGGCACATAGTAGAAGCTAAATAAACAATCTATATATCTAAAACCCTAATATGCAAATACTAGTAGACAGAACAGCGGAACAACTGAACAACCAGTTGCTATGACGTGCACTGACCACCGGGGCAGGCATTGGCAGCAGGCAGCAGAGCGCGGCACATGGCAGGCATCAGCCGTGGCAGGATGGTGGAGCAGGTGAGTGGGGGTGCCAGACCAAGGTGGGGCGCTGGTCACTGTCATCAGGGCGAGCCTCTGATGGTTACTGAAAATTCTTTGCTTGGGGGTGCCAGCCCAGGTGGGGGGGCTGTGCACTGTCATCAGGGCGAGCCTCTGATGGTTACTGAAAATTCTTTGCTCCCACGCACCATGCTCCCGCCAGGCGCTCACACCTGCTGCCGGCCCTGATCGCTCAGCGCTCTCAGTGGGTGCGAGCAGCAGCTTCCAGCCCCAATCGCCCCTCAGGGCTTCTCCACCTCCCCCTGCTCCTGGCAAGCGATCAGGAAGCAACCACCTCTCACACCTGCTGCCAGCGATGGCCCTGCTCACACCTGCTGCTGGTGCTGGCGCTGCCGCTCGCATCCACTGCCAGCGTCCAGCACCCAGCGCCGATCCCGATTGCTCGGTGCCATCAGCAGGTGCGAGCGGCAGCGGCTGCCAGCCCAATCACCCCTGAGGGCTTCTCCACTTCCCCCTGCTCCTGAGGGGCAATTGGAGCAACAACAGCCACTAGCATCCGCTGCTGGCGCTGGCCCCAAAATCGCTCCACACTGGCAGCAGGTGCGAGCGGGGCTGGCACCATCAGTGCATGGGCTGCCAGCAGATAGGGGACCAGGGGTTGTGGCAGGAGGGGCCAGGTGGGGGCACAGAGGATGGGCCGAGACCCACCCCTGTGCCCACTGCAGCCTCACGGCCCACAGTTCCTTTCAAGGTGCACGAATTCGTGCACTGGGCCCCTAGTCGATGAATTAATTGTCTAGTGTTCCTCAGAGGCAAGGCACAGCTTCTCCAGGGAGATGATCAAATATTGGATATCTTGCTACTTAGGAAGTTTGAAGAACATTAATCACTTCAAACACTCTGACACTCTGTGTAGTGTCCAGGTGTTGTGAGAACCTGCCTGACTTTGGGGGATCCTCCAGTTTCCAAACACAAAATTGCCTAACATATTATAATGCTTAGATATATTTAATATCGAAATAATGATAATAGTTACCACATAGTGAATACTTTCCCTGCCAGGAACATGTACAACACATTCTTTCATTAGCCTGCACAGCAACCCTATGAGGTAGGGGTATTATCTGTACTTTATAGATGAGGAGATTGAGTCTCAAGTGATTTGCTAAAACACATGGAACAAATAAGTGTTAGAGCTGGTATTTGAACCTTGTCTGTCTCATCCATCTTGAAGGCGTATGCTTTTAACTGCTTCTTTGTTTTGAGAAACCAAAACAGCAATATAGTAAAGATAACCAGCTCACGGTGCACACACATATGATCTGCTTGCGAGGTTTGAAAGCATTTGTGTAATGTTGTTTGTAGTAATAGTTTTCCAATCCCATCACACCCATTCTAAACAAATGCTTATTTGCAAGATAAGAGTGCAACTACTTCAAGTTATCTTGTGTGTTTTTCTGGGTTTTCAAATATTGCTCCCATCAGCTCCAAGGAAAGAAAGCAGAATTATTTAAGGTTTAGCACCTGTAGAAACTGCTACTCTTTGTTCCAAATGACAAATACCTTACATCTACGGAAGATACAAGCTGAGTTCCTCCTTTTTCAGTAGTAAACACCTTCTGAAAAACTAATATTCCTAAGAGTAAAACTTACACAGAAATTTACAGCTCCTAATATTTCTATAATAAGAGCTAGATTATCATCAACACCACCCAAAGCTATAAAAATTTGGGATATTATTTCAGATAAAAACAGAGAAGGAAATAAATGCCTCTCTTCCAACCCTCAGTTACTGTTGTTTTTTATCCTGGTATCTGACTTTTCTTTCTTAATCCGTCCATCATGTCGCTCATTCTCTCTGAATCTCTCTTTTTTTTAATTTCTTCTTTCCTAAAACTCATCACAAGAGTATCTACCTATTCAGCTCTTGTCCCTTCCACCCGCCTTTTAGTCCCTCCCCCGAGCCCCAATGAAGTTTACCAGTTCCTCCCTTCATTTTTTTTTTTCCTGTGAGATGAGCTTCCAAGTTCTTACTCCTTTCTGCTTGACTCTGTATAAAAAGGCAAGTGTGCAAGATTTACAACTGTGCTAAGCAGGCTCTCTTTCCATCTACTCTGGGGCTTGACTCCTGAACTAAAGCTTCCTCAGCTGAAAGAGCAACAGATAGAAGGTTTTGAAGATACATCCAAATCTCCCAGTTCAACCGAAAAAGCAACAGCTTTCAAACTCGCTGTGTTATGGTGGAGAGGAGTGCCCACCACCTGACCCAACTTTCTCAAAGGGCACGTTCAGCTGCCTCCATGATGGATTAGCCCAATGACGGGATTTCATTAAGAGCCTTTTCACAACAGGAAGAGCCCGTGTGCCCGTGACTCTTCTCCCTCAGGCCGTTTAGAACAGCAAGTGTCCACGTCACAGGGCATGTCCCCACTCGAGGTTTATGGGGGAGAAGAGGTTTTAAAAAACCAAAGGCAAAGAAAATGCAATGTAGAAGAGCATTGGAAAGAGGTGTGGCCTGGTAGTTAAGAGCAAAGGCCTTGGGAGCTCAATGGGCACAGATCAGTTTGTGTGATCTGGGGCAAATTGACTCCTCTGAGCCTCATCTGTGAAGTGGGGCTATGCATAGTACCTAATGTGTCATTTTCTTGGGGCAAAGATCGCCATCATTTGACAAGGTCGGACAAAAAGCACTGAACGCTCTCGCAGCACCACAGTGGGTAAGTGGATCCTATCATTGCTATTGTTTTTGTTTGCTGTAACAGCCATGATAGCAAAGGAACTTGAGCCAACAGGTACATGGTCAGGTTTCCCTCCTAGATAACCCAAATCTATACCAGATGAATTAAGTGGAAAAAAGGAAAAAATAACAAACAAAGGACCTTTTCAATGTGTTTCCAATATAAATGGTCTAGAAGCAGGAAAAAAAGAAAATCAAAGGAGAAGGACAGACACAACAGACAAAGCTCGCATCTCTCCCAGATTTCGACATACACTAGCGAGGATCTGGAAAAGGCCCATCCATCAGTTCTTCAAAGCTCTTTCTCCCCCAGAGAAGAGCAATAATGACTGGCCTCCAAATACCAAGACAAAGTTCAACACTCTGGCCTTCGCATTGGGGTGGCCGTCTCTACGGCAGGAGTGTTGACCCATCTGCAGGTTTCTGCTGGTGGAACTGCTCAGAGAGGGGTCGCCAGGGTTCCGTTCACTTTCAGTCCCAAATGCCCTCACTTTGCAAGAAACGACTGGAGAGCTAGGCCGACTTCATCAGTCCCACCAAACCGCTACCTCTGTGGGCTGCTGTTCTGACCCTCTGGCCACCGGCTGCCCCAGGAGGAACAGAATAATCTTCCTGAGACAGAGTAACCTCACGGAAAGGTGGTTCAAAAGGCATGTCGCTCAGAACAGACAAAACAAATTCAGATGCGCAGTAGAGGCGGGGGGATGCTGATGTCTGATGCCGAGACCACAGCTAGACTGGCTGCCACTTGGCTTATTTTAAACCTCATTTATTGGGGTCCAGAAAGCTCCGCAGCTTCGACATCCTGACACGCAAGCTGCCAGCAGCGGCGGATGTCCCTTAGCATGAGCTTTTGTGTCCATTCTTTCTCAGTGGGGCTGACGGAGACCCTTGGACCCACCGGCGCATTGTCCACGGCTTAGTAGTAGATAAACATTTCCTTTGTGCGTGCTTTACCTGTCAATTTCACCAGCCACGGGCCTCCGTTACCTAAAATCCAAGGCTTCTCCTCCCTACGGAAGTTTAATTATTCTGTAAAATACTGTTTTATTCATGAGGAGTATCTTTTTCACCAACAGTGATTTCCAAAGGCTTCAAGGATCTGAAATCCTCGTCAGCGGTAAAATTGACTTAACTGCTTTCCCCCCTCTTGATGAAATAGCTCCTTAGAAATACGCAGAGCGCCCGAGCTCATTTACATCGCAAACAACACGGAGCAAGCCCCCTGCTTCTTTCTCTCGCCTCATGGAGCGGCCTGGGGCCTGGCAAACGTTTCTCCTTTTATAACTACTTGAGCGTGGCAGGCTCTTCCTATTAGCTACATTACATCACCATTATCAAAGACGAAAGGAAATTAATTTTGTTTTTCAAGGTCTTGGCAATAAGTCGGTTCTTTACTTCATCAGACATCTGCTGTTTTTCTACGTGTGTCCTTTGCGAAGCCGAGTTTTCCTCATGACTTTATTCTCCTAACAATTTATCAGGCGACGGTGTTTACCGGGGAACTTGTGCCGACGGATTTTCCCCTCTCCGGGCAAAAAGTGTAGCATTAACTTAAAGCCAATACCATCATCTATGTTTTATTCTCAAACAGTTTTCTGGGCTTAAAAAGAAAATAAAAGCCCACCAGACTGTCAAGAAAAAAATAACCACTTGTGGTCTCGCCTGAAAGGTATTGCCAACGTAACCCCACTTTGTTTTAACAGATGGGCCTTTATCAGCAAATTACGTGGGCAGCTCACCAACTTCCTTTCGGGATGGAGGAGTGATTCCATTTACTTGGGCTCTTATCTGTTCACTTAAAGCCACATTTGACCACAAAATTGTAGGGATTTTTTTCATATATTGATACGAAGGATAAACTACAGAGAATCTTCTGTTCTCCAATAATTAGTCATTCCTGGGTAATTGATATGTCCTTATTTCACATCGGTGGGGGTTGGGGAAGGAAATTGGTGGTTCACATAGACACCTTGGCTTCTCTTAGGGGCTGCATTTATTCCTTTGCCTAATGTAATAAGGGCCTCTACGAAAGCTCTTCACGATATTTATTTTAATGAATGATCGACTGGAGTTAGACTCATTTTTTTTTGTCCCTCTCCAACCTCTCACTGTTGCTCTCACTTTCTCCAGCTACTAACTCCTAGTAGCCTTGTATCTGCTGGTTGGCACAGGAGCAAAATTCGTGTGAGGCTGTTGTTTCAGACAAAAGTCCACAGCTCTAGAATGGGCTGTGCACAGAGTCCGAAACCGACCTCGGGGAATATTAGAGAGCCTCAATTCACCACATGCTTCACATATAGGCCTGTGTTTTTCTGTTTATATTTTTTTATTAAGGAGATTTGTGCCAAAAAAAAAAAAAAGATGAATGATGACTCTTAAAAATTTTATTTTACCATGAAAATTACTTTCACCTTTCCTTGTTGCAATTTGCCATAATCATTTCCACAAGAATCAAATCCCTAGGCCTCAGTTTCTCTAAGCCTATAAATGAGAAGGTTGAACTAGACCCAACGCTGTGTGTTCATGAGAAACACCTGGTGAGCTTGTCTAATATGCAGATTCCCGAGTTCCACGCCCAGCAATTCCGATTCAGTAATGCTGACGTCGGACCCAGGAATATTCCATTTTCAACTCACCGTGGACCACGCTCTAAGAACACTGCTCTGATGGACTCCAAGGTGCTTCCTCTTCCAATAGACTGGACTCCACAAAACTTTAATGGGATATTAACTGGTTATCTGGGCAAATCTTATATTTAATGGCAACCTGTCTCCCGTTGGGCACTTACCTCGTTAGCCTCTCCACTCTCTGTGTCTGCTCCACTGGGGGTTTGAGGCGGGGCTCGGCGTGGATGGCAGCCTTGGCCTCCAAAATTGAGCACATCAGCCCAGCCCAGCCCAGCCACGGGCTCCTTCCAGCATCAGAGAGGGGGGCTCTTCAAAATGCTACATCCCTTTGGTGTTCAAAGTGAGTTCAAAACAGCAGACGCTTCAGTTGTCAAGGTTAAGTGCAGAAACCTTTCATGTTAAAGGCCAGTGGTGACTTTGGGATCACCCGTGATTTTTTATTTACTGTATGACAAGTCTTCTCCATTAGCACAATGAGGGAATATTGTTGGGATGAAGTTAGAAAACCGATTATGACCCAAGTGACAAATGAACCACAACTGAGCGTGGAACTTTTCAAAACCGCTCCTCTTAACCTCAGGCCTCATACATGAAAACCAGAGAAAGTGCGTGGCTGGTCTGACCCAGCGCCCAGTGCCCCTGCATGCCGACGGAACTTACAGGTTGCTACGTGGAGAAGAGCCCAGCTAGGAGCAAAGTCAGAACTGCTTACTAACCACTGTGTGATCTTGGCCAAGTTACTCCACTTCTCTGAGTCTGTTTACTATGTATGAAATGGGGCTCAGTTACAATAGTCTCCCATAATTCAGTTTCATTTTCCATGGTTTCAATTATCAGCAGTCAACCGTAGTCTAAAAATATTTGATGGAAAATTTCAGGAATAAAATTCTTAAAAGTTTTAAATTGTGCACTATTTTGAGTAGCATGATGAAATCTCACACTGTCCTGCTCCGTCACACCCAGGACGCGAATCATCCCTTTGTCTGGGACATCCACACCTTATGCCCTACCCGCCCCTTAGTCTCTTAGTACCCATCTGGGTTATCAGATTGACTGTCATGTTATCGCAGTGCTTGCGTCCCAGTCACCCTATTTCACTTAGTAATGGCCCCACAGTGCAAGAGTAGTGATGCTGGCAATTCAGCTACACCACAGAGAAGCTGTAAACTCCCTCCTTTAAGTGAAAAGATGAGAAACTACAGGATATTTTGAAAAGGAGAGATCACATTCACATAACTTTTATTACAGAATTACATAATTCGTAAAAGAGTAGGCCTCCCTTCCCCCGGCTGCTGGCACTGGCTTCCCTCTGGCACCTGGGACCCCGGCTTCCCTCGCAGCCCCAGCTTTTGTCCAGAAGGTCGTCCGGAAAGACATCTGGTCTAACTAGCATATTACACTTTTATTATTATAGATATTGTTATAATGGTTCCATTTTATTATTAGTTATTGTTAGTTTCTTACTGGCCTAATTTAGGAATTAAACTCTATCACAGGTATGCATATATAAGAAAAAAAACAAAGTATATTTAGGATTCAGTACTCTCCGTGGCCTCAGGGAGTCTTAGGATGTATCATCCCCCACAGATAAAGGGTAACTGCTGCATTCAACAAATCTTTTCCAAGTGCCTCGAGTGGGCCGGTAACACTAAAGTAAGCTCAAGCACTGAACAAAACAAGCGACAGTCCCTGCCCTCAGGAGGAACACAGGCAAAAGACAAATAAATAGAAACTGCAGTGTCCAATAGTGGTGAATTGATACACACAATGGCGAGAAATAAAGCAGAGTAAGAAGTTAGAGAGTAATGGGCTGCTATTTCAGATAAGGTGGTCAGGGAAGGCCCCTCTGAGGAAGGGGCATTGGAACAGGGGCCAGAATAAAGTGCAGAAGAAGCCTTGTAATATCTGGGCCCTCAAGGCAGAAGCAAGTGCAGGTGCAAAGGCCCTGAGGCAGGAGCACTTGAGGAAGGTCAGTGACAGCAAGGAGGCAAGTGTGGCTCAAGAAAAGGGAGGGAGGGAGAGTGGTTGGAAACGAGGGCAAAGAGGCAGTCAGATCAAAAAGGGCCTGAAAGTGAGTCTCACTTCCTATGTCAATGAGGAGCCATCAGAAGTTCTGAGCGGCATAGACTGACACATGTTTTAAAGGATTGTTCCAGCTGCTGTTTAAAAGGGAGCAGGGCAAGGTATAGCAATCAGGATAGGCTAAGCCAGTGGTTCTCAACCTTCTGGCCCTTTAAATACAGTTCCTCAAGTTGTGACCCAACCATAAAATTATTTTCGTTGCTACTTCATAACTGTAATGTTGCTACTGTTATGAATCGTCACGTAAATATCTGATATGCAGGATGGTCTTAGGTGACCCTTGTGAAAGGGTCGTTCGACCGCCAAAGGGGTCGCGACCCACAGGTTGAGAACCGCTGGGCTAGGCCAGCCTTGCTTCTTAGAATAGGGCATAATCATTTCTACAAGAATCAAACCCCACCCTAGCCGGTTTGGCTCAGTGAATAGAGCGTTAGCCTGCAGATTGAAGGATCCCAGGTTCAATTCCGGTCAAGGGCACATGCCCGGGTTGTGGGCCCAATCCCTAGCAGGGGGCCTGCAGGAGGCAGCCAATCAATGATTCTCTCTCATCATTGATGTTTCTATCTCTCTCTTTTCCTTCCTTTCTGAAATCAATAAAAATATTTTTTTAAAAGAATCAAACCCCTAGGCCTCGGTTTCCCTCAACCTATAAAATGGTAAAACAATAAACAGCCACAAAAGCAAAGGCTACTTCTCAGTCACACTCCATGTCCATGGAAGTTAGCCAGGTTCTGGGCCCCTCTCCTCCCTCTGGAGCCCAGGGATGGGCCCGCCTCTGCTTGGCTCATTGCAGATCATCATCATGACAGAAGGAAAAGGCCATGGCAACTCGTGCACAGGCTCTCCAACCTTAGCCTGGAAGGGACGCGCACCACTTCCACCCCCACCCACAAGCCAGATTATTTGATCACATCCAACTTCAAAGGCTGTGGGAAAGTTCAATCCTCCCCTGTGCCTGCAAGACGGGGCGGTGGGTAAGCAGCACTAACGAATACCACACACACCAGAGGGGAGCAGAGACACCGACTAAGAGGCTAGGACAGTCATCCAGGCAGGAGATGAGAATGGCTTGGCCAGGCAGTCACAGGAGCAGTGTTAGAAAACAGATGCAGAAGACGGAGACAACAAGATTTGCTGATGGATTGGATGTGGAATAATCATAACCATCAGACAGTGTATTTATTGTGGTGCAAATTAGATGAGATGATGTATATGAAGTTCTTGCCCAGTGCCAGACTCACTGTAACCCTCAATAATGGTGATTATTATTGCTGTAGTTCTAGATTGAAGAGGTGCTTATGATAACAGAACAGTTTAACTTTGGATCATACTATTTTCCAAGACGTATAGTCGCTTTAACTCTTAGACACTATTACACACACACACACACACACACACACACTTTTTTTACACACACACACACACACACACACAGTTTCCAAAAATAATCAGAGTAGTCGTTACAACTTTAAATAGTCTTCACGTCTTGCCCAGCCAGTGTGGCTCAGTGGTTGAACATCGACCTATGAACGAGGAGGTCACAGTTCAATTCCCGATCAGAGCACATGCGCAGGTGGCAGGCTCAATCCCCAGTGTGGGCCATGCAGGAGGCAGCCGATTAATGATTCTCTCTCATCATCAATGTTCCTAACTCTCTCCCCCTCTCCCTTCTTCTCTGAAATGAATAAAAATATATTTAAATAAGTAGTCTTCATCTCTTAAGAAACTTTCTAGTAATGAATTAGTTTTCTTCATTTTCTTAGTTACTGTAGAGAAGCTTTGTTCCTATGGACACATGTTTGGGACCAGAAAGTAGCCTGCATAGAAGTCAGGACGCCCCCCGCTGCTCTGCTCAGATGTTATAGATTAATAGTCATTCGATTTGGGAATGTGAAATGAACTGATAAGAAAAGCTGTGCGTACCAATGACATTCAGGAATGAAAACGGACAGATCACCTGCTTTAGAAGATTTGATTCTTCAGATTTCACGAGGGGGCGGGGAAGACCTTAAGTGACATGTGCTCTCTTATGGCTTACATTAAACAATTTAATATATAACATGAGGGAGAGAACATGATATAAACAATATATCCGGGAGGAAAAATAAATGACCTCAGTCCCAAGAGGCACTGTTATGCACTGGTACTATTCATGTACATTAGAAGGAATGATGTATCAGTTTTACTTCTAATCAGTATCTAAATATATCACCATCGGTTCCTGGAGTGCATTACACTATCTCACAATGCAGGCTCACATTTTACATTAATGTGGAAAGTACCCATCTGTTATCAGGCAGAACTTAATTCTATATTGAAAAATGAGGTGTCTGCTGGGTACACTTCTATTTTAAGGTTTAAAGTCATTGAGAAACTAAACCTAAAATAGAACTTTAGGACTAAACCATGGATTTTTTTTATGGCATGGATGCTGAGAGATGATGGTTTGTTGGGTGGCTGACTCAGAGGCATCACCTATGTTTTGGGTGCCTCTGGTTTCCAACCCTGTTCAGGAGTATCTATCCCAATAGTGTGAAATTCTTTAAAATATTATTAGAACAAATTTTTAAATAAATATATGGTGCATGTGACTCTCTCTGAGTTAACTATCCCCATAAATCAGTAAAACATTCCAGAAATGCCACAGGTTCAGCCATGTGCCCAGCCCACTGTAGATGTTTCATAAATTGGGTCCAATAGACTTACTGAGCATCTCCTATGGGTCTAGGCCAGGGGTGGGCAATGGGGCCACAATGGGCTCTTAAACTAGACGGAGGGCCGGAACAAAAGCATGGGTGGAGTGTTTGTGTGAACTAATATAAATTCAAAATAAACATCATTATATAAAAGGGTATGGTCTTTTTCTTTTAGTTTTATTCATTTCAAACGGGCCGGATCCGGCCCACGGGCCGTAGTTTGCCCACAGCTGGTCTAGGCTATAAGTGCCATGTGAAATAATAAAATATGGACAACTATCTCTAGTCTCAAACTCCTCAAAACAATTGAGGATTCAGGAAACACAACTTGATGTAGCTCAACCAAAACACAAAGTAGAGAGAAGCGGGAACTGGTTGGCTCACCCACCTAAACCATGGGGCATGTGGATCTGGCCTTAGGGACGGAGGGGTGAAATGCTCAAGTGCTTTCTATGTCTCACTCCTGTGCTTCAGCATCATTTCCCCAGTCTGGGTTTTCCAGAAAACACAACCCTGACCTCCCAGTTCACATCTTGACCTCAGAAAGAAAAGGACCCTTCCCAGTGCTTCAAGGAAGTGGTGCTGATTTCCATGGTGAAAATACTCCCACCCTGGCCAGTGTCGAGCTGAGGGCTCTCCAGGGCCTGGCTGAGCAGGTGACAGCAGGTACAATCCAGATCCAGCGCACCACTGAGCGTACTACACAGCACACCCCTCCATACGCACCTACAAAAGCCTGAATTATACCTGGCCCCTACTTTCAAGGGAATGTTTCGGAGGAGACAGAGAAGGAAATCAGTAATTTCAAGACAGTGTGGTAACTGCTAGGATACAGGCACAAATGGAGATGGTCCATCGGTGAGGTGATCCCCCTGCCTGGGCTGGAGTTGGGCCTTCAGGGAAAGATGCCTTTACGCTTGAAAACATGTTCACCAGGCTCACGAGTGCAGTGGGGGAAGGGCGTGCAGAGGAAATACTATGCACAAAGCCCCACCGGAATGCAACAGAAGGGAGTGGGGGAGCAGGAACTGTGAGAATGGCTGGAGGGAAGGCCCCAGAAGCTGCGAGACACATGTGAGGCTCGGAGTTAAGCTGGAGATGGGTCAGGAGGGCTTTGGATGATTACCTTGTCAGCCAGGCGTTTGCAACCTGTTTTCAGTAGATGGAACCCTTTTACTAGGAAAATGTCAGGTGTGATTGCCATTTATAAAACAAACATCTTATGTCATTAATGTATACTCACTGTATTAAAAATAAAGCTGACAGTGTTACATTGGTTAGAATATGAGTTGTGAACTGGTGACGTCTTAAGTGTTACAATTTGGTACATAGCACATTTGAGAGAGTTCATGCTGCTAGTTCTTCAATGATTTTCTTTTTCCTGAAATAATTTCAAACTTGAAATTGTAAGCCTAGTATAAAGTACACCTATATCTGCTTTACCCAGATTTGCCTACTGTTAATATTTTTCCCTGTTTCCTTTACCATTTGTTTTCTCATTCTTGCTCTTTTAAAAAAATATGTATAAATATGTGTGTATATTGTACTTGATTTTTTGAACCAATTGAAAGGAAGTTACATACATCATGACCATTTACTCATAAATACCTCAGTGTATATTTCCTAAAAATATAATAATCTCTCCTATAGTTGCCAGTTTCAGTAAAATTAACATGTATTTTACTTTTCTACTCTAATTCCAATTTTGTCAGTTATCGCAAAACTGTCATTGATAGCATTTCCCCCTCCAGTCTAGGACCACATAGTATTTTTAGTCATGTTGTCTCTAGTCTCAGTAGTGTGAAACAGTTCCTCAGCCTTTCTTTGGCTTTTAGAACATCGATGTTTCTGACTAATAGTCTCCTCCCACTTTTTATTTAATAGAATGTTGCTCATTTAGGGTTGTCTGATATTCCTTATTGATTAGATTCAGGGATGATACACGAGTGGCACTGTGTCCTTATCAGAGTTTCCCATCTGGAGGTACATTGATGTCCTTCTTTCCCTCATTTGTGATATTAATTCTATCTCCAACCAAAGGGCTTTCAATTTCTCCATTCTGTGTAGTTGTCATTAAGAGGAGATGTTTTAGAATCAAGCAAATATTCTGTTTGCCGTCAAAACTTTTCTCTTGGAGTTAGCATCTATTGATGATTCTTTCCAAAGCAATTTTACTGTGATGGTTGCAAAATGATGTTTTGCCAACTTTCGGACTCCTTCCACATTTACCAGTAGGGACTTGGCATTCCATTACAAGCAAGAGTCCTCCCGTATTCACCATCGATTTCTTTATTCATCTCTTTAGTGTCAGGATGGACTCATGGGTTCTTTTTTCTTTACTGTTTTATAATTCATTACTGTCTTTAATTTTAGTGGTCAAATTATCTCTCAATTGACTAGTGAGAATCCCTTTAAACTGGCCCCTGCATCTTAGTGATATACTCCATTATTTTTTTATTTTTAATTAAATCTTTATTGTTCAGATTATTACATTTGTTCCTCTTTTTTCCCCCCATAATTCCCCCCCTCCCAGTTCCCGCCCCACCCCTGCCCTCACTCCCCCCCCACTGTCCTCATCCATAGGTGCACAATTTTTGTCCAGTATCTTCCCGCATCTCCCACACCCCTTTCCCCCACAAGAATAGTCAGTCCATCCCCTTTCTATGTCCCTGATTCTATTATAATCACCAGTACATTCTGTTCATCAGATTATTTATTCACTTGATTCTTAGATTCACTTGTTGATAGATGCGTATTTGTTGTTCATAATTTGTATCTTTACCTTTTTCTTCCTCTTCCTCTTCTTAAAGGATACCTTTCAGCACTTCATATAATCCTGGTTTGGTGGTGATGAACTCCTTTAGCTTTTCCTTATCTGTGAAGCTCTTTATCTGGCCTTCACTTCTGAATGATAGCTTTGCTGGAGAAAGTAATCGTGGTTGTAGGGTCTTGGTATTCATCACTTTGAATATTTCTTGCCATTCCCTTCTGGCCTGCAAAGTTTCTGTTGAGAAATCAGCTGACAGTCGTATGGGTATTCCCTTGTAGGTAACTGAGTTTCTGTCTCTTGCTGCTTTTAAGATTCTCTCTTTGTCTTTTGCTCTTGGCATTTTAATGATGATGTGTCTTGGTGTGGTCCTCTTTGGATTCCTTTTGTTTGGAGTTCTCTGCGCTTCTTGGACCTGTAAGTCCATTTCTTTCACCAGGTGGGGGAAGTTTTCTGTCATTATTTCTTCAAATATGTTTTCAATATCTTGCTCTCTGTCATCTTCTGGCACCCCTATAATTCTGATGTTGGTACGCTTGAAGGTGTCCCAGAGGCTCCTTACACTATCTTCGTATTTTCGGATTCTTTTTTCATTTTGCTTTTCCAGTTGGGTGTTTTTTGCTTCTTCGCATCTTGAATTTTTGACTTGATTCTTATGCTCCTCTGGTCTGCTGTTGGGAGTCTGTATAATATTCTTTATTTCAGTCAGTGAATGCTTAATTTCTAGTTGGTTCTTTATCACAACATCGAGGGTCTCATTAGATTTCTTGAGGATCTCACTACATTTATGGGCGGTCTCACCAGTCTTTTCGAAGGCCTTACTAAGTTTATCGGCAGCTTCTAGACAGTTCTTGAGAGACCTTAAAAGTGTGGTTCTGAACTCTATATCTTCCATTGACAATTTTGTCCTGTTTCTTTGTCTCCGCATTTTGTTATGCTTTCTGGGTGCACCCCCTAGTGGTCTTTGTGCGCAGTCTTAGTTAAGCCTTGACTTTTGTAGCTAATACCAGGGGGGATTTGGCACAGGCCAAGTGGCTGTGAGCATCAGCTGTGTCTGCAGTGAAAGAACTACTGTCCTCTAGGGAGGGGCTAATCTCGCCTTTGCCTGAGGCTATCGGGTAAAAGCCTCTGTGCCGGGCTTGGGCGGGGCGGGTCGCACGGGATCAACAGGGCGGGCCGGAGAGAGAGAGCAGTTATGGCGGCGCTCAGTCCTGTCCCGGGGGGTCTGCCTCTCTGAGTCCCAGCAACCGCTGCAAACCTCGGAGAGAAAGCTGCACTCGCTCTGACTGAGGCCAGACAGTCCCTCTTCTCCCGTTTGAGTCTCGGTCCCTAGCGACTCGCCGGGATCTGGAGCTCAGAGTCCACGACTCCCTCCCGATTGAAAACGCCAACCGCGCCCTCCGCCGCCGCCCGCTCCGCGCACCCCGCACCTCAGAATTTGCCTTCAGCACTGCGCCTCCTCTGAGTGTCCGTATGCGTTACTCTTTCCTCCTAGTTGTAGGACTTCCACTCACGCCAGCGTTCCTGTGGGTCTGGGTGATGTCCCTTCCGTCTTTTAGTTTCACTTTTGAACTGGTTGTTCGAGGCGGCAAACTCCGGCGTTAACCTATGCCGCCATCTTGGTTCTCCCTATACTCCATTATTGTTGGTTTTTGTTGTTGTTGTTTTTAGCATTTTATTACTTTCTGGAATAACAAGATATTCCAGGTTCATCTTGTACCTACTTGCCTCAGCCCTGGAATCGGCCATTTCTCCAAGGAACCCTGGTTCCTTCTATTGAAGAATGGCATTAGAGACCAAGATCAGAGCACTAGGTGTGCTCATTGCTACTGGGATGTCACTGCTTCTTGCTCTTTTCAGTGGACAAAGCTAGGAAATCTACAAACAGAACACACACATGCACAATTCTACGTTCTGAGTCCATACCAATGCTTCTAATTCCAATCTGTCCTCACAGAGTTCTTTTTTGACTTCCTATTTCACATCTGTACCTCTCTCATTCCACAGTGACAACCCTTGTTCAGAAGGGCTTCTCCAGAGAGCAAACCTGCTAGAAAGAATCCAGGACTTGTTTGCTCTTCTCCCACCTCCCTACCACCAAGCCTGTGTGTATATGGTCTGATACTGTTTCATAAATTACTCTGGTTGTTTACTTTCCCCACTTCATGTGGTAATGTTATTCACTTGAAATGAAGCTGGGTTCAAATGCTCCTGTTTTCTTCTAATTTCAGGATAATTTTTACCTTGCATCGTTGCTGATTTTATTTTTTGAATATATAGAACATTAACATGCTTTCAAAAGTCAAAACGGTATGAAAAGGCATACTAAGATAAGTTTGCACTATTTTATTCCTGCTTTTAAATAGCATTCTTTTTCTGTAACAAAGTCATCAAATGGAAGGAAGAAGGAGAGAAGGACAAATGCAATAGTCTGATGGCAGTAGGGAGCAGAGAGGAGGAAGATATCCTATAATTAGGAGTTGGCACTGTTCCGAGCTCTATCTATGTGGGGAAATAAGAATGTGGAAAGGGTGGAGGACAAGGCCCAGTCTTCAGGCTCGGGGGCCTGGTGAGATGGAGGTGCAACTCTGCAGGACACAGCTCACATGGGAAGAAAGTGGTTTGGACAGAAGACAATGAACTCTGACTTTGACATGCACTGTACTCTGGGCCAGCTTATCTTCTGGAAAGCCAGAGAGGCCAGACTAAATGGGAGGGGCAGAAGAAACAGCCACAAAAAGGTGGGGAGGACCAATGAAAGCTGCACAGCAAGCAATACTTGAAATCTGTCCTTAAAACTACCTTGAAACTGCCCGTCTTTTTTGACCGGTCCATTATTTTAGCCACAAATATACCATCCACCCGAAACCTGAGGTCCTTGCCTTTCATTGGCCCTAGTAGGTACTTTGTAGGAGCATGAGGGTTAATGGCTTTGCCATTAGAAAGACATTACCTCAAATCCTAGCTCCACCACTTCCTAGCTGGGTGACCTTGTGCATATGGGCTCATCTTTCCAGGCCTCCGTTCCTCTTCTGTAGATGGAGAGAGGGACAGAGTACCCACCTTGCCATGTCCTTGTGGGAATTATGGGATAATATAAGGCAAGTGCCCAGCACAATGCCTGACTCAGAGAAGGCATTTCATCCTTTCTCTGTTAACCTCAGGGAGTCAAGTTTCATCCCCTGACGCTCTAACAGAAGCTACACAGTACTAACTGCAGTGGTTCTCAACTTGGCCACAGCTGACAATCAACTTTTTAAAAATACCAAGACTCAGGCCTCGCCACCTAGAGCATTGGACTTCATTGGCCTGGGACAGAGTTTGGCATTGGTTTTGTTTCTATTTAACAAGCTCCAAGGTGATTTTAAGCAGAGTTCAGCATCACTGCTTTCTTCACACATTAAATCTGAAGAAGGGCTCTCCTAGGTTGCACTCCCTCTTGACCCTTCTGACAGCACTTCAGAGGAGAAATAGATTGCTTAAATCGTTCTGTTTATCCCAGACATCCAAAGCATATAGCCATATGTTATTCTCCAGGAACTTCTTTTCTGAGAAACATAAATAGCACCTTCCCCACAGGAAGAAAGGAATGTTCCTCCCCACCCAAAGGAAACCTGCTCCATTCTCACCCACCCAGGCAGACCGAAAAGCAAAACACAATCGGAGTTTGGTCAGCACAGACTAAGCTCAGAGGCAAGGAGCCAAGCAGTCCTGACCAGATTAAAGGCCCAGAGGTTGGACAAATTGGACAAATCCTGTGTAATGGCTGGGAGCCTGTGAATGGCACGGTACTGACACCACCTATGTCCCCCAATCTCATGTGTGCACGTGCTGAAAGTCAATTCCTCAATCTAGTCAGGGTCACTTTTAAAACGCTGGTCTGCAGGAGGAAGGGGATCAGCTACCATAAGCAAAGGTAGAACACTAGCGAATGGGTGAAGCCCATGAGATGGGGTAGATGACTGCTTTAGGTGGGTCTAAATCATTGCTTATCACCAGTGTCTTTCTTCAAAACAGGAAAGAGAAACCTTTTTGAGAACAGGAAGTAGCTTTATGGTCAATTTAGCTTTCCTTTTGCAAGCCTCTATCTAATCTAAAATGTTTCATTTCCATTGTTTACCAGTTTAGGAGCATTTTGATAAGGGGGTTTCAGGATATACCTTCCCTGGGGCCTGGAATCCCAAAATTCCCATCTGGTAATGAGGCTTACGGACTTAGGTCACCCAACTGCCCTCCAGGGACCCTGAAGCCTGGAGATAGTCAAGCTAAAACAGGCTGACGCATCGCCAATGGTGCTGGGCAGAGCACCTAAAAAGACAGTGCAGATGCCAAGGCCGTCCTTGGTTGTGAGCTAGATGTTTTCAAACATTGATGGCATCTTGAGCCTGGGCAGCAGAGCCCTAGAGAGTCTGGCCCTTCTTTATGTGCTGAGGCAGCCCAGTCCAAATATATCTTCACAAACACAGGGGCCCAGCGGCCAGATGTCCAACACACATGCAGCCTTGGGACCCCCCACCGAGTCTGAGCCATGACTGCTGCACCTGTGCAACTTCCCACAGCCATGGACCCAGAGTCCTTAGCAACCGGCAGTTCCACAATCTCAGCCCCTCCCTCCACTCCTCACCTCTCTTTCTGAACCCTCCTTTGAGTAGGAGGAAACGATAATCTTTCCTTAAAGAACATCTCTTTAATCCCCATCAGGTGTCAAAAAGACCCCGGGGCACGAGATGGAGAATGAGAGAGCAATAAATCAATCAATCAATCAATCAATAAATTTGAAGAAAAGCAGGCCATAGCCAGTTTGGCTCAGTAGATAGAGCAACAGCCTGCAGACTGAAGGGTCCTGGTTTCCATTCCAGTCAAGGGCACATGCCTCGATTGCAGGCTTGATCCCCAACCCCAGATTGGGGCACATGTGGGAGGCAACCAATTCATGTGTCTCTCTCACACATCAATGTTTCTCTCTCTGTGTCTCTCCCTCTCCCTTCCACTCTCTCTAAAAATCAATGGAAAAATATCCTCAAGTGAGGATTTTTAAAAAAGAAAGAAAAGAAAAAGACGAACAGGAGACTAGGGGTTTGCCCATCCACATGAACAAGAAATTAAAACCCTTCTGCAAACCTACCCTTATTTACCACTTGTCTATAATTTGCTTTAAGTTACTTCAGAATGTGCAAAGGGACATTGAGTGTGTATCTTGGTTTCATTTGTAAATCTGGGACTGGGCTGTCCAAGCTCAAGAAAGCGCTTGACTCAAGAATGCACAGACGTGCAGTGGTCACTGGTCAGCTGGGATTCTCTGCTGGAAACCCACAGTCCAGATGCTGCTACTTCAATGTTTCAAATCCATAAAGCAATCAAACTCAAGGCTTCCAGTGTCAGAAATGGGTAACTGTTGCTTTAAAAAAAAAAAAAAAAAAAAAGAGTAGTGGTTTGTTTACTAGGATAACACTGTTAGAAACAGGTTCTCCTTTGTGAAATTAGAAGTATTAGGATAGGTGCATTGATGACAAATATGTCACAGACCCTCCCCACCCTTGTATGAGTTAGGCGGAAGATTCCAGGTCCAGCCCGCACCCTGGGGGAGAATACTGTACAAGGGTGTGAATGCCAGTAGGAGGGCCTCATTGGGGACCACCTCAAAGGCTGCCTGTCTTCTGTTTTCAGCTATGGATCCTGCCGGGTTTCAGATTCCCAATGACAATTATAAGAGTAAAGAAATCCTGCCACTAGAATCTTGCCATTTGCCTCACGTAAACTTTCATGTAAATAGTGGGCAGAGAACCCCCCAAGGATGCCACCCAATCCTGAGCTCCTTGGTCAGCTTCCCTTTCTTCAGAATGTTCTTCTCTTCCCTTGCAATATAAATGAACCATGCCTGTGTCCTGGATCCTCAAACTATCAAGTATATTTGGCAAACGCACTTGACCTAAGGTATTCATGTTAATGAGGCTTACAATGTTATCCTTCACAGGAAACAGATTTGGATTTTAACTGAAGCCTCTGGTGATAGCATCTCCCTGGGAAGCTATTGGAAGATGCTTTGGAACACAGAACTTCCATGCAAAATGGGACCTTAGAGATCAGAGAGTCCAATATCTTGCTTTACAGCAGAGAAGAAAACTGAGACCCAAGGGGGACATATGACCACAGACCTTCCCAAGGTCCCATAGCCAGATTGGCAGGAATATTCATAATCAATCTTTCTCTGTTGTTCTCTTCCTCAAGCAAATAAAAAGGAAATCTTTTGCCCTGGCGGGTGTGGCTCAGTTGGTTGGAGCGATGTCCCATGTACCAAAAGGTGGCAGGTTCAGTTCCGGGTCAGGGCACATACCTGGGTTGCAGATTCTATCCCCAGTTGGGACAGTAGGGAAGGCATCTGGCAGCTGATAGATGATTCTCTGTCATCATTGATGTTTCTATCTCTCTCTCCCTCTCCCTTCCTCCCTGAAATCAATAAAAATATATTTAAAGCCGAAACCGGTTTGGCTCAGTGGATAGAGCGTCGGCCTGCGTACTGAAGGGTCCCAGGTTCGATTCCAGTCAGGGGCATGTGCCTTGGTTGCGGGCACATCTCCAGTGGGGGGTGTGCAGGAGGCAGCCGATCGATGTTTCTCTCTCATCGATGTTTCTGACTCTCTATCCCTCTCCCTTCCTCTCTGTAAAAAATCAATAAAATATATTTTAAAAAATAAATAAATAAATAAAGCCTTTTTGTCACCCCCAAACACAGCTCTTGGGGTGGCAGTGTTAGAAGAGGGGTTCTTCAGTAGGAGACCCAGGGTTTATTGCTAATTGCATGTGTGTTGGTTGTCTTGCAACACCTGGAGTCTTTCAGCATATTCTGGCAGTTCCAGGGCCTGCAGCCATCCAACTCTTCTCTGTTCTCTTTCCCCAGCACTGCCTCCACCCCGCCCCTTACGCTGATCATCCCAGCCTCCAGCAGTGCCAAAGGAGAGGCTGCCCCCACACCTACCCTGACAATGACTATCCTCTGAGGATAACATCCAGAGCTGAGAGCAAGACCTGAGCACTGAGAGCCGGGTGTCCAGTCCTCCGGGACGGGCTCCCCAAGACGCCGTGAGCCAGGCCGCCCCTGGAAGGCAAGCTTCACCCCTTCACTTCATCTCTGTGCACATGTCAGCATCATTATTTGAGATCTGGGCAAACAACAGAGGTACTCATGTCACACAAGCTGGTTAAGCAGCCTCGTCATTAGAAAGAAGCAAATCTCCAGGAGACCCAGCAAAAAGCTTCCATTCCCCTGGAATGCTGGCTCGCCACCGCTCCATGCAGGTGTCAAGAATTCAGTGCGGGCTCGTGCTCTGAAAGCCAAGACTTCTTGGTCCATCTCACCAGGGCCCAGGGAGGTGCGGCTATTTTTAGAGATACAGGAGTCACCTCTGTGGAAACCTGGTTTCTAAAGGCTATTGGGCTGTGCACTGGATCTGAGTGGTGTAGTGTGATGTCTTTGGAGCATTCAAAAAGGAAGCGAAATCCAAGCTCTACGGATAGGACTGGGTCTACGTGTGAATGCATGTTTGCACCTGCGATCTCCTAATGGAAAATGACTTCAACAGGCCTTTCATGTGGCTTAAACCAGCTCTCAAACACTTGACACTTTGGCTTCCTGACCAACAGATTTGACCAAAGAGTGCCTCAGACTGAAAGACATTCCCCTGGGCTTTAGTCAGGGAGCTCTGAGCGGCTGCTCCCTCAGCTCTGCCCCCTTCACCAGTCTGTGTTCATACCCCGCCACACCTCCTGGAAGAGGTTTGGCAGATCTCAGAGTCAGTTGGCATGAAGCAGCTCACAGTACCTTTTAATTTCCCTTTCTTGTACCCCAAGAAGATGAGGTATTTCCTGCCATACCACAAGCCATGCCCCTAGGTCAAACATCTCCTGCTCACATTTGACTCATCAAAGACCAAGAGAAAATGATTGGGCAGCATTTACAGAGATGACATCAAAGATCCAGCTGAACTGGGTCTAATGAAGGCTCCAGGTGCTGTGGACCAAAGGAAGGGCTCCCCACAGGGAGGGCACCCTCAATCTGGGTGGTTCTCTCACTGCCAACGAGGAGTACCAAGGGTTTGCACAGGTGGTCTAAGCCAGATGGCACACAGGAGGAGTCAGGCTCCCGCCTAAAAGTCTGATGCAACGGTTTAGAAGAGGAAAATCCCTGATAATAGAAATTTCCTGGGGGGCCTTTGTAAATTCCCTGGGACTCTTAATGAATAGTTTACCACTCCCATGGAAAAGCCAGGACACATTCTTCCTTTAGTCAACAAATACAGGGGAGGGAAAAAAATAGGTTTACAGTTGTGAGTACTTAAAACAGTTTATTCTTGTATTATTACTTATTATTGTATTGTTTTCCATATGAACCACTGTAAACTTGATTTTGCCCACCCCTGTATTTATTGAGTGTTTGCTCTGTGCCAGACACAAGAAAATGCCAAGTAATTACTTAGCTATTATTTTACTGGTGAAGAAACCACAGTGCTGACTCCCAGTCCAGGGAGCAATCGATGATGGTGATGGTGCAAAGATCCTAGTACATCTCCTTTTTTGTAAACTTTCCATTGAAGCTCAATATTATAGATACAAAAGGGCACAAATCATTAAGTATGCAGCTCGATGAAAATTCTCATAAACTCAACCCTCCCCTAGGCAACCCACACCCAGATCAAGGAACACAGCAGCAGCACCCCAGAACTTACTTTGCATGTTCCTCCAGTCACTGCCCCTCACCAAAGGTAGCCACTATTCTGAGTTCTAACGTCACAGACAAGCTGGCCTGTTTTTGAACATTATATAAATGGAATCAGTGAGGGCACTTTTGCACCTGGCTTCCTGCATGACTATTCTGTTTGTGAGAGTCATGTTGTTTCATGTAGCCTTGGTGTGTTCATTCCTGTTGCTGTGTATACCATTGTATGATTACACCACCATGTGTTTATCCATCCTACTGTTCATAAGGATGGGAATATTGCATAGAATGCTGCTATGGACAATCTTTTATGTGTCTTCTGGGGAAACATGGATATTCATTTCATTTTGGCCATACACCTAGGAGGGGTGATACATTCTTTTGAATAATAAAGGCCTGAAAAGGCTTTCAGTGGTACATTATAAACCTGACTCCCTGCAGTGATATAGGTGGCTCCACCTCAATCCAAACAACTTCTTCTCATCTTGTCCTTTTTTATTGTGTACCATGATCTGGTACCTGGAGGAAGGTTAGGTGGTGAATTCTATCCTGCTGGGGAAACTCACTCAAGACTCAGGCTGTGGCCAACACTGCTGAGCGCATCAGCAGCAGGCAGCCTGGGAACCACAGCCAGCCCTGGGGCCAGGTCTGCACAGAAAGGCAGGAAGCCATACAACAGGGGCTCCTGCAACCACTGCCCTGCACTCTGGGCTGCCTCCAGGGCTGCCTGCTCGCTCAGGTTTCAGAGCCTCTCAGGGCAGCTTTGAAAGTCTGGCTCACTACAGGAAAGCTGCTAGTTCTTTCTCAGGAGCCCCAGAGACCAGCCACTGGCGTCCTAAGCACATCACTGCTGGCAGGATTCACCTGATGCCAATGGGCCCAACACTGACTTGGCATGATCCAAAGGGTGAAGTCAGCTTGGTCACTCTGCCAGTATTCAGCCAGCTCCCCATGCACCCCACCCCAGCACCCAGTACGGGTTGAGACTTCTTGCCTAGAACGGAACAGAACTTCTAATAATTGGGCTCTCCTCTCAAAGTCATAGCCTCTAGATAGGTTTTCTGCTTATGTTGTCTGATCAGTCACATCCACCGCCTCCACCTTAGTGTGGCAGGTATGATTCTGTTTTACATTTGAGGAGATTGGAGGTTGCCAGAGGTTACACCATTGCCTGGTGTCACAAATCTAGAACAGAGTAGAGCAAGGATTTCAACCGAGACCCAAACCCAGCTGTTTTTCCAGTATAATTGGAATCTCAAGCATCTTAATGTGACTAAATAAAAGATAATCAGAACATCACAAGTGTGATTAGTGAAAAGAACCTGGAAATAAGATCAGGAGAGCTGGGTATAACTTCCACTTCAGTTTACCATCACCTGATAGGGTGATCCAAGGAAGGTCATGTGAACTTTCAGAGTAACAGCATCTTCAACTGAACATGAAAGGGCTGTAAATTACTCAGACCATACATCTAAGAAGGCAGGACCTGCCCAGTTGGTGAAGCTCTATAGTTGAATGTTGACCCATGAACCAAGAGGTCACTGGTTTTATTGATGATCAGGGCACATGCCCAGGTTTCGGGCTTGATTCCCAGTAGCGGGTGTGCAGGAGGCAGCTGATCAATAATGTTTCGCATCAATGTTTCTATCTCTATATCTCTCAGATCTTCCTCTGTCACTAAAAATCAATTTAAAAACATATCTAAAAAAATAAGAAGAAGGCAGGGACCATGCCTCTCTCTCTCTTGACTGCTATATCTGCACATGTGTCCAGCCCATGGTAGGTATTCAATAAATGTTGAATAATGTGGGGAGCCGGCACGGCCATGGCATACTCAGCCCCAGGGCGCCTTATGTGCCACGCCAGCTCAGCCAGGTTCAGTGACCCTGAGAGGGGGCAGTGAAGGATGGAGAAAAGACAGACAAGAGAATGAAAGCTGGGTCTGGGTGGGACGCTGCTCCCGGATGGAGAGACAGCGCCAGCGCCAGCGCCCACAGGCTGTGTCTTTATTTTATAGGAGATGCCACGAGGCAAAGCAGGTGCGTGATCAAGATGTTTACAACATTCTCGTGGGTTTCAATCCTACTCAACTACATGCACCTGAACTCTATCACTCAGGCACGTGTGGCCACGTGTTCGGACCATAGGTTCAAGCTTACAACTATAGCTGTTGGCTATAATTGTGCTGGGAGGACCCTGCCCTCCAAACTGGGACTTGCACATAGAAATGAGAGGACTGTACCCTCTCATCAGTCCAAGGCTTGAACCTGTCCAAAACACTGTAGCCATGCCACACAGAATAAATGCATGAGAATATATATCAGAATCTCTTACAAGCTTTTTCAAAACATATATGCCAAGGCCTTATCCCATAAGGGGTGGGACTCAATCATATAAATTTTTTAAAAGAAAAAATAACGACCTCTCTAGGCAGTTCTGATTCAGACATAGTATGAAGTCACTTACAGTTCTAAAAATCTACTATTCTATTAAATTAGCTGTATAAATAATCCATCACTAAGTTCAATATTATTTATTCAGTTTTATATATTCCCTCTTAATTATGATGAGTAGGCAATATGTACTCTAGATTACTTCGAATCACTGAGAAGTTTGTCTAATTTTTTTCCCTGTCTTCAGCCAATGTAACCTTCTTTTCCCTTCACTGTTGTATTCTTCCCCAAGTTGCTTTTTAAAGTCTATTATTTTCCCTGAATTACACCAGTTGGATTAAGACCATCAGATCTATAAAGTTGCAATATCCAAATAAATTAGAAACCAAATAATTTTGTTAGAACTCCTGTGTGCTGGTTCATGGGTATTTTCTCTTTTTCTTTTGTCTTCATCTAAAGTTCAGTTGGGAGGAATCACTGAGAAATTTGTCTTCATTCAGCACTCAGTAGGTATTTCACATTAAAGAGAGGTGGAAAAGGGTATGGGAGGATAAAAAGTGATAGAGAAAAAAAGGAGGGAAAGAAAGAACAACAAAATCAAATCAACCTCTCAAATAAGTCAAATGACCCAGAAGTCTACAAATAAATATTGCTGGCTTGTTTTTGTCATAGGAGGGATAAAGCTAACTAACATTGCCTTCTTTAGTATTTCAACCTTATAGGCATTAATTACCTACCCAAGTACTACTTGCCAGGCTGCAAGGATGCCATACTCACTTTAAATAAATACTGACATTTTAAACATCCACTGAGGTTGTTTTCCAGAACTGCAGCTTCAGAGACTCCCCTCTTCCTACCTGAGAAGCACAGGTCACCCTGTCACAGGGGCCTGCAGTCTTGCAGCCTTGTTCTCTGTCACACAATTGCAAGCTACCCCGTTTTCTCCTCTGCCCCCTCCAGTCCCTGGGTCCTGTGTGGCCTTTCCACTTGGGTGTTATTAAAAAAGTGAAGAGGGCAAGAGAGGAAAAGTGTTTGCTGGCTCCCTTGCCAACCAGGCCCTTCCTTCCAAGGCCACAGGGCTCTGGTTTCTTTGTTTCCTCTTATGTTTAATTTTCTTTGGCCCAGGCTTTCCTCGATAGTTTTCTTTTCGCATTTTATCACCATAAATTAATTAAAATGTTTCTGGCACTGAGTTCACATCTGACCATCTTGGCGGGATCCCCTTACACAGATGGCGAGTAGATAAAGGGCCATCCACGCATCCAAGAACAAGAACAGCCCGCAGAGGGAGCTGGCCAGAGAGAATTGGAGAGGAGAGGCCCGTGAAAAACAAATTGCCACCAGGCAGGATCTAAAAGTGGGGCTGGAAGTAAAAGACACTGGTTGGAGGTGGGCGTGTCTCTTGGGACTTTGTATTTCTCCACTTTCCCCAGTCCCCCAGAAGACAGCTTGTCACCCCCAGTGGAAGAATTGGAAGTGATTGTTCTATCCTTTCTTTCTCGTCACCCTGCAAATTTGGGCAGTTCAGGTGAACTATACAGGTGTCAGGAGATGAGGGGGGAGGGAGGCACTGCAGAGGTAAAATGCTGCTATAGGGATGGGAAAAGGCCATTGTGGACCTTGATAGGGCAGGCACTACCCCACACCCTAGGACTATAATGAACAGGACAGACATGGCCCCTCTCTTTATGGTGCAAATAATCCAGTATAGGAGACAGCACATTAAATACTAAATACACATGAAGGAGAAAGAAAGAGACCCTAGACTCAAAACTTGCAGTACGTTCTTGTCATTGATAAGAAGGCATTCACCACCCAGACACTGAGCCCACCCCTCCCAGGGTCTGGCCATCTGGAAAGTACTCCAGTGGAGCCCAAGCACCTCTCAGAGGAAGATCCTGGAGCCATGATACTCAGGTGCAAAGGAGGAAACCTTGTGACTCAGCAGGAGAAGGGAGGCAGTCCTGTGGTCATGAGTAAACCTCCAGGGGGCGATTTGAAAGGAGAGCTAAAAACCTATTGAGACTCTTCCCTCCCTTTCTCTACAACTACTGGCACATAGTGCCCTCTTATTATAGAGGGGCGGCTCTATTCTTCAAAATTAATTAGCAAAATAATTATTTGTGAAAAATGCCTCCAATGAAATAAACAGGATGCTGGGCCAAAGAATAATAGAGGCTGTGAGCCATGGTAGGCAGGGCCATCCAGGCAGACCTCCCTGGGGGGCAACATTTAAACTGAAAGATAGGACGGATCCCAGGGACCTCAGATTAAAACAGAGCATCAGAACTAATATAATACAGAAGCCCTGCTCTGGGCATCCAGGAAGAATAAACAAAAACACTGAGTTGCGCTCCCAGGACTATGGTCTTCTAGAAGGGTCAGGCTTGGAAGTCTGAGATCCAGTCATTATTTCTAGCAGATGACAGTGTGTTCATTAAAACTCAGGTGGGGCTGTTGGGAGGGGAAGGGGCCAGGAAATGGGGCACAGATCATTTGTTTCAGTCTCTGACTCCCACATGTGCCAACCTGAACAGTGCACACAAACCAATTGCTTTGCTGAAAGTTTCTCAGAAGCCCCACACGAGCCATCTCCAACTCCACCTCTGGCATCCATCACCTTCCAGCTATCGCTGGGCCATTTTTCCTTAACCACCTGGAATGTTTGTTAGCATATGCATTCGTATTATCATAACACTTCTGTCTGTCTTCTCCTATTGTTCCCATTTGCTGTGTGTCCAGGCCTCTCAGCCACCCCAACCCTGACTACCTCTGACAAGACGGTAAACTTCTAAGGAATAAGAACTGAGCTGTATACTTATTTTTTCTAGGCACTTAGAAGGTGCTGGATAAACACAAGGAGTTGAATATCTAAACGATATTGAATAACTAAATATCTCATTTCCAAATTATTAAGCATCAATTGTTAAAGCCTGATTTTTTTAAATTATCCCTAAATTTTATCTTGCAGATTTATTTTGGAACTCTTCAGGAAAAGAGGGAGGAAGAGAGGTGGAGGAAAGCACTAAGTCCCCTATTGCTCTTTACTAATATTGTGCTATTATTCTAATATGATGAGCAAAATCTATCAGTGACAAACATAAATAAATACATACATAGAAACTTTATACACAAACACACGGGTTTCTTTGAAAAATCCTTCTGCATGAATTTGTTTCAAGAGTCTGATGGGATACATTCTGAGAAGAGAACAAAAACTATATTTAAAAATTTAGTGTTGCCAAGCATCCCTTGTTTTTCTCTTCTTTGTTTAAGTTCCTAGAGCCCTGTAGCCTGCTCTCTCAGCATCCCTCAATTCAGAGAAATACAAAGCAGACCGAACCATGAAACAACATGTTAGAGAGCTCTGAGGCCCTGGAAATAGCAAAGATACAGGGTCAGGGGAGTGCTATTATTTTTATATTAGTTTACATTGGTCTCTGATTTTGAAACATTTCTCAATGTTTTTGTCTTGTCCTTGCATTTGCACTTGCTCTCGTGTGGAGGCGCGGCTACAATTACAAAGCGGAGCCAGAGGGAGTTCTCGGTCAGAGACTTAGGGCCTGAGAAAAGGCGGGTCTGTGAATCACTTGTCTGGTGACTGGCCCGAAGGTGGATTGAAACCCTTAGGGAAATCAGACATTCACCTCCAACATTTGGGTGTAAAAAAGTCCTTGAAAACAGCATGGAGCTCTGTCTGTGCTGGTAAAAGCACATTTTGCAGACACAGCTAACATCGCCCACCTACCAATCACAGGTACCTTTGTGATCCTCAGCCTCCCCCACTCTTTTTGTAGTTAGCACCTTCTCTCCCATATTTCATGTTTCTTATATTTGAGGATTCAGGAAGTGAGACAAGAGTGGGGCATGAAAAGATTAGTTTAATAGATAATTTCATGAAAAGCAACCTTAGCATAAGATCGTTAGACATGCTGTTTCATTTAGGCATCACGAGAATCCTACAGGGTAAGCAATTGGTATTCTCTTTTATAAATTAAGAAAAGGAGGCACAGAAAGGTGCATTATCTTGCTTTCAGTTTCCTGGCTGTTTACAGGTAAAGCTTTGAATCTATGCTGTGCAATTCCAAAGCTGGCAAGGTTTCCACTCTAACACATGCCCTGCTGCTTGAAGTACAAACACTCAGAAAAAAATTCCCCTTTTAAAAAGGACAGGAAAGCTGGCACAGAAGCAAAGGGGACTCATCCAAAGGTTGGGAACGTGTTTAAAGAACACAGGAAAAACTCTGGGTCCAAACCCAGGCCTCTCGATTTTCCTCCCCGTCATGCCTGATCCCTGGGTCAGACCCATCCTTTGTCTTATTAGACTCCATTGCAAATGCACAATCGACATTTCAGACAACTCAACATCAAATTTCCTACCAAGGATAGGAATATCAAGTAAGCATAGACAAAAAAAGGGGGATTTTGGAGGAGGAGGAGGAGGAGGAGGAGGGGAAAATTTTACCAGGTAATCTTTTCATTTTTTTAATTTTACTGTAAATCTGGAGACCATAATCAACTGCTGTTAAATTCTGGTTCCTTGCACTGGGCAAATACAGAACTATCTTGCCACAGTTTACACAGAATAATAGGCATCTCTATTTCATACAAACAAAATTCTCTTTAGATTCCGTCCTACCTGATGATATCAGACACATGCCAGGATTGAGCCATCTAATAATTTAGCCTCAAAAAAAAAATTTTAGAGATGAGCCTCCATCTAAAGAGTAATAGCACTGATCTGCAGACCCAGAGACTCCAGGATTCCAGCCTCCCCCACTGCAGACTGCTGTGAGTCCAGGAGTGTGCTCCCCTCCTGCAAAGCCCACTGCTTCAGCTGCAGGCCCTGCACGACTCGACACGTGGACCCTTCAGTGAGAGCAAAAATGGGGCGACAAAGAAACAACCCACAGAGGAAAGAAAAAAGCTCAGCAGAAAAGGAATTAAATGAAATATAGGCATGCAATATATCAGAAAAAGAATTCAGAGTAAGGGTCATACATTTCATAAACTGGATGGATGACAAAATCAATAACTTATGTAAGAATCAAGAGGAATGTAAGAATCAAGAGGAAATCAAGAATGATATACCTACAATAAAAAAACACAATGGAAGGTTTCAATAGTAGACTAGAAGTAGTGGAGGGCCGAATTAGCGAGCTCGAACATATGGCAGAAAAATACCTAATCTGAACAGCACAAAGAAGCAAAGAGAGAGGACCCAAATAAAAAAAATCAGAAATGAAAGAGGCAAAACAACAACAGACCCCACAGAAATATAAAGGGTTGCAAAAAAAAAAAATTAGTATTCCAACAAACTGGTCAACCTAGAAGAAATGGACATATTCCTAGAAAAATACAACCTTTCAAAACTCATCAGGAAGAATCAAAAAATCTAAATAGGCCAATAACTATGAAGGAAATTGAAGCAGTAGTCAAAAAACTTCCAGCAAACAAAAGCCCTGGGCCAGATGGCTTCATAGGGGAGTTTTACCAAACATTCAAAGAACTAAAACCTACCCTCCTCAGACATTTCCAAAAAATTCAAGAGT
>NW_006293784.1:7486654-7488623 GCF_000327345.1 Myotis davidii | reverse complement strand
ATCAATAAATGTGACACACCACATAAACAAATTGAGAGACAAAAATCACATAATCATATCAACTGATGCAGAAAAAGCATTTGACAAAATCCAATACGCTTTCTTGATAAAAACTCTCAGCAAAGTGGGAATAGAGGGATCATACCTCAACATAATAGAAGCCTTAAAAGACAAACCTACAGCCAACATCATACTCAATGGCTCCAAACCAAAACCATTTCCCCTAAAAAACAGGAACAAGACAGGGATGCCCACTTTCACCACTCCTGTTTGACATAGTACTGGAAGTACTAGCCGTAGTGATCAGCCAAGAAGAAGAAATAGAAGGCATCCAAATTGGAAAAGAAGAAGTAAAACTGTCATTATTCATGGATGACATAATATTGTACATAGAAAACCCTAAAGACTCCATCAAAAAAACTACTAGATTAATAAATAAATTCAGCAATGTAGCAGGATACAAAATTAACAACCAGAAATCTATGGCTTTTTTACACACCATTGATGAACTCACAGAAAGACCAACTAAAAATACAATCCCATTTACTATTTCAACAAAAAAAATTAAGATACCTAGGAATAAACTTAACTGAGGATGTAAAAGACCTGTACTCAGAAAACTACCGGTTATTGAAAAAAGATATAGAGAAAGATAAATATCACATGATCTCACTCATTTGTGGAATATAATTAACAACATAAACTGATGAACAAAAACAGATCCAGAGACAGAAGCATCGATCAGACCATCAAACCTCAGAGGGAAGGTGGGGGTAAGGGGAAGAGATCAACCAAATGGACACAGAGGGCTGATGGCATGAGCGGGGGGGAGCAATAGGGGGATAAGGACACATATGTAATACCTTAATCAATAAACAAAAATTTTTTTTAAAAAGTTGAATCATTCACTTCATACATGGCCTCTGCAATAACACGTAATAAAGTGCCAAAAGAAAAGAGAGAGAGAGAGAGAGAGAGAGAGAAACAAATGGAAGAATTTACCATGTTTATGGGTTGGTAGACTCAACATCATAAAAATATCCATACTACCCAAAGCAATCTATAGATTCAATGCAATCCCCATTAAGATACCAATGGCATATTTCACAGACCTAGAACAAACTCTCCAAAAATTCATATGGAATAAAAAAAGACCCTGAATAGCCACAGAAATCCTGAGAAAAAAGAACAAAGTTGGAGAAATCACAATACCAGATATCAAACTATATTACAAAGCCACTGTTCTCAAAAACTGCCTGGTACTGGCACAAGAACAGACATATAGACCAATGGAACAGAACAGAGAACCCAGAAATCGACCCAAGCAATTATGCTCAATTAATGTTTGACAAAGGAAGCAAGAGCATACAATGGAGGCAAGATAATCTCTTCAATAAATGGTGTTGGGAAAATTGGGCAGATACTTGCAAAAAAATGAAACTAGACCACCAACTTACACCATACACAAAAATAAACTCAAAATGGATAAAGGACTTAAATGCAGACTGAAAACCATAAAAATCTTAGAAGAATCCACAGGCAGCAAAATATCAGACATATGTCCTGGCAATATCTTTACTGATACAGCTCCTAGGGCAATGGAAACTAAGGAGAAAATAAACAAATACGACTACATCAAAATAAAAAGCTTCTGCACAGCAAAAGAAACCATCAACAAAACAACAAGAGAACCTACTGCATGGGCGAACATATTTGTCAATGTTATATCCAATAAGAGTCTAATCTCCAAAACTTATAGGGAACTCATACATCTTAACAAAAGGAAGATAAGCAATCCAATCAAAAAAATGGGCAAAGGACCTAAATAGATATTTTTTGAAAGTGGACATACAAAAGGCCAAGAGACATATGAAAACATGTTCTAAGTCACTAGTCATTCAAGAGATGCAAATCAAAATGACAGTGAGGTACCATCTCATACCTGTCAGAATGGCTATTTTCAACAAAT
>NW_006293784.1:7484158-7486351 GCF_000327345.1 Myotis davidii | reverse complement strand
TGTCATTTCTACTCTCTGGGGACCTATACGTGGGTCACCATGAACACAGTGTGGATCAGGAGGGCCCATCTGGAGTTAAATGACCTTCCTTCCTGGTGCTTCCCTGGTTCACAAAGATGCTAGAGAAACTAATTAATTACACTGAGCTTTCATATGTAAAGAGCATGGTTGGTGCAACATATTGGACCAATCTGAAAGACACATTAATATGGATAAATCTGCACAGTTTTTTTTTCTTATATATAAAACTAGGGGGTGAGGGTGCCTGGGGAGAGGTCAGTGGCGGGGGGGGGGGGGAAGGAGACATATGTAATACTTTAAACAATAAAGAATTTTTTAAAATAATAATAAAGAGTAAACAGGAAAAAAAAATTTTTGTCCTTGTTGGGCAGATGGGGGTGAAAGGAGACTGGAAAACCACTACCAGTCACATCTGGAAGCCAGGCCCCTGAATCAGTCAGCTCAGATAACGTGTCAACTGGTCATAGTCTATGAGATCAGAAACAATACCTTTCAACTGACATATTTTTCTCAGGGTAAATTCTCATGACAGCCCAAAGATATTGGAGTCAGGTTTGCAATTGTGGTTAGAAAGAGAAGTATTAAAGTCACCCGTCTCCACTCCTCAGGGTCATGTGCTAGAAACAGCATCTGGCATTTGGTCTGTGTACACAGATAAACATTAGTGACAACCGCTTTGGCTGTAGCCTGCCCACCAGGGAGGAGGTGAGGGTGGGCAAGCTCCCGTTCTTTGCTGTGTCCTGATAAGGTCCAGCCTCGTCCCAACACCCAATAATCACAACCTCTCACCCTGTGCCGCCCGAAAGAAAGGACAGGTCTCAGAACATTGGATGCCCCACTTCACGAGGTTGTGTTAGAGACTGGATCTCATTCTGTGCATCCACAGTGACCTGGGAACTGGCACGAAGCCACTTGAAGGGGTAAGGAAAATACCTCCCCTCCAGTCCCCATAAAACTGCTTATAAAGAAAACAGAAGTAATTATGGGAAAAAATGCTTAAAAACCTAGAGGGCTCTATTAAAATGAACCTCACATGGACTCTAGTTTAAGTTTCCAAGACTCAGGCAAGAAATACTCATGTTGAAAGCCTTCCTTATCCAAGACACTCGGTATTGCCAGCATGGCTGTCCAGAAGCCTAAACAAGCTCTTCGAGGTGACTAGTGGCTTCTCTTTACTTTTGATTTATTGCAAAAACAGCCTTAAAATAGCAACAAAGGAAATTAGAAGAGAGAAAAGTTCCCTCACTTACACCACAAACCTTGAACTTGCTTTTAATCTCATCTTCCTCCTCTACTCCTTGTCCAGGGGCCAACATGAATTTTACATACTAAATAAATGTCTCTCTAATCTCACTGTTAAAAAAATATTTTCCAGGTAACTTTGAATACATTAAAATCCCATAGTGATCAGACTAGTCACCCTCTGAGCCACAAACCACTCACCCCACCCCGCCCCAGCTAAATCTATATTAAGCCTGTCATTTTTTTAACTTATTGATTGATTTGTTTTAGAGAAAGAAAGGGAGAGAGAGAGAGATCAATTTGTCATTCCATTTATTTTTTATGCATTTATTTTTTGATTCTTGTATGTGCCCTGACCTGAGATTGAACCAGTAACCTTGTGTATTGTGACGACACTGTATCCAACTGAGCTACCTGGCCAGGGCCAAGCCTATCATTTTGTAAGCCTAAAGATTCTTTATTTGTGCCAACACAACCCACTGCCAAGTGGGTGTGAATGGCACCCAATCCCCAATAAGAGAGAACTGGACCATAACTGTCCATGTAAAAGTGCGCCAGCCTTGCTGATGTATTCTATCTGTGCCTCCAGGTCTACTCTCCACCCTTCTACACTCTGCTCTGGGCCTAGGAAGCCTGATCCGAATGGACTCTATCTTGGGCTCCCTTGCCCTCTGGCTTCTAACTGAGGTCAGCCAATGGGATCAGAGGGCAAGTGGAGAATGAGGCACCTTGGCATTCACACATGCACAAACCTGGAAGTGTGAGGAAGGTAATCCCGTGGCACAACCCTTAACCTATGGAGCATGGGAGCCAGTGGACAAAAGCTCCCTTCTTCTGCCCCTGGGGTGGATAATTAAAAGATGCATTTTCCACTGCTTCTCTGGAGGTTCCCAGTGGGATTTAGACCCAGTTCATATGGTAATGACCAGC
>NW_006293784.1:7464674-7484072 GCF_000327345.1 Myotis davidii | reverse complement strand
CACACACACACGCACACACACACACACCTATTTCCTTGGGATACTTTTTTTAATACATTTTATTGATTTTTTACAGAGAGGAAGGGAGAAGGATAGAGAGTTAGAAACATCAATGAGAGAAACATCGATCAGCTGCCTCCTGCACAACCCCTACTGGGGATGTGCCCACAACCAAGGTACATGCCCTTGACTGGAATCGAACCTGGGACCCTTGAGTCTGCAGGCCGACACTCTATCCACTGAGCCAAACGGGTTAGGGCTCCTTGGGATACTTGATAAAATAAACTACCTGCACATAAGCCCTTCCCTCTAGCTCTGAGGAGAGAACCCAAACTAAGATAGACAGTGAGGAGGTCTTGTTGCGCTGTCACAGAAGGAAAGCTCCGAAAGGAGAGGCAAAACAATGAGGGAAATACCTCGTTCTTATGATGCCTGTTCGAAATTCACCCCCAGGTGCGTAATGACCTGGCCAACAAGTCCCAGTATCTTCAAACTTCCCCCAACCACATAAAAATGCATCTGGGCAGAACCACACTCCATACCAGTTTTAGATGATCTAATACAGCGGTTCTCCACCTTCTGGCCCCCTAAAACAGTTCCTCATGTGGTAACCCTCAACCATAAAATTATTTTCGTTGCTACTTCATAACTGTAATTTTGCTACTGTTATGAATCGTAATATAAATATCTGATATGCAGGATGGTCTTAGGTGACCCCTGCGAAAGGGTCGTTCAACCGCCTTAGGGGTCGCGACCCACAGGTTGAGAACTGCTGAATACTTTACATTAGTCCCATGCCTGCTCTCTTTCAGGAGGGGGAATAAACTGAGGGTGGACACAAAGACAGTACTAAAACCCACCTCTCTGAGTGTGAAGGCAAAGTATCCCAGTGACTTAAGGAAATACATAAAACTTGATTTCTGCAGTTTATCTTCTGACTGCTCTATTTGCCTGATGCAGAAAGAATCATTTTTCTCACACCTCAAATCTTTTTGAAGTTATCTACCCAACCTGTTTCCAGAAATTCTCTTTAGTACAAGTAATCTTTTTTTAAAAGTGATTTCCTCTTCCAAAAAGTCTAGGAATGACTCCTCCGGTAGCCTTTTGGGTCTGAAAGAAAATAAATTTTCTGATAGCATTAGGCCAGACTGGTGGGGGACAGGAAGGAAACTTGAGGGAAACAGGTGAATGGGGAGGAGCAATGATGTAGTGGGAAGGAGAGGAAAGTGCAGTCTGATGGTGAGTGCTGAGGCAAGGGCGCCAGCACTCAGGAAGTTCTATTCCTGGAAATGTCAAATGGGAATAACTTTAAGCAAGCCACTTCACATTCCTTTAAGTCGGTGAGATTCTTTCCCGTTCACTCATCTGTTAAAATGAGAACAAATTCCACTTATCTGGGAGTTCACATGTATGCATGCTCCTGGGACCACAAAAGAGAAGCTAGAACCTCTAATAGGATGACCTAGCAATGGGATCTCACCAATCTAATATCCAGCTTCAAATTAAAGTATGCCACTAGCTAGGTCGTTTTCCAAATAAATCCCTTAGAGAGGAGGTATGTACAGAGTTCAAATTCCTAATAATGCTGGTAGGTTATAATGAACAGGGTTGCCACTTGTCATTGTCCTCTTTGACTTAATAAGGCCACATAAGGGTGTTAAGACATCTCACTATTTCTGGTTTCCTTTAACTGTACCTTGGTCATTAGCCCCCTGGGCATGCCTGCAATTCCCCCCTCTCCTGCCTTTGTTACTTCATCCAGCAATGAAGCCCGGTGCCCAGGGCTACACAAGGGGCTACAATGAACATCAGCACCAGCATCTGGCTTCTTGGCATGTTCCCCCAGCTCCGTGGTCGGCAAACTGTGGCTCGCGAGCCACGTGCGGCTCTTTGGCCCTTTGAGTATGGCTCTTCCTAAGCCTTAGGAGTACCCTAATTAAGTTAATAACAATGTACCTATCTACATAGTTTAAGTTTAAAAACTTTGGCTCTCAAAAGAAATTTCAATCGTTGTACTGTTGATATTTGGCTCGGTTGACTAATGAGTTTGCCAACCACTGCAGCTGCCACGTTGACAGCTCTGAAGCTGCTTTTTACTTTGTCATATGGTTCGCCTGCTAATGGGCTGTCTCTTCGTCCTTGTCCTCCTCTGGGTCATTTCTCCTTTCAAACTCACGTTGAATTCCATGGAAACGGCACACCATGACTCCTCCGCAGGAAAGCCCCGTCCCTAGTGGCTGTGGCATTCAGAGGGCTAGGCATCCCAAGTGGGAGTAAGCGGCCCAACGCTTAAAGGGGAAGCATCTCATTACACTGCCGATGACATTTATTCAACAAGAAGTGGGCCTACGAAGGGGTGAAGAGGCAATTTGACAGGTGCAGGTGGTAGACTAACATAAAGCGTTATTTGTCTCTGTGTTTATGCAAGACCCATCGCCATAGTACCCAGGGATTACACAAGCACATAATTTTGACACAAAAGGTCACAGCTAGCTTCTCATAATTGGCGATGCTGTTGGATCCAAGTATTTTCTCCTCTCAGTGCCCCCTCTGAATATCCAAATGTGAAATTTAGCACCTGCACGTGGATTCTTGGGCTCCCAGCTCTTGCCCTGGCAGTCTGTGGAGCAGTGGTTCTCAACCTTCCTAATGCCGTGACCCTTTAATACAGTTCTTCATGTTGTGGTGACCCCCAATTTCATTGTTACCAATTGAACATAATTAAAGCATAGTAATGAATCACAAAAACAATATGTAATTACATATGTGTTTTCCAATGCTCTTAGGCAACCCCTGTGAAAGGGTCGCGACCCACAGGTTGAGAACTGCTGTGAGTCTGCGCATGTGTAGTAACAGACCAGATGAGGGCTGGATGTCCAAACACGAGCCTGCTTTCCTGAAACGCTGTGAGTGGCTGAACATACCAGCATGCAGTTGACTTACCATCTGGCCCTCTGGAGCTATCTAGGGCCCCGTGGAGCCCACGATGACTTTCAGAATGACCAGAAATCAGCCAAACGTGTACCTGACTTTCATGGGCCCACAGTCAAGGCTGCATGTACTATAGAGCAGGCTGAGCACTGAGAATGCCGTCCATACAGGCTACTGTGCAGCCCTGATGTTGTGCCACGCAGTGGCCCTGCCCTCAGCAAAGGGATAACTGGGGAATATAGGACAAGGACCAAAAAAAACACGTTTAAATTGCCCAAAATGCACATGACAGAAAGCTATAAGAACAGTTTTAGAACTTATACAACACAAATCCCTGAAATAAGTATAAAGGAGTTTCTGGAGTGGTTGAAGAGTGTTGATTTGATCCTAAAAGGTGGGCCAGTTTCCAGCAGGGTAAAAGAGAGTGACAAGAATGCGATTTGATGATGAAGAAAGAGAAGACAATGTGACATGACATCAGCAACATCCAGCCTGAGACAGAATTCTATGGATGATCCTGGAACTATTCTTTCAGGAGACATTCAAGAGGCATCTAGAGCATTGGTTATATGGCTAGAACACATTTTTCTCTCAGCTCCCTCATTCTTCCACCTGACACCCTCTTCCAACCCCATTCATTCTTTCAGTGAATATTTGAGCTCTCAGGCTAGGCCCTAAAGAGAACCAAAATATGAAGAAGACAAGATGCCTATCTTCAGAAAGTCAAGTCTAATGGAGGAGTTAAGGCAAATCTACATGGAAGTGAAAGGCAGTGTGGGACTACGGCCTTACATTGTAGAAAATGCCACCAGCATCCTAAGGCAACAGACCTCCCTTCCAACAGGGATGAGAGGGGGAAGAAACAGCACCTGAAACTGACTTAGGACAACAGGTAGGATGTCAGCAGATAGAGAGGATGGAGAGCACATTTCAGACAAACGGCAGACATAAATAAAGGCACCGAGGTAAAGGGTAAGACAACACGAAAGTTTTGCTTGCAATAAAAGGATATGAGGGGGCAAAAAGGGGCATGAAGGTAACTTAATGCAATTTAACACTGGGCTGAGAAATATCATGGAATGCTTTGAATGACAAACTTTGCAGGCCAAACATTCTTTTGAGTCCACAGGAAGAACTCCATTGTTATATTAAATGTTGAGCAGAGAGTGATGTAATCAGAGTTGGGCTTCAAAAGAGGTTTTATCTGGCAGCAGAGTTCCTGTTAACTGGACATGGTGGAGACTGGTACCCAGGACCAGTGAGCAGGTGAGAGGCAGTGTGGGGCTGGGCTGCAGTCCTGGCAATCGGAATGGAAAGTTTGGGTCAGGGGGCGTGGCCTTCCAGATGTGGCAAGAAACAAGTGGGAGGAGAAAAGAACAAGTTGAGGTTTGGAGAGGAGAGGAGAGGAGAGGAGGGATGCTAACAGGATCAGACAGAAGAGGCATGAATGTTACTTCCACACATTAAGTTTGAGGTCCTGCTGGAATATTCAGCTACAGACTGTTGCTGGGAAGTGGGCGGATGCTGTCACTGATGTGGAGGTTGGGTTGGAGAGGATGAGCTTTGAGGTCCTGGAGGCCTGGTGTCAAGCCCTGGCTCTTCCTCTAGCATGTTCTACTAATGTGAGTTGGGACAAGTCAGCAAGCTCTCAGAGTCTCAGTTATCTCATTCATGAAATGGGATGATAATAACAACAATGGTAATATTCCCAGCATCGTTGTGAAGATTAAGTGAGAGAATAGATGTTAGCACAGTCCTGAGGTCATAGTAAGCCTTCAATAATAATAATGTCTATTATTCTTCTTCCTAAGGAGCCAGTCTCTTCATTTTGGGGATCAACTCAATTCGAAATACTGCTCCCCAGCCTTCCTCCTGTCCCTCTGCCACGTGAGGCCCTGTGTGGGCTGGGTGTGCTGCTTGGCGTGTAGTGCTGTTCCCTGGGGTCTGGGCCATCCCGGGTCTTGTTTGATTCACCCAGATCCTGAGCCCCTAATTCTTCCCTGTGATGTGCTGGAGTCATGATAAACGCCGTGTCCCCCAAACATGCCTTCTGTCACAGATCCTCACCCTGACTTCACCATCCGCTGCTGCCCACGTCCTGGTGGGATGATTTGTTTTCTAATCTGGGGTCAACATGAGGGGAAATAGGCCCACATCTCAGCCAGAAGGGTTTGACTTCAAACCTTAGACAATATATGTCCTTTCTATAAAAGTTGTAAAACATTAGGATAACGTTACGGATTTACTGCCTCTCCTTTGTGCTCCCATAGCACTTTGTCCATCTCTCTGTGACAGAATTTATCACGTTGTGTTAGAGTCGCTTATGTGAGGGCCTCCCCTGCCGGGCCATGGGCTCCTCCAGGGCAGAGACCAAATCTTATTCATCTTTGTTTCCCCAAGCCTACCATAGGTGTTCAATAAATATTGAAAGAGGGTTAACAACAGCTTACATCTGTACAGGTCCTTATGTTTTGCAAAGGCCACTGGGGGAGATGGTGCAATCTGGCTCTAGAATGCTAAGCTATAATTTTTCTCTTGTTCAATGTACCTTGAGTAAGTATAGCCATCAAAATGGGAAGGAATAACAGGACCACATGCCAGTTTTTAAAAGCAGCAGTTATAAGACTGGGATTTCACTAATCACTTTTTTTAAATCCTCACCCGAGGATATGTTTACTGATTTATTGATTTATTGATTTATTTTTGAGGGAGAGAGAGAAACATCCATATGAGAGGAAAAACATCAATCGGTTACCTCCCTCATGCTCCCCAATCAGGGACTGAACCCACAACCTAGGTATGTGCCCTGACCAGGAATCGAACCCACAACCTTTTGGTGTACAGGATGATGCTCCAACCAACTGAGACATCCGGCCAGAGCACTAACCACTTTTTTAAATAACCTTTCAATTGGGGTCTAGCAACATGGTGTTTCCTACTATTTACTTTGCCAAGTAGGTGCATTAAGAAAAACAATCTTTAGTTGTTACTGTCTTCATTTCATAAAAGGAAGAATAAGTCCCCCCCCTCAAATAAAGTGGCATAAACATAAACCTAGAATAAAGGAAAACCTTTTAAATGGATAAACACAGCTTTATGAAAACCTAGCACACTAGCCTGCTTTCCCTCATTTCACCGAGGACAGTGGCTGGTCCTGGTGCCCCAACTCACGTTAGACAACCACAGTCCAGAGCGGTGTTCCTCAGATGGCAGTATTCTTGGGTGTCCGAAATTGCTCTGTTATAATTTTTTATATATTAAATATACATAACATAAAATTTACCATTATAACCATTTTTAACCACTATCCATCTCTAGAACTCCTTTTATCTTGCAAAACTGAAATCCTATACCTATTCAACACTAACTCCCTATTCCTCTCTCTTCCTGGCAACCATCATTCTACTTTCAGTCTCTATGAATTTGACTATTCTAGATGCCTCATATAAGTGGAATCATATTTGTCCTTTTGTGACTGTTTTTTTTTCACTTAGCATAATATCATCAAGGATCATCTATGTTGTAGTGTGTTTTAGAATCTCCCTCCTTTTTAAGGCTGAACAATAGTCCCTTGTATGTATATACCACATTTTGTTTATCAATTCATCCGTTGATAGACATGTGGGCTGTTTCCATCTTTTGGTTAATGTGCTCTGTTCTAACTTTTTCAAGTTAGAAATGCTACCAGTGATTCCTTTAGGCAAGCATATCAATGCACAAATAGGATAAATATAAAAATCATATGATAAACTCAGAAACAACCTCTGATTCCGAATACTGTCCGTTTTCTTGCCTATCTCTCTGAAATTAGGGAAAACTGCTTTACTTTCTTCTTTGTTGCTCAAAATCCAGAGCATCCTCTTCAGGGATGTTTTATCCAGTTACATATATTTGTCAACTTTTTATTTTCTGCAGTTATTTTCTTTCCTTGATAGATATGGATTTATAGCCATTTTGTTATTTTTATTTTTTTCTCCTCTTCTTAAAGAAAGCCCTTTATTAGAATTTTTAACTTATTGCTTTCACATGGCAAAAACCTCAAGCATATAGAATAAGAAAATTCTGCATCACCTTGCTGGTGCCTTACAACTGAACCCTGCTCTGAGACAACCAAGCCTGCTTCCGCCTTCCACAGTGTGTGATCCACATGGATCTTCACAGTGAAAGCCTGTGGTACTCACATTAAAAACCCTGGTGGAGGAATTGAGACATCACAAGGCACATAGTAATACAGGCATACAGTGCTCAAAAGGGCCTTTGCCGGAACAGTCTGTAGTCCATTTATAATGTGAATGAATGTGTTGGGTGGCCCCTGCCTTTGTACATAAGTATTTGCACCAGTCTGCTACCATAAGCATAATAGCAACTAACCAATAAAGAATATGTCTAGTCCCAATTCCAACAATCATTGAATCAGACAGCCATGTGATGCAGGTTTCAGCCCACTGTGCTGCGAAGCTTATCTTCTAGTACAAAAGGCACCTTCCCCCAACTGATGCCTCATTCAAACTATTTGAAAAATTGATTCTCGGCAAATCTTAGATTTAATAAGAGGTCTGACTTTCCTTAACTAGCAAAGCCTGGAAGTTATTAATCTTTTTCCTACAACTCACTTGCATGTACAGAAATTCTCTGAACCAGCACCACCGAAGTTAAAAATACAAATTAAATGTAGGACTGGATTTCAAGTTGGTGTTTCTACGAGGAAGCAGAGACTCGGGCTTTAGCAAAACACTACCATCCACTGTTTCATGAATCAGGCTGATATTTTGAATAGCACCGGTTTTGTACGCATAAAGAATATGTGTCCGATGTTATGTGTGTATTCGAGTATAAATAATAAAAAGAAGTCAACAGCAGGGGTGCACGCAATGTGCGTTCCTCCAGTTTCAGAGGCCTGAGTTTTGAGATCTATTCCTGGAATGCTCCCCCTCACGTAAGAAGCAGAGGGGCAGGTCAAACCAATTAAGTGTTCCTAAAAACAGGGCTCACCAAATACCATGGCTGCAGAATAACAACACCGAAAGCCAGCCAGCAGTTCGGGGCCGAGCACAGGGAGGAATGACCCGGGAGACACCAAGTTACAAGCTCGTATTTCACGTTGGTGACTTAGCGCTTTCCTTTCAAGCTGCGACCTCTATCGCCGCTGTTGAGAACTACATCTCCCTACTCCCTAGAACGAGCGCTCTCCTCCGGCTTCTCAGCCAGATTGCAGCCAAATGCCCGGCCAGGCACTCCCTGGGGACAGTCAGACATGTGCCCCGGGGATCTATAATACCTTCTTTATGCTGAGGTAAGCACGCCACCTGTCACTCTGAGCACTCGGCCTTCGAGTCAAGCACATCTGGAATCAGCCTATAAACGTAGCGCCGAGATTAATGCTGAACAAGAAGGAAGGCTAAGGTAGTCCGCCACTGATTTCCACTTACTGACAATTCCCACTCAGCATCATGTTCAGCTTCCACATGTGGACACCTGACTGAACGCTTCTCAGCAAGACTGCGCTTGGATCGGCCAGACAGGAGCTTCTGGACAACTGGAAATACAGCTCAGCTTCGCGGGAACCCCCGGCATGTGGTTTCTCTTATCTGAGTGCCCTCGGTGGGCAGAATTGAAGTGATGAAGCGAGAGGCTCAGGTGCTGGGCTGCACAGGCGCCAGGCTCACTCACAGGCTGGCTGCAGGCCCATTGGGAGATGTTCTGATTTCCACCTCTTATCATTACGGCCACGGTAGGAATTGGGGCCATAAACTGAAATCCTGGAAACTCATAAAGACACAGGAAATGTTCAAAGTTGCCATCGACCCCAAACAGGTTACACTTCCAAGGTGAAAGAGAAGCATGAAAAAGTCTTGTCTTAGAGCTCACGGAAGTACGCCTACATTTGAGGAAAGTAACACCATATGGAATCCCCTTTCCACAAAAATGATCTTCCTATTGACATATGGAATGAGCCCCACGTGTGCTGAGTCTTGAGTGCAAACTCCGATTACCAGTAACCCTAGTTATGCAACTGATCTGTTGCTCAAAGGTGCTGACTGCCCAAGTGAGAAGTCTTGTTGAGAATGTGAAAGACTGATTTTCCTTAAATGAAATGTACTTCGTTTCTCGCCTGAGCACCATTTGGTAGGCCCCACATTTGCGGGGTTATTCAAACAGTGCCTCTTAGTCACAGCGCCTGTGGTGTGTGCCAGGATTTAGCAGCATAAAGCGATTGTATCATACCTTAGCCTTCCTTCTTGTTCAGCGATTGTATCATCCTGGCCTCCTCACTTTACCCCTGAAACCAATTTTAGTGACTGAAGCTGCTTTCTTTGCAGCCTTATCGGCCTCTTCTCCCCTTCCGACTGTGGATCTGATCTCCTGCCCAATATTCCTGTGTTGCTGTCTGGCTGAGGGCATTTCCCCTCGCTGCTTAGCAAACAGGTTTCCGCAGCCTTCGGGCTTGTTTTGTTTGTTGCCAACACAAGTGCACCACTTTCTGGGAAGTTCCTAGTTGTTTCAGGGAGTTAAGCTTCCCGTGTTTGGAGGCAAGTGCCCCAGTTAATGTGAGATCAGCTGAATCATGAAAACAACCCAGACTCCCTAGAGACGTGGGCTTTCAAAGAAAATTGTATGGTTTCCCTGTACATTTGATAAGAGTGAACAGGGAAGAAAAGAGAAGTCCTCCAAGACTTCTTCCTGCTGTTTTTCACATTTGTGTCCCAACTTCACTCCATCCAAAGCAATGCCAGCCAGTCAGTATTCCCCAGCTCTGACTAATGCACTCTTCTCATTCACCCTGTTAGAACTTCACTCTCACCCCAGGACCTGTGACTGAATATAAGACAGCCATCAACCTTCCTGTGGCCAGGTTTCTCTATGTCATTCTTTTCCTTTGGGCTTGACTCTCATGCATGGCCTTTAAATATGTGAACAGAGATTCCTACACACCGCCAGTTTTGCCTTATCTTCTTCCTCCAAGAAGTGGAACACTGTATCCCCGAAACAGGGCTGGTAAGGGCATAGCTAAGCCAAACTTTTCTTTGGCTGCCTTTCAAAAAGTTGTTTAAAACAAGATATGCTCATGAGCTGGAAAAAGGAGCTACACATGATAACCCTCAAAGCAGCTACTTGTTTTGCCCAACTAATATTATTGCACACACCACCGTGACCTGGTGCCGAGTGTTGTGTTATCTTCAGTTCCAGGCCAGAGACATGCCACCCAAATGGCTACATTAAGATGAAATTTATTTCAATGGGACATAACCATATTGAAATGTTATGTTGTATATAATTAGAAAGTTGCTATAATTACCACAGACACCAAATATAGGGTCATTATGAAAAGGATAATGTAAAACTCTGTCTTCTGTGAAATAACAAGTGATTCCAGTTATTGATCCTTAACCTCATCAACTAATTTCAAACAGTAGCACCTGTTCTGGGAATCACCTTTAATGAACGAACTGTCCTAAGTCACACCATTCCTCCACTTCCCAGTATGATGACCACATTTGTAAGAGGGTAGCCTGCACGATTGAAATATGTATTTTTTTTCTCTAAGTAGAGTGAACTAGAACCATTAACCACTGACACCATAACACCAGATTACCTAGTGAAACCAACCCAGTCAGATCGTACCCTCTTCCTATCAACAAGCAGATGAAACTTACTTTCCTTTTACAACCTGTTAAAAGAACACATGAGCAAGCCCAGATTCAGGCCAATGGGCAAAAATACAGTCTGGGCCCCAGTGGAGTGGGTCTGCAGAAACACACTGCCTAATAAAAAGTGACAACACAACCCAAAAAACACATCAAGAATTTTGTGAGCTAAAGCTTTTTAAGCTAACTGCTGCCAAAGGCTGTTGTTGCAGAATTTATCTACTAGGAGTATGGTATCAATGTTACGGTGGAATCTGGGAGGGATGGATTCTGTAAACGACCCACTCAAGAACTCCCACCATCACCGGATGTTAAGATAATGATCAGCACATCTTGTTTTCCAAGACGTGAGTCCCACCAAGATCAGCAAGGGATTTCTCCCTATTTCCAATGTATACCAATAGCATCATCAGAAAGGGGTTACCTGTTCTCCTCGGGTATGTCCTCATGGTGAGAAGTAACTGTGCTCTGAGTCTACAGTGAAAACGTGGTTCCGAAGACTCTCCTTGAGTACAAGTGACTCTTCCTTTTATAGTTGTTCCGTGCCCCATGCCCCAGGTGCTTGCAACATCTTTTCTCAATCAGCCATCACCTCAGACTCACCCTCTCACTGAAACAAAACTTTGGTTGCCTTGGGCCTCGGTTCCCCATCTGCAATGAGAAGTAATGGCAATCCCGCCCAACTTTCAGGAATAAAGAAGGGCTGTGGGCTGCCCTTTTCCTAACAGAGTAATTATTTCAATAATAAGGATTCCTGTTTCACTTCCATATTTCTAACTCATGAAATTAAAAGTGCATAATGTATTTGAAATTGATAAATTCCCCAACATGTTTGGGAGACTCAGCATTATTGATCCATATAAGTGGATGTTTATCCAGAAGAGAAGTAATTTACTTCATGACATACAATGAATCTATGGGTTGGGGGGGATGCTTAAAAGCTCTTTATCATTCGCTATTCGCTTCTGTCCTACTTTCAAAATATGGAATACCCTTTGAATTGAACATGCAAGCATTTACTCCCATGGAGTCATCTTTAAGTTGCATCATAAAGAAACAAATTCCCAAAACATGATTTGTATGCAGATAGATTCAAATCCCAACTCCAAAACTGAAAATTTGTTTAATAGCCAAAAATTAAATTCAGAATTATTTTTTTTTTAAAAAAAAAAAAGACCTGCAAAATTAGTCTTGCCCTCCTCTTAAGAAATTCAGTACCCAATGCTTCCCTATAAATAGTTGTCAATAAACACAACTGCTGCAAATGTATTCAGTAAATGTTAAGGTCAAAGGCCTTCACTGTTTATTGCCTTGTAAACTCAAAGACAAGTGAATTTATTGCTTGAATGAGTTTCAGGGTATTGGCCTTCATAAAAGTTCTGAATCCCAGGTACAAAATGCTCCATCAACTCACACCAAAGCTATTCTGCACAGAACTAAAGAGACTGCCCACCATTGGATTCATAATTCAAACATGTCTTGGAAAGTGTATTGTTTGCCATGTTGCATAGATCCCTATGGATTAGTGCTGAACTGTGCCTGTCATTATTACAAGAACTTGCTTCAACCAAACTATAAATTGCTGCTGCTTCTAAAACAATATCACATCCTTGCCTGCCAATGTACACTCTCCAAATGTAATAGAAAAGATGTCAAGAATAGAAGAGTGTATAATGTTTTGCTGATCTTCACATAAGGAGGATATCTATAATCCCCGTAATGTAAAATTTGTCATATTTAAAAGAAAAAAAAACATTTCATAACAAATCACTTGGGTGTGTGGACTACTTCAGATAATTAAATTTTTATATTGTTCAAAACCTAACTTTTCTAAACTTTCTGTCATTTGGCAACTTTACAAATCAATATGCCTAGCTCAGGCAGCAAAAGGAGACATTATAAGACAATTATTAAATACTGTTATTTTTAGGAATTCCTGTAAAAGAGTTATGAGAGTTTACACTTATATTTTTTAAGATAGTTGTATAATTATTTGTATGTTTTACTGGTCTATGATAATATTTTCATTACGACAAAGATATTTTAAAGTTAAACTTATTTCTATAAATAAAGCCAGAATCTGGCCTCTAAGACTGTTAGGCTTTACCATCTTGAGTGAGAACCAAAGCAATGTAATATACAAAGGCTATGGTATTAATACCAGAAGCACAATATCCATCATAAAGTTTAAAATATAATATCAAACTTAAACCACGATGGTAAAATAAAATTAACCTACATTGCTGATACTCCTTCTGCCATGATGGCGATAGCCTCCAAAGAATGTTGATGAAATCATCTTACGTAAACCTGAATTAAAATATTAAATGTCTTCCAACTGTCAAAATGTAATATATTTAAAAACATCACACATACACTAATCCCACTGTAAAACGCAGATGTGGGCTTAATGTTGGATTATATTCTTTTTTTGACATTTCCTAGGAAAGGAATTGAGAGACCAGCAGGGTTGGGAGTCTGGTGTGTAAACAGATGAATACAATGTAACATGGCAACTATAGAGGCGCTTCAAATGACTAGAGAATTTAGAGTTGGGAGGGCTAAGCAGGAAGTGACAATCTACCTGTACATCCTTCTTGTTTTGTTTTTTAAGTCCTTATACCTCATCTCCCCCATGCATTAGCCATATAATGAGCTGAACTTCACATTATTTTCATGCTAAATGGTTCTCTATTTACCTTGGACCAGATGCAGACAATATGCATGTCTAAAGACACATTGACAGGTCTGGAGTCTCCACACAAGCGGAAATGGACCAACTTTTAGAAGAACATATCTTCTAGAAGGCAACATAAAAATTCTTCTACTCCTGTTACTCTTATAAAATTTGTTGGGCATTTATTCCAGACATATGAAAACTTTTGTTCACACAAAATCTGTACATAAATGTTCATAGACACTTTGTTCAAAACTGCCAAAAAAAAAAACTAGAACTAACACCGGTGTCCTTAAGCGAGTGAAGGATTAAACAAACTGTGATTCATCACTATTTCTGAGCAATGAAAAGGAGTGAACTATTGATACATACACAACTTGGATGGATATCTAGGGAATGGTACTGCGTGAAAAAAGGCAATCATAAAAGGTTACATACTGTGTAATTCCATTTACATAACATTTTTTTCCTTTTTTTTTCTATTTTCTGTCTTTTTTTACTATCTTCCCTCTCTCCTCCTCTGTCCCATCAGCCTCTGTCCCCTCCCTCCTCTGTCCCATCAGCCTCTGTCCCCTCCCTTCTCAGTCCCATCAGCCTCTGTCCCAACAGCCTCTGTCTCCTCCTTCATCTGCCCATCAGCCTCTCTACATAACATTTTTGAAATAACAAAATTTTAGAGATGGAGGACAGATTAGTGGCTGCCAGGGATGGGGAGGAGGAAGGTGTAGTTATAAAGGAGAAATGTGAAGATCTTCCTGGTGCTGGAACTGTTCCGTGTATTGTTTGTGGTGGTAGATACATGAACCTACACAAGTGGTAAAACTGTACAGAACTAAATACATGTGCACACATGTGCGCACACACACATATACTTACACACTAATGAGTACAAGTAAAACTGGGGAGATCTGACCAAGATCAGTGGATTGTATTAATGTCAGTATCCTGTTTGCAATATTATACTTGGGTTTTGCAGAATGTTACCATTGGGGGAAACTGGGAGAAGTATACATGGGATCTCTCTGTACTATTTCTTACTACATGTGAATCTATGATTATCACAATAAAAACTTTAATTTTTTTTTAAATTTCAAATTAAAAGTTATGTGTTGTGATATGTTGTTAAATGGCACAAGCACAGTGTAAGAGAATTCACTATCGCATACAACATTAATATAAAAAGAGGAGTATCAACTATTACCTCTCTTGTCTCCTCAAAAACATGCCTGGCACAGAGCTGAATTATTCAAGGACACAAGAACCCTACCCGTGGTGCTTACAGACTGTGTCTGAATACGACTGGTAAAACTGAATTTTTGAAGCAGCACTGAGGCACTACTCCTTATTTATGAATCTTGCTAGAGGGCAGTGAGGAAGACTAATTTAATTTTTAATCCATTTCGGTAGCTAGTATAATAGATAAAAAATCATTATTAACTAATGTACTGCCTACAACTGAAGGTACACTCTAGCCTTCAACTTTCAAACTGACACTAAACCTAAGATGTGACAGGACATATAGGTATCAATTGAACTGAAGTGACCTGCATCTAGAAATATGCTGATTATCTGATGCTGAAAGAGATTAGAGGAATTCCGACGCAGTTTCCTAAAACCCTCCTTCATGCCTGGTCCACGGAGGGGCTGAGCTGCCGACCACATTCTGACACAAGCAAGGGCCTCCTCTCTCATCCCCTCAGGCTCTTTGGGATCTGAGGCACTTTTGATAAAGATTGTCTTTATGATCAAGGCATCGATTATGCCTGTGTCTTTCAGCACAGGTAGGAATGTGTCTCAGATAAGACAACTCTGCTTTTGAAAAGTGATCCAAAGTCTTTCAAGTAAAAAACGTTTCTACAGAAACACTCTTTAGGATAAAGCGCCCTAAGAAGCAGAAAGGCTTTTAATGTAGAGAGTCCCTTATTCATTCCCAAGTCCATGAGAAAATCACACTGTGCTGACCATTCACCGACATCACACACAAAAGAGGTGTGTTTGTCTATGCACCGAAGGAGGAAAGATGGACAAAAAAAACAACCTGTGAATAAAAGGATATAACTCCGGCCATACTGTCATGGCCCACACGATGGAGGAGCCTTTGTTTACAGGTAGCGTGCATGAGGAAGGGGAAAGCATGACTTATAACCTGAAAGTGATTAACTGGCTTTGGGAACATGACTCACCCTGAACTTGTTTCCTAAGCATCAACATGGAAATCATGATTCCTCCTTTACCAAATTCACCAGGCTATGAAAAGCCAATGAGAAAATACAGACAAAGGCTTTACACTTTTAGAGCACTGTACAAAGATAAGGGATTATTGTTAATAGTCTAAAGAGGAGTCAACTATGAAAAAGTCAACAGAGAACACTCCCTAACCTAAATTCTGAAGTGTGCTTCTAAGTCAAAACATTACCTGAATATTTGTTGATGAGAAGAAAAAATGCAGGAAGACAATTTAATGGTTGAACCTGTTTTCTTTGTGAACTCATGATTGATCTATATAGAATTCTAGCAGGTGTAATAGGTGATAGGAAAGAAAAAAAAGTAAGATAATCATAAAATAATTTGGACTAATGAAAGTTAATAGTCAAAGTGAGATTTCTGAAAGGGTACCTTTTAACTCATTAATCAGCTTGTGTGTATTTGTATGAAAATCCTTCCATTTGCTTTTTTTTTTTAAAAAAAAAAAAAAGTAAGCTATGCATTTGCAAGGGCTGATGGTCCTCTTTTATATTTATGAAAAGTGGAGGCCAAAGAGAATTGATCGAGTCTCAACACTTTAAGGCATACAGGCTGATTTCATATAATTACTGCCACACACTCGGGCAAGAAAACACCCAGCCTGGATGGCACATCTCCGGGCAGCCCAGGATCTTGGCCAGATTCAGAAAAGAGGCCAAGATAAAGCACTTCTTTGAGCTTCAGGTCCACCCAACGGCTTGGCTGAACACACTGACTAGGCAACACTGCCTTCCAGTGGCAACAGTGTGTTTTAAGAATCAAAAACCACAGGGTCTTGGTGGTTCTCAACCTGTGGGTCGCGACCCCTTTGGCGGTCGAACGACCCTTTCACTGGGGTTGTCTAAAACCATCCTGCATATCAGACATTTACATTATGATTCATAACAGTAGCAACATTTCGGTTAGGAAGTAGCAATGAAAATAATTTTATGGTTGGGGTCACAACATGAGGAACTGTATTTAAAGGGCCAGAAGGTCGAGAACCACTGGTCTATAGTATTTCAACTAGGTGGTGTCCGTTTGCCCTTAGGCTCAAGGAAATACAAAAATGTTATTTTCAAAGTTATAGTGTAAACATTAATTAAAATTCCACTCTTAGCAATACTGTTCTTCGTGCTTGTTGAAAAAATCCAGGCCCCTACCTCCCTTGTGTAGATGGGACTCCCATTCTGAGCAATGATGCTATTCAGACAACGTCACAGGAAAACGCTAAACTGACTTGAGTGCAACAACCCTGTATCTGATCATCAAGAAGATACAGCAACTGATGCTCTGAAAAGTGATTGTTCTTTGCAAAGGTTGTTATGAACTTAGGAAAATTCCCATTTTTCCCTAATCACATTCCTTTCTTAAATTTCTCCACAGTATTAAGGACATTCTGGGTACTTGAGAAAGAACCATTGTGTTGCCTTTTTTTTAAATCTATGCTAACTAGGAAATGTCATTCTCACTTAAAGTCTCTGAATCCAAAAACATCTTCTCTGGTTATCCTCCACTCTGAATTCTCCATGCCTGCTGGGCTGTCTGAAACCTCACAGTGATTTATCCTCCTTATTTTTATCTATGGCCTAATTGTCACCTTCCCTGGCTGTCTCGTGGCTTCTGTCTCTTGGAATCCACATCTCTAGTGCTAGCATTCCTTCTTCCTGAGCTGCTATCGCCATATAAATATCTTCAGAATGTATGTTTCTAAGGGGTCTGAGCAAGTTATACCAAACGAAACCAGGGCCTCTCCCAAAAGACCTGCCTGGTTGGGGGTTATTAGAGCAGCAATGCCAACATTGTAAGGGCCTCATATATCTGAAGCTATCAAAGCACTTCTTGAAAGTTCCCTCACTTATAATCCCAACATCTTTGATATCTTATCAACCAGAGGGGACAACCAAGACATGCAGAAGTTTCATAAATGTCTCCTAATAGGGGGTTGGTCAAATGCAATAATAAATCACTCTGTGGCATACTGTGCAACCATTAAAATAACGATTTGGATAAATGTTTATTGAGATAGAAAGGTGCCAACAATATGTCATAAGGAGACAAAGCAGGTTGCCAGAGTTAATATACAGTGTGATGTTTTAGTGAGTGTGGGTGCGTTTTGTGTGTGTGTGTGTGTGTGTGTGTGTGTGTGTGTGTGTACAGAGGCACCACCAAACTAAAGCTACCCACATGCATAGACCATACACATGAGACCCTTTCCCCACCCCAGCTACTCCCAAATAAAACAAAAAAATCTAAGTAAAGTTAGTTCTTAGATTTTTTTTCTAAGGCTTTTAGACAAGCTCTCCAGTGATGTGCTGACAACTGGTTTTGTAGGGGGAAAGGTCTGATTTGAAGCATTCGCCAATTTTCATAGTGTCAGTACTCTCAACCGGATCAGTTTTAAACTACCAACTTGTTCCTAAAGGTGGTGTGGGAAGAGATACAATAGGCTCGACTGCTCTTGCAAAGCCATGTGAGCCAGCCTCAGCCACCCACTGCCTAGCCCAGCCGTGGGCAAACTACGGCCCGCGGGCCAGATCCGGCCCATTTGAAATGAATAAAACTAAAAAAAAAAAAAAGACCGTACCCTTTTATGTAATGATGTTTACTTTGAATTTATATTAGTTCACACAAACACTCCATCCATGCTTTTGTTCCGGCTCTCCGGTCCAGTTTAAGAACCCATTGTGGCCCTCGAGTCAAAAAGTTTGCCCACCCCTGGCCTAGCCCCAACTTGCACACATATTGTAAGCTATAGGCCACTCTTATAGAAAATATGTTTTAGGTGGTTTTTATTTATTTCATGTTGTTGATCTATATCTCCACCTTTTCTACCTTTCAACCATCTGTTTCCTGTGTTGATTTTCACTTATTTAAATTTTAAAGGATATTGGGGGTTTTTATTACCTTGGAGTGGAGAAGATCTTTGTAACCATTACACAAAAACTAGAAGAAATAAATAAATTTGATAATTTCAACAACATAAAAATAAAACCATTTGCATAACAAAGGGAAAAAAAGCTTTTATACGCAAAATTGAAATACAAATGACAAACTGGGGAAAATATGTGTAATTAGTTTCGCAGAAACGTTATTTCCTCTAATATATAATCATTTCTTAACTGACAACCTAATAGAAAAGTAAGTAATGATTTGGACAGTTCAAAAAGATAAGAAAAAAGGAGATGGCTTAGATAGAGTCCACTCACCTACCTATAGTAGAGAAATGTAACTTGATATTTAACACAGATACCAGTTATTAATCTATCAGGTTGGTAAAGTTTCAAAAAATGTGAATACATTCTATGAGTGAGGTTGTGATGGGATTTAAATTGATACAAATTCACCCTGGCCAGTGTGCTCAGTGGTTAGATCATCAACCTGCAGACCTAAGGGTCAAGAGTTGATTCCCATTCGAGGGTATGCAAATGGGTTGCAGGTTTGATCCCCTGCCCCAGTTGGGGTGCCTGCGGAAGGCAACCAATCCATGTATCTCTCTCATTCTCCTCCTCCCTTTCTCCCTCCCTTCCACTCTCTCTAAAAATCAATGGAAAAAGTATCCTCGCCACCGAACCAAGATGGCAGCATAGGTAAATACCGGAAATTGCTGCCTCGCACAACCACTTCAAAAATACAACTAAAAGACAAAACGGACATCATCCAGAACCACAGAAAGGCTAGCTGAGTGGAAATTATACAACTAGAAGGAAAGAGAAAAACACACTGAGACTCAGAGGAGGTGCGGAAATAAAGTGCAGAGGTACGGAGGCACACGTGGAGGGCTGGCAACTGAGAACATGGTTGTCTTTTTCAATAGGGAGGGAGTCTCAAGCTCCCAACTGCTCTGAACTCCAGTTCCGGGAGAGTCTCTGGGGACCCAGACTCATACGGGGAGCAACTGGACTGTCTGACAGCTTTCAA
>NW_006293784.1:7453875-7463297 GCF_000327345.1 Myotis davidii | reverse complement strand
TAAGTGACAACCAATACCTATCTACCAACAAGTGAATCTAAAAATCAAGTGAATAAAAAATCTGATAAACAGAATAAACTGGTGAATATAATAGAATCAGGGACATAGAAAGGGAGTGGACTGACTATTCTCAGCTGGAAGAAGGGGTGTCGGGGAGGCGGGAATAGACTGGACAAAAATCATACACCTATGGATGAGGACAGTGGGGGGTAAGGGCAGAGGGTTGGGTGGGAACCGGGTGGAGGGGAGCTATGGGGGGAGAAAGAAGAACAACTGTAATAATCTGAACAATAAAGATTTAATTTTAAAAAAAGAAAGAAAAAATATCCTCAGGTGAGGAATTAATTAATTAGTTGACTAATTAATTAAATGATAAGTTGATACAAATTCTATGAGTATGGTCATCTGAATAATGTCCCCATAAAGATCTCCACATGCTAACTCAGAAGCTCTGGATATGTCACCTTCATGGCACAAGGGACTCTACAGGTGTGATTAAAGTTATGGATCTTGAAATGGGCAAATCATTCTAAATTACCTGGGTGGGCTCAATATAATCATGAGGGTCCTTATAAAACGGAGGCAGGAGTCTCAGAGTCAGAGGAGATGTGATGATGGTCACAGAGGTTGGAAAGGGATTTAAAGATGCTACACTTCTGGCCTTGAAGACAGAGAAAGGGGCCACAAGCCAAGGAGTGTAGGCGACCTCTGGAAGCTGGAAAAGGCCAGGAAACTGATTCTCTCTAGAACCTCCAGCAGGAGCACAGTCCTGCTAACATCTTGATTGTAAGATTTCTGACCTCCAATATGGTAAGAATAATTTTGTGTTGTTTTAAGTTACTTAGTTTATAGTAATTTGTTACAGCAGCAATAGGAAACTAAGAGAGAGAGCAATTCGGCAAACTATAAATGCATATACTCTTTAGTCCAACAACTCCACACATCTAAGAGTTTAACCAAAGATATATTCACATACACAGGAGAATGAAGCATGTTCAGCATTGTTTTTTGTAACAGCAAACAACTGGACCATATGTAACTGTCCATCAAAGGGAGGCTGATTAAATAATGATATATCCACACAATGCATTGTTATGCAGCCATAATAAATAAATAAGAAAGTCCTTTATGTCATGATGTGACAAGATTGTCAAGATAGAATAAAAGAAAAAAGAAAGATGCTTTTAGTATAAGTACAGTGGGTACGATATGTTAACAATTATATAAAAGTGGGGAGGAGGGAAAATACATATAGTACTTATTTACATATACATGCATCAAAATCTCTGGAAAAATAGATAAGAAACAAATAGGGAACTAGAAGGCTCGACACTAGGAGAGAAAGAAAGATGGCTTAACAAATACCTTTTATGTTTTGTTGAGAACAGTATATGTAATGAATAGATCACCTATTCAAAAATTTAAATAAAAACAAGAAGATTATAAATTAAACACAAAAGAAATTATGTAGCTTGACTGAGGCCATCCACCAAGTCAGGGAGGATGCCATTCCCATCAATGGGTCTCTTCGGAACCTCTCGTTATTTTGAGACCAGCAATGGCAAGAATTCTAATCATTCTGGAGCCGTGGCCCAGGACTCATGGCGTTCTACGTGACCTAAGGGAGCGGATGAGGGGTGATGTCATCGTCAGGTGGGTTCTGAATGAAAGTAAGTGTCAGCTGGAGCTAACCTCACACTGTCTCCAAATGAGAATTTATACTTGTTTTAAGTCAAGGGCAAGGATTCCTTAGAAGTCCTTGCAGAAACCTTGTCCAGTCTCAGACACCCTGTAAATAAGGTTGCCAGATTCAACAAATAAAACTACAGGATGCCCGGTTCAAATTTAAATTTCAGATCAAAATTAGTAAGTTGTCTTAAATATAGCAAATGCTTTTCAAATGTTAATTATCTGTCATTTATCTGAAATTCAAAATTAACTGGGCATCCTGTATTTCATTTGGCAACGGGACAGCCGTGGGCCAGCAGGTGAGGACAGATGGGGCCAGGCAGACGTGAGGATAGCCTCCACTCGCAGCCGCCGTCCCTTTCCCTTCCATGATACTGACATTCCCTTCTGACTGGAAAGAACAGATTGCTGCACAGGTTTGCATGCTAAGGCGTGACTTTGCCCAGGCAGTGTCGCCAGCCAAAGGCAAAGAAAGGTACATGGCTCCAAGTTAAAGTCAGTCTCTAAGCTCACTTCTGGCCGGAGTTCCTCCTGATGCTAATGTGTGGAATGCTTTAGAAGAATTTGCAATGGGGGTGGGGAGTGTCGGGCAACCCAGAGAAATGTTCTCCCAGCCCAGGTAATAAACGTATTCCTTTCCCTAAATACCGTTAAAGATGTTTTTTTAAAAAAAAAAAAAAATCTTTAAAAAAACCCTTTAAGCTGACCTCCTGCCAAAGTACACATCAATTATACAGCTTCAGTCAGGCGGATGCTCGAGGAAAGGCGGATAATGTTACACCCAGCTGGGCACTTTGTAGTTAGCACAAATGTAATATAAAGCACAGCAGAGTTCGTCAAGTGTCTGTCTGGATTTTCAGTTTTCATTAGCGCTATAATTAAAACCACATTTTCAGCTCTATTACCTGTAACAAGAAAGGAATGAGAAATGAGGTTGTCAAGGTCAGGCTTTTCCAGATATTTATACTGAGGATCTGCAGGCCACAAGTTGTTGAATTTGGTGTAAACCAGAGCGACGGCTGAATGTCGCAGGAGGACCCATCCTGTGTGGCTTGAAAGGCACTCTTATGAGGTCACTTCCTTGGAATGGCCACAGCACACAAGGATCGGGAAGACGAGCAGTTGGGGGAAGCCACTCTCGGTCCCAGGAGAGGTTTCTCTCCCATGAAGACCAAACTGGCCACACATCTGAAAACAGTCCCAAAGGCTGTGCTCAGACACACTTGTTGAGGGCAAGAATCCTAAAAATCTAAAAGCCATCTTCTTCCTACCCTGACTATAAGTGTGCAAGAGAGGGCTGGATAGGAACGTAAATGTTAAGCCTTGCCTGCACGCCTCCACCTTTGCACACGCTTCACAGAGGCCTCACTACACTGCGTGCAGCTTGGCCTTCAAAACAGACTCAGAACCCAGCCACTTCTCACCACCACCTGCTCCACAGCCCCACCCATTTCTCCCCTGAATTCTGGCATGAGTCTCCCTGCTTCTGCCTCACACTCCCTGCTATGTTCTGAATGTCTGTGTCCTCCCAAAATTTATAGGTTGAACTGCTAACCCCTAATGTGATGGTATTAGGAGGCGGGGCCTTTGGGAAGTGATTACGGTCATGAGGGTGGAGCCCCATGAATGGGATTAGTGCCTCCAGAGAGCTCCCTCTCCCCTTCCAGGCGAAAGAACCACAAACCAGGAAGAGGGCCCTCACCAGACACTGAATTTGCTGGCACCTTGATCTTGGATTTCCCAGGCTGCAGAACAACTATGAGAAATAAATTTCTGTTGTTTATCAATCACCCAGTCTATGGTATTTTGTCATAGCAACCAAATGAACTAAGACACTCCCCTCACCACACACAGACACTCCACAGCCTGTTCTCAACAGAGCAGCCAGACCATGTCACCACTGCTCTACACAAAGCCCTGAATGGTTTCCAGCTATTGAGGTTATTCAGAGAAGACGCTGATACTCTCACAGTGGCCCTCTGGCCTCCTATTTCTTCTTCAATTGCACCTCCACGATTCTCCCGTCAATCACTCCACCCCAGGCACACTCCTTCCTCGCGGTCTTTGCACTTGCTGTTCCCTCTGCCTGGAGTTCTCTTTCTCCTGTTGTCTGTAGGACTTGTTCTTACTCAGAAGGCACCTTTTCTTCCAGTGAGGATTTCCCTGACTACTCTACTTCATAATGCAAACAACCAGCACCCCACCCACACCACAGCCGGGGCATTCCTTATTTCCCTTGTCACTTTTCTTTTTCTCCATGACACATATCACCATCTGGTCTATGACATATTACTTTTTTATGTTTTTATTTTCTTTAAATGTTTGTCTCTCTTCATTTCCCAGAATGTAAATTTCTTGAGAACATCAATGTTGACTGTGTTTGCTCACTGCTATATTTCCAGTACTTAGAATGGGCCTGGCACACAATAGACCTTTAAGAAATGTTTGTTCGACAAGTGCTGGAGAGGATGTGGAGAAAAAGGAACACTTGTGCACTGCTGGTGGGAATGCAGACTGGTGTGGCCACTATGGAAGACAGCATGGAGTTTCCTCAAAAAACTGAAAATGGAACTCCCATTTGACCCTGTGATCCCACTTCTAGGAATATATCCCAAGAAACCAGAAACACCAGTGGATGCATAGGATATATGCACCCCTATGTTCATAGCAGCACAATTCACCATAGCTAAGATCTGGAAACACCCTAAGTGCCCATCTGTAGATGAATGGATTAGAAAACTGTCGTACATCTACACGATGGAATACTATGCTGCTCTAAAAAGGAAGGAACTCTTACCATTTGCAACGGCATGGATGGAACTGGAGAGCATTATGCTAAGTGAAATCACATATGTAATACCCTTTGTAATACTTTAGGCAATAAAAAAAACAGTAAAAAAAAATAAAAAAAAAAGAAATGTTTGTTGAATGAATGAATGAATGAACGAACGAATGAACTAACAAAAAATGCAGTCCAGAGATGGCTCAAGCCTGCACAAAGTGGGTCCTCTTTAGGTTAGTGCTCAGTAGGTCCCTGTGGCCCACCCAGCTAGAAAGTTCAGGAACCATCTGCTTATGGACCCCCAACTCAAAGATAGCTCTCAGACAAGTGCTTGTTTTCTGGCAAACCTCAAAGTAGCTGAGACACATCCTTACCCACCCGGACTTCCCTTGGAGAGTCAACTGGCAGTACCTTACGGTAGGTGGGAGCTGTAATCCCTTCACTGTGTGGGAGGTAGAAAGTTCTCCAACAATACTGCCCCCGTCATAGCAGCCCAAGCTCTATGCAGGTTTGACCCAAGCACCAAGTACTTGGCTATGATGACTAATTTTATGTGGCAACTTGGCTGGGCCACGGTGCTGAGAAATGTGGTCAAATATTATTCTGGATGTTTCTATGAGGGCATTTCTGGATGAGATTAACATTTCAATTGGTGGACTTTGAGTAAAGCAGAAGGCCCTTCCTAATGTGGGTGGGTCTCCTCCAATTGGCTGACTAGAACAAAAGATCGACCTATCCTGAGCAAGAGGGACTTTGGTAGCAGATAGCCTTTTAACCTGAACTTCAGCATCGGCCTGTGTCTCCAGCCTCCAAGCTCACCCTGCAGATTTTAGACTTATCAGCCTTCCATAATCATGTAAGTCAATTTCTTAGAATAAATCTCTTTATATAGAGATAGACATAGAGATGGGCATAAACTTAGACCTAGATAGGCATAGACATAGATATAGACATATAGAGATAGACAGATGATAGATAGATATCTCCTATTGCTCCTGGAGAACCATGACTAATACAGCGCCTAAGCTTCTCAGAGGCACTTCTCTTAGGGATCAAGTCTCCTGCAGGAAATAACCCTCCTCCAAGTGCCAGTGCTGTGGAAGCTTGAGGTTTTGCCACTGACAGGAATTCTTCCCTCAATCCATGCATAATTGCTTACACAGCCCCTGGGCATTCCAAAGGACACTAGCTGGACACCGCCCTAGCCCAAAGGATAGCACAGAATCCCATATGACAAAACCTGGTGGTGTGCTGCTGTGCTAAAAATTGCAAAGAATATGTTTCTTATTTATGTCATTGTGGTGAACAATCCTAACAGGTGCAATAATGTTAAATTATATATTGCATTCAAACATTACAGCAGCACTTGGAGCAAACATGCGGCTGAAACCTAAGAAGTCAGATAGAGAGTAGAGTGGTGAAGAAAGTGGGCCCAAGGATTCCAGTCCCTCCTCTGCCACAAACCATCTGAATAAAATGTGTCCATTCCCTAAGCCTCAGTGCTCCCATCTTCAAAGTGGGATAATAGTAGTACCTGTCTCACAAGGTTATAATAAGACCACTGGGATAGGTGAAAAATACATTAAGTAGCACACACATTTCCATGCCTGGCATATGGCTCATGTTCTATGAATGTTACTGTTATTATTGCTACAGCACAATCCCAGCCCTAAAGAGTCTTCTAGAAACCCAATGCAACTCTTTGTTGAATGGGATTAAATCAGTTATGATTCTGTGGGTTCCAAGTAAAGAATAGGAAAATGTGGGGAAGACCTGGAACCCCAAAGAGCTGTTGCTGGAAATGTAATGAATGGGAAGTTGTTGCACGGAAACGTAGATGCTTTGACTGGGAAGCGTTCTTAGAGGGCCTCACAGAGGGGTCTCTTCTACAACAGCCCAGAAGTGGTCACCCCGCCGCACTGATCCATCCCACGGTGACAGTGAGAGGTTGAGCTGGCTGCATTGCTAGGCAGACTGAACTAGGAAGAAACTCTACAAGTTAATCGTGGAGAATAAGCAATAAACAAGTAAACAAATGCATATGTGCCAGGAAGGAAATAAACTGGGTGCTTTAATGGTCAAAAGAGGTGGGTGGGAAATATCTAGAATAGGTAAATCCATAGGGCAAAGGGTTTCATCTGGGCATAATGGAAATGTTCTGAAGTTAGGCAGTGATGATAATTGTAAAATCTTGTGAATACAATAAAACCTACTGAGTCCTATGCTATGTGACCTATTCTTATGTGAATAATAACACAATTTAAATTTTCTAATTAAAAATAAAAAGCTGGGGTGGGAAGGCCTGTTTTAGCTACGGTACACAACGGAAGAATTTATATTAAGTAAGGGAGTGAGAAATGGGAAGGAGCGCCATGGACAGGCTCCCTGCGCAGATAGAAGAGCAAATGCAGAGGGCGTTGAGTGTGGACCAGCTCTGCAGAGCAGATCAACTGTCCCAGATTGGGTGGGATGGCGGGGAAGGATGTGAGAGAGAGAAAAAGAGATGAGGCTGATGGGTCAGAAGAGGCTAATCTCCTACAAGACCTTGGTGAGCACAATAAGAAAAGGGGTGTTCATTCTAAACTAGATTGAAAACCACTGAAGCCTTTAATGCCAAGGGGAGTCCTGCTCCAATTGCCATTTTGAAAGACCATTTACAGCTTCCTGCACACAAAACATCAGTTACTGAGTGGCAGGACCAACACAAGGTATAAATCATTAAAAAGGTTAATTCTCACTGGGTGGGGCTTGAGCATTTTTAACAAAAACTGAACCAAAGAATACAAATTTGAAGATGAGTTTATTCTTAAGAAAAATTACAAATATAATGTGAAAACGACACGGATTTAGTGTCTACTCCAAAATGCACCCTATCTTCTTTACCATAAAATATCTAGTAATAAAAGGATACCTACTCTCCACCAGCCTCTTTTTCCAATGACAATTACAATGCTATTATTAAGACAAGAGCGCCCTCTACAGTTATGAGCCCAGATTGTTCCTTACTCTTGAACTAAGTAAGCCTGAAAAAGAAAGATTTACTTTTATTAATGATGTGACTGAAAAATTACCATCCCTCAAGCCCATGCCACCCATGGTAATCTAGCTCCTACAACGCTTTCCTGAAAACCAGAGAAAGATATAAAAAGGGAGTAAAGTTGGCAGCTTTCTTAGACAAGTGTAATGTAAACACAGAGATTCATCCGTCTGCCTTTTTAGATAATACGCTCCCTCCAAAAACCAGAGAGAGAGAGAGAGAGAGAGAGAGAGAGAGAGAGAGAGAAAGTACTAGTGTGTGTGTGTCTGTGTGTCTGTGTGTGTGTCTATGTCTGTGTCTGTAATTATGTAATTGCAAGGATAGAACATGTGTTTGAATCATCATCTCGTGTTCATCAAAACACCTGGTATCAAGGCAATGAAAAGTACTTGCCATAAAATAATAGAGCGATGAGGTAAGGCAATGGTTTCCCCTGGCCAGTGACAGTGGCAGGAGGCCACTGGACACAGCCAGTTGAGCAAGGGTATGGCCATGCTTGAAAATGCAATGGATGTATGAGAGGGTCACCTTGAGTGGAAAAGTTAGGAGAGAAATGGAAACATAAAACATATGAGGTGGTAAAAACTAATATCCAAGGGAAGGATCAGAAGAGAATATCCAGAGAGAGGCATCTATGCAACCGCTGGAGCGGGGATAAGGAAAGACTATTAGTCCATGAGATTAACACTCTTCAACCAGAGCTGAGCAGCCTGGAAGATGGGAACTCCTGCTTTGTGAAATGCTTTTATTGCTCCCTCCATGGTCTACTCCTGGTTCCCGATATTCTTAGGCAAAGTTTCTGTGTACTGGGCAGCAAAGACAGCACCCGAGCCCAGCACCGGTCTCACTGTGCAACTTCCAGGCCACCTGAAGTACCAAGAATGGGGAGATGTCCCTGAGAGTCCCAGGAGGTGTGGGAGACGGAGGAGAAAAGCAGATTCCCGCCCGCAGCTCTGCTTTCCACCGACGAACGCAGCCATTAAGAAATGAAATCTGTTCCCTAGACAAAATATGGTCAAACATTCCTGCGTGCTCCATCCCTTACACAGATTTAAAGACGGGCCTGTCTTCTCCGTGTTTGTTTTGGTTCCCTCGGCCCACACGGCAGTCCATGGGCTCTTTCACTCACTCATCATCTCGCCTCCCACTGCTTGGGCCGAGAATGAAGTAATAATTCAGCAAGCTGTTCAGGGCTTCCCATCAGCCCGACTGCACAGCACCGTGTTTTCACGGCTCAGGCATTCCAGTGGCGGTGAACTCTACGGCCCAGCCAGCTGCGGGGGGATCCTGCTCACGAGGGCTCTCCTGACCAAATGAAAGCAATTTGGGGAGTAAAGTGAGAAAAGCACTGGAAAAGCACATTAATGTCTGCTCATTGGTTCTCACTTACATTTTCTTCAAGCTGGACTGTTTGCAGTCACCACTTCAATTGCATAGGCGTTCAGAAGCAGCTGAAAAGGAAAAGCATCATTATATCTCAATAAAGGTGGGGGGGGGGGATGACTATCTTGGAGAGGCCAGTTAATAGATTGCTTAGAAATAAATTACTGATTCCTTTTCCTGGAGAGCAACCTGCTGTGGCCTTGGAATGCTTCTTTTGTGTCCTGGCTTTGCTTCTGTCTGAGCTGAAAGAGCCAGCTGGAGTCCCACTGTTTGGTTTATTGCCTGGCTCATCCTTCTCCCTCAGGACAGAGGGGGTGGGAGCTGGGCATTCATGCACACGGTAGGATGTGTTTGTACCCAGAGCTCTCCAAGAGCTTGACGATAATAATTTAGCCACCAATGAATTTTAACATGTTAAAAAAAACACACACGACTTTTGGAAGAAAAAGCAATCTTATTTTTTTTTCCAGTTTTTTTTTTAATTTAAATCTTTATTGTTCAGATTATTACATTTGTTCCTCTTTTTGCCCC
>NW_006293784.1:7441558-7452766 GCF_000327345.1 Myotis davidii | reverse complement strand
GGAGTCCCAGCAACCGCTGCAAACCTGGGAGAGAAAGCTGCACTCGCTCTCACCGAAGCCAGACAGTCCCGCTTCTCCCGTTTGAGTCTGTGCCCCTAAAGACTCGCCCGGATCTGGAGCTCAGAGTCTGCGACTCCCTCCCGATTGAAAACGCCAACCGCGCCCTCCGCCGCCAGCCCGCTTGCTCCGTGCACTCCGCACCTCAGAATTTGACTTCAGCACTGTGCCTCCTCTGAGTGTCCGTATGCGTTACTCTTTCCTCCTAGTTGTAGGACTTCCACTCAGCCAGCGTTCCTGTGGGTCTGGGTGATGTCTGTTCCGTCTTTTAGTTTCACTTTTGAAGTGGTTGTTCGAGGCAGCAAACTCCGGCGTTAACCTATGCCGCCATCTTGGTTCTTCTATATCCATTATTTCGAAAAAGCAATCTTATTTTTTTTTCTTCTATTAAAACAGAAAGAAATTCTAGAAGGTACCATCCAAAGTCAATGAAATACCTCTTAATGAATAAGAGTCTAAAACAGGGGTGGGCAAACTTTTTGACTCCAGGGTCACAATGGGTTCTTAAATTGGACCGGAGGGCCAGAACAAAAGCATGGATGGAGTGTTTGTGTGAACTAATATAAATTCAAAGTAAACATCATTACATGAAAGGGTACGGTCTGTTTTTTTTTTTTTTTTCAGTTTTATTCATTTCAAACGGGCCGGATCCGGCCCGCGGGCCATAGTTTGCCCACGGCTGGTCTAAAACAAGCCCCTGTGGGGCTCAGGCCCAGTGATTTCCTGGAGAACACTTGATATCAGACAAACAGATTCTCCCCCAATGTAATGTGGATTTTTAAAAATTAATATATACACCCCTATGTTCATTACAGTGATATTTACCATTGCCAAGAAATGAAGCAACCCAAGTGCCTATGAATAGACAAGTGGAGCCCAGCCGGTGTTGCTCAGTGGTTGAGTGTTGACCCATGAACCAAGAGGTCATCAGTTCCATTCCCAGTCAGGGCACATAACCGGTTTGTTCCCCAATAGGGGGCGTGCAGGAGGCAGCCAATCAATGAGTCTCTGTCATCACTGATGTTTCTATCTCTCTATCCCTCTCCCTTCCTCTCTCTCGAAAATCAATAAAAAAACATTTTTAAAAACTATTAAAACATAGACAAATGGATAAAAAAGCTGTGGTACATTAATACAATGAAGTATTACTCAGCCATAAAAAAGAATGAAATTTTGCCATTTGCAACAGCATGGATAAACCTAGAGGCTATTATGCTAAGTGAAATAAGTCAGAGAAAGACAAATACCATATGATTTGACTTATATGTGGAATCTAAAAACAAAATAAAAGAACAAACAAAATAGAAACAGACTCATAGATACAGAGATCAGACTGACGGTTGCCAGAGGGGAGATGGATTGGGGGCTGGGTCAAAAAAGTGAAGGGATTAAGAACTACAAATTGGTAGTCACAAAATAATCATGGGAATGTAAAAATGCAGCATAGGGAATGTATGTAGTCAATAATATTGTAATAACTATGTTATTACAATAACATAGGTACCAGGTAGGTACTTGAAATATCAGGGGAACCACTTTATAAAGTATATGATTATCTTACTTGTGCTATACACCTGAAACTAATACAAAATAATATTAAGTGTAAACTGTAATTAAAAATGAAAAAAATCAGTTTTAATAAAAGGAAATTACCTGTTAATTCTTTGGTTCTGGCACCAGAAAATCAGACCATGCACAGCTCTTTTCATAGGACTCACCTGGAATTTCTGCATAATGAGTGCAAACTAAGAGGACTGGCACTGCCTGAACATGGTGAAGAGCAGAAGACTGTGATGACTCAGGAGCAGGGCAGCCACAAGCAATCAAGCAGATGGCCAATTCTCTGACTAACAATCCAACGATAACAGGCCAAAAGCCAATAGTATGGGATTATAGTAGACACTGACCATATGTACAGAATGGTGAAGGATGAAAAAGATAATATGGTTTACAATCCTAAAATTGTTAGGATGGCCCTGAGCAGTGTTCATAAGTGGTTAGAGCATTGATTTGAGCACTGAAGGGTCGTGGTTCGATTCCTGGTCAAGGGCAGGTACCTGAGTTGCAGGTTCGCTCCCTATCCTGGTCTGGGTGCGTGCAGGAGGAAACTAGACAACGTGTCTCTCTAACATTGATTTTTCTTTCTCTCTCTCTCTCTCTCTCTCTCTCTCCTCTCTCTCTCTCTCTCCCTCCTCCTTCTCTTCCTTCCACTCTCTCTGAAAAGCAATTGAAAGAATGTCATCAGGTGAGGATTAACAAAACAAAAAAACAACAAAAAGTTAGGATGGAAAAAATAAGGATGAACAAGGAAATCTGTATCACATATTCTATTTTGGCCACTAATTACTAGCAACAACATTTATAATAATACTAGAGGCCCAGTGCACCAAATTTTTGCATGGGGGGAAGGTCCTCTCAGCCCAGCCTGCACCCTCTCCAATCCTGGACCCCTAGGGGGATGTCCGATTGCCAGTTTAGGCCCAATCCCAGGGATCAGACCTAAACCGGCAATCAGTCGGACATCCCTCTCACAATCTGGGACTGCTGGCTCCTAACTGCTCATCTGCCTGCCTGCCTGATTGCCCCTAACTGCCCCCCTGCCAGCCTAGTTGCCCCTTACTGTCCTCCCTGATGACCTGGTTGCCCCCAACTGCCCCCCTCTGTCGGCCTGGTCACCCCACGCAGCCTGCTGTTCAGTCATCCGTCTAGTTGTTTTGGTCGTGACGGCTTCTGGCGCTTTATATATTAGGATGCTATTTTCAAATTTATCAATACATCTTTTAAAGTACTAAAAAGTTGAACATAAACTATTTTTACATGTAATAAATAGAGAGAGAGAAGCAGAGCTTTCTGGGTAAATTGATAAGCTAAGCCCATAAAGTTGAGAGCAAGATCTAAAGGAACAATCTCCCTACCCCCGATGCAGAGATCTTAAAAGCCATACGTGAAATAATCAGCCATGCTTCTTCTTGTCATCATTTTATTTTCTTGGCATGCAGTCAATGCTTATTGATAATTCAGCTCTAGCAACAACAGGAGGGGCTGTCAGGTTTGATTATGTCTTAAACTGAAGGTTCCAAAGGGCAGGAACTCTGATTTCCTGGGTCACCTGTGCAATAGCACAGAACCACAGCAGATAAGATTTTCAAGGAATGTCTTTATTTTCCTATCGCTTTCTGTTCTGCAGTTTGTTTGCTTGTGGTCTATATGTATGTATTTTGCAGATAATGAGAGTTAATATGTAGTGTTTACTTTGTGCCAGGCACTGGCCTAAATGCTATGCACATATTCATTCATTTAACCCTCGTAATAACCCTCCGAGGAGGTACTATGCTTGTCCCCCTCTCTTTACCAGATGAAAAGACTGAGGCACAGAACGGCTAATAAGTCTACTATATTCATATTCTCTAGCTCAAGCTGCAATTCCACCTACTGGCAGAAATTACACCCCTAGCTAATTCCAGGTGCATTTAGTCATTTCAAGTTTAAGAACAGTTTCTCCTCCCTGTCCTTTTCCTGTGTGTTTCTCAAGCTGCAGGGCCTCCTGCGGCATCAAGACATGAGGGGAAGGCATTGCGTCCCTTGTTGCATCATCTGCCCCACACTGGCTTCTGCTGAGATGTTCAGCCCCGTTTGGTCTTCAGCTCTGATGAATGTCCCTGCAGGCCAGCATTTACTGAGGAGGCTGGGTTCCCCATCTGGTCCCCAGCCACTCAGGACATGCTCTCTCCACAGCTGATCTCCCTACTGAGAGACCCTTCAGGCTCCCTTCCTCTTTCTCTCGCTCTTGGCTAACTTCCAAGCCCTCCCCCAGTGATGTGAAACCGGGTCAGCTCTCTGAAGGCCCACTCTCGGCCAGCAAACCAGGCAGCTGCTGGGGTCCTCTCTAGTTGCCATATCCTCCTGCCTTACCTACACTTCTTCAGGGATATCTCCCCAGCATCTGCCTTGGTTTCCCAAACCCCACTCTGGACATAATCAGAAACTCCCTCTGCCCTCATATTCCTTACAGATCTGCTGCCTCTCCCACAACACATGCTCTCCACGAATGCGGTGGGTGAGGCTACTGCTTCCTCCAAGAACACAGTAGCATCTCCAGTTACTTCTGCCTATATCTCACCTCCTTAGTCCATAGCTCTCTCTTCTGCGTCTCAAGGGGGGAAAAACCTGACTCCTTAAGTATTCTTCACAAATCTTACTTATACCCACAAAATGGCTTTTTAATTTAATGTGAACAGATAGACTCTCATGTTCACCGATTTCATACCACCAACCTTTCTCTAAAGCGATGATGTCTGATGTCATGTGCCCAGGCTCTGGACAGGACCTCAAAGTAAAAAGGAGAAAGTCCCATGAAGCAAAGGAGAGGAGGGTACACACAAGTTCTGACCCCAAAATACCACGTCCCCACAGAACCATTAGGAAGAAAGTTTAACAGTGATGGAGATATTTGAAGGTACCCATACACTCTAAAAGCAAAAATCAAACATCTCACTGGACTCAAGAGCTACACAGATTATGTTATTTCATTTGTCTGACATTCTTGCAAAGGCAAAACTATTGGGACAAAGAAACAGATCATATCCATAAAGAGGAATATTATTCAGCCATAAAAGGTAAAGAAGTGCTAATAGGTGCTATAAAGAGGATGAACCCCCAAAACATCACGCTAAGTGATAGAAGCCGGACAGAGGAAGGTCACATATTTATTGTATGATTCCATTCAGATAAAATATGCAGAATGGATAAATCCACAGAAACAGAATACAGACTAGTGGTTGCCAGGGGTCGGGGGAGGAGGGAATGGGAGATAAAATTGTAAGTTTTGCTTTGAAGTAATGGAAACGTTTTGGAACTAGACAGAGGTGGTAGTTACACAACATTGTAAATGTACTAAATGCCACTGAATTGTTCACTTTAAAATGGTTAATTTTATGTTATGGGAATTTCACCTCAATAAATTATCTTTTAAAAATCAGTGGCCAAGGAAGAGGCTTGACTACAAAGGGGCACAGAGATATTTGGGGGTGATGGTACTATTCTGTATCTTGAGTGTGGTAGTGTTACACAACTGTCTACATTTGTCAAAACTTGCAGAACTGTATAGGACAAAGGGCGAGTTACACTGTATGTGAATTATAGCTTAATTTTAAAATCAGTGAAAGGGAACTATCCAACATAAAGAAACTAAAAAAAAAATGTTAATAACTAAAACCTGGCATATATTATTTTACTAACAAATAACTGCTCCATAGAAAGGACCATAGAAAATATTTCCTATAACTTCATTCTCATAAAAGGAAAAATGAACTGGCTACTATAGGATGCAATTTTTCATCATCATGTTATTCACTGTATAAGGATTTGATGTGTATAAATCTGTTAGGGAACTTAAAGACTTTTTGATGAAAATGTATCAGTTAACTGCACATTTAAAAGTGTGAGGTCAAGTAGGTTATTTGTGAAATAATGTAGCACAGAACTCCAAGGTCAATTATAGCAAGATAATTTAAACTCTTGACATGCAGTTTCAAGCATAATATTTTATTCACTTCCAAGGTATTCTGGCTATCCGTTGCTGCCTAACAAAGTAATTAAGTTAAAATTAATTTGATAAAAGAGTGATTTTATTATTACCTCCCAGCTTTGTGGGTGGAATGGACTCAGGGGATGATTCCCACTTGGTGTCATGCAGTTGCTGTACAAAGTTGGCTAAGGTTTCAGTCTGAAGGCTCCGTTGGACTGAATGTGCAATATGCCTCACTCCCATGCTGGCCGTTGATGCTCACTATTGGCTGAGAGCCCAGCAGGGGTCTGTAAATGGCCTACATATGGCCTCTTCATGTGACATGAGCTCCACATAGCACAGCAGCTGGGTTCCCAAACAGAGTCTCCCAAGAGCAAGCATTCCAAGAAACTCAGGCAGAAATGGAAGACTTCTTTATGACTCAGCCTTGGAAGCCATGCAGTGTCCCTTCCACTCATTTACGGATCAAACAGCAAGCCACGGGGCCAGCCCAGGTTCTAGGAAAGGGAATCACATCAGAGCAAGAATACTGGGAGGCATGCTTCATTGGTGGCCATCTTTGGAGACGAGTTTCCAAAAGAGGTATCAATATTTCTAAAGATTGGGGAATGATATTTCAACCATAGTTTTCAACCATAAAATAACATTTTGTTATTTGTTGATAAAAATTAGAGTGGGTGTCAACTTTAGAAAGTATACCTCTTGGCAAATAACTACTGTGTATTTTATTCATTCAACAAATATTTATTAAGTGCCTACTGTATGCCAATTACTGTGCTAGGCACTGAGGATACATGGATAAATTAGACTTGGCATCTGTCCCCTTGCAACTTAAACTCTAGAGCAGGGGTGGGCAACCTTTTTGTGAGTGTGTGCCAAAACCAGCAAAATCTCTGACTCAAAATTCTTCTGTGTGCCAACCCTAATTTTTTGAGAACATGTTACACCTACTTGATATCTCTTAAGGTGTACGTATGTGAAGAACCTTGAAGAAATAATAAAATTCATTTGAGAGACAAAAACACAGTACATGGTGATGAAAAATATGTTTATTTTTTAATGTATACATGTTATGTAAAATTATTTATTTATCTAAGATGCACCTACACTGAATTTATCTGAAAAATAAAGAAGTTGATATTAAGAAAAAAATTGTAAATGGGAGATTATAAGAGAGGGTTTCGTGTGCCAGCAAAAGTTACTGGCGTGCCATGTTTGGCACGCTTGCCAGGGGTTGCCCACCCCTGCTGTAGAGCTTGCATCATGGGAACAAATAAAAACTAAAACTAAAAAGAGGTCCATATACAAAGGTAGAAGAGTTGGTTCTCCGTAAAGTGGGGTAAAGACATGTCAGGAAACGCTTCAGAGAGAAGGGACTCTTAAGGGAAGTCTTGACAAAGAAAGATTAATTCCAAATTCCTTACCACATATTTGGGAAAAGACTGGGGGAGGGTTGACGTCGTGTAAAGAGGAAAGAGCATTTCAAACCAAGAGAGCCAGCAAAACCAGAGGCGAGGGGCACTCCACATGCACAGGGTACTGGAAGCAGTTCCATGTGGCTAAAATGCAGAATCGGGGGGAGCCTGTAGGCACAGGCATCAATCTTGCACAATCTTACACAGCTGTGTTTAATTTGGTCCACAGATCATGTGTTTGTTTTTCTTTTTCACTTTCATAATGAACTACCACCAATGTCTTTAAAATTTTAAATTAGTTTCCAACCTTTAATAAACAGAAAGTTTAACCTAAAAAAACTAGCTTCTCATGAAAAAAAGGGGGGGGGTGGTAATTTGGTTGTACTGAGCCCAAATTCCCACCCAGCAACAACTGGATGGAGCTAAAAAGAATGTCCCCTTTAGCCCTGGCCGGTTTGGCTCAGTGGGTAAAGTGTCGGCCTGAGGATCAAAGAGTCCCGGGTTCAATTCTGGTCAAGGGTACGAGCCCCAGGGTTGTGGGCTCGTGCGGGAGGCAGTCAGTCAGTCAATGTGTTTCTCTCCCACCCGGGTTCAATTCCAGTCAAGGGTACAAGCCCCGGTTGTGGGCTCATGCAGGAGGCAGCCAGTCAGTGGATATCGATGTTTTTCTCTGTCTTTCCCTCTCTCTGGAAAATCAATGGAAGAGTATCATCGGGTGAGGATTAAAAAAAAAGAATGTCCCCTTTAGATGGGGTTATAAACTCTCCATTCCCTTCCTAGTCCCCACTGTAACCTCCAGTGTAGGCCTCTGAGTCTGAGAACCCCCAAGAAAGCTAAGATACATAGTCTAGGCAGGGGGCGCCAACTAACAAATAATCTTCACGCTATTCTCAACACTTGAACTTCATCAACAGTGGAAAGCAAGTAAAGGGTCTTCAGTAGGGAAGTGATATGAACAGATTTGCGTCTTAAAATGATCCCTCTGGCCTCATCAAGTGATTCATGTGGAGAATGCAGCGGAGAAGTGTATGAGCAGAAGCAAAGAGGCAGGTGGAAAACTGTTTCAGTATTTCAGGTGAGAACTGATAAGGTCTGATTTGAGGCCTTGGCAGAGGAGACGAAGAGAAAGGGCCCAAAAAAGTTGAAAAGGCACCAGCTGGTGTTGAGTGTGGCTGAGTGTCGACCTATGAAACAGGACATCACGGTTCGATTCCCAGTCAGGGCACATGCCTGGGTTGTGGGCTCGATCCCCAGAAGTAGGTGTGCAGGAGGCAGCTGATCAATGATTCTCTCTCATCATTGATGTTTCTATCTCTCCCTCTCCCTTTCTCTCTGAAATCAATTAAAAAAAATTTTTTTTAAAAAAAGAAAGAAGATTAACAAACATCCTGCTGGTTCATTTATACCTACTGGTTCCATTTAAGAACCATTATTTAGTTTCACCTTCAGTCCATCAACCTTAAAACAAACCCCTGCACAAAGAGTCCAAACGTGTATTTCCTCTTGGATTATAAACAAGTTTTACAATAAAAGATTGTTCTTGTATTTTTCTCCTTTGTTGTCAAGAGATTTTTGCCAACAGAAAGTTCCATGATAAAATGCAATTTTATTTGGGATTTATGCTCTTATCCTAAGAAATCTAAAGAAAAGAAGAGACATACTTTCTGATTTCAGATTTTCCTTCTGAAGGAACTTCTTTTCTTCTTTAATTTCACAAAAAATAATTGGTTTGTGTGGGGTTTTTTAAGGGAGAAAGTACAATCTCTGAATGCAGACCTTTCTATTGAAAAACTAGGCTGTGAGGGTAAAGTGAGATGGGACTAGTTTGGGGGGGCTGGGTTTTATTGTCCTGTTTTATTTGTGTATGTGTTTGTTTTAATATTGGTGATACTTAAACTTTTCTATGGAAAGCCAATAGCAAGGAGAAGGCAGAAAAGAGGTGAAGTAATGCCTCGCCAGCATGGCTCAGTGATTGAGCATCGACCTATGAACCAGGAGGTCATGGTTCACTTCCCGGTCAGGGCACATGCCTGGAATGCAGGCTCATCCCCAGTACAGGGTGTGCAGGAGGCAGCTGATCAATGATTCTCTCTCATCACCTATGTTTCTATCTCTCTCCCCTTTCCCTTCCTCTCTGAAATCAATAAAAATAGATTTTTTAAAAAAGAGATGAAGTATCTCATACTTCAAGATTCAACAAAGGGAGGTCTGTCTTATTTAGAATGGATGCCTCATTCAAACTAGAGGAAAAGAGGTGAGTATTTTCATGGCCACATAATGTTATAGGTGAAGACAAATTTTACTCTGTGAGGAAGGCCAGGCCAAAGGGTGAGCCAGGTGAGGGGGGCTACTTCTTGAGGAGAGCTGTGAAAGTTAGGGGAGGAAGGGAGGCAGGCATAAATGAAAAGATTGACAAGCACACACCAGGCCCCAGTTAAGGTGGCCATATTTACTTCCAGTTTGCTTCATTTAGTAAAGAAGTGCTTTTAACTGCCTTCTGTCTAAATGAATAAAAACAAAGTGAGGAAAATAAGAGAATAAGGAATGGACAAAATGATATTTACTGTGCAATTCAGTGTGGCAGGCTTATAATTATTCATCCACTTATTTATTCATTCGACAAATACTTAGATGCTTGTCTAGATACTATTAACAGTCATTAACAAGACAGACAAAGTCCTGCCTCAGAGAGCACACATTCTAGTCCTCGCCATATATGCTAAGATGGTCCTTGCTCACGTTCCTACAGAGTGTTTGGTTTTTCCACAGCTTCTACTGCTAAACAGGACATGCCAAACCACAGCCTCTCTTCTTAATAAAGGGCTGAAGCACAAAGAACACGTGTGAATCAGCTATAATTGAGGACAGATTGGTTAATACTCAAATAAAACTGGAGCTGAGTGCCATAACTCAGTTTGGGATTTAGCCCAGCCTCCAGATTTAACAGTCTCTAAAGGAATTGGTGTTTTCTGATAATCCATCTAACATGTTATGTTCTGAATGTGATTTTCTGACTAAGGCCCCAGACATGAAGCTTCTGGACTGAGCGGCAGGCAGATCCTGTAAAATCCATGCAGGGTCCCCCAGGTGTTTGATGCAGAAGCAAGGGATGTGGCCATATCCCTTCTGGTCAGGTTTCTAGGATAAACAGACTTAAAGGACAGAACTGTTACCAGAATTTGGCACCCCGGGAAGGAACGAGGTGTTTGAACAACATCCCTCCCAGACTGAAAGCCACTCAGACATGGACCGTCATTCCAGGCATTTGGCACACTGGTTTCTACTAGCAGCCAAGTCCATAATTGCCAGGAACTGGCCAAATCCACGGAGACACGAGTCATAATGAATGCTGAAAAATGTTTGTAATATACCGTAATAACTGCAAGCCTGACTCGTTTCATCAGATCTGAGTCCCTCGCTGGGGATTGCTGCACAGGAGAGAGATGTTTACTGAAATCTTACTTTTCTCCACTGCGATCTCCCATTCCAGGAAGAACAACTATTATCTAATGGGCCTTGCCAATTTCTGTTTTATATTATAGGTCATTAATACGGATGCTTATAACATACATGTTTCCAATTCATTCTGAATACACTTCAGTACAAAGTGATGGAAATAATGCTCTTTCTCCTTATTTTAGATTAGCTTGAACATGAACTAAGTATTACTGAAAAACAGAGACTTAAGAAAAGATTCTTGCCAGGCCGGTGTGGCTCAATGATTGAGCATCAACCCATGAACCAAGAGGTCACTGGTTTGATTCTGGTCAGGGCACATGCCCAGGTTGCGGGGCTCAACCTCCAGTAGGGTGTGCAGGAGGCAGCCGACTGATATGTTTCTCTCTCGTGGATGTTTCTCTCTATCCCTCTCCCTTCCTGATTTATCTAAAAATCAATAAATAAAAAAAATTTTTTTTTAAAAAGAGTAGAAGATTCTTTTTCCATTCCTGGCAAATTTCTCAAATTGGTTTCCCCAAAACCCCAGAAATGAGATGAGGAAAAGGTGCTACTGACACTCCCCTCTAAGAAGCTGTCCGGGCTTGTAGCAACTGGGATAGGTGAGTGGGCCCAGCTTCAAGAGCCGCCCAAACTTTCTCCTAGCACAGTGGTCAGCAAACTGCGGCTCGCAAGCCACATGCGGCTCTTTGGCCCCTTGAGTGTGGCTCTTCCACAAAATACCGACTTCTGCGCATGGGCCATGAAGTTTCA
>NW_006293784.1:7399464-7440556 GCF_000327345.1 Myotis davidii | reverse complement strand
ACACGCACGTACAGGGCAATTGAAACTTCGTGGCCCATGCGCAGAAGTCGGTATTTTGTGAAAGAGCCAGTATTTTGTGGAAGAGCCACACTCAAGGTGCCCAAGAGCCGCATGTGGCTCGTGAGCCGCAGTTTGCCGACCACTGTAGCACAAGGATGGAAAATCAAGCCAGCTGTTCCAGGCTCTCTTCCCCAGCTTCTCTTAGGTGGAGCTTTGATTCTTCAAGTTCAGAAATCTTATTTTCCCAAAGACTGGTCCAGCCACAGACGACTGATTCATCGCTGAGCTCAGAAGTCAGGGTCTTTTGAATTCAGGTCACTTGACTTCAGTGCCCCTGCCCTTTCTCATAGGCACCCCACCTTCCTGGTGGGAACCCATGTACACATGCAATAAGAGGTTACAAAATGGCTTCCAAAGAGTGGGAAGAGGGCGGGGGAGCAGAGCAGGCATCAGGGTAGGACAGGCCAGGTGGACAAAGCTGGCAGTGGACAGCAGAACCCATCTGACAGAGGGGCAGGAGCCAGGAGCAGTTCCAGGACTGGCCAGGGAGTGGGGAATGGCAAGATAATTAGGGCCCCATGCTGAACTAAGATGGGAACAAAACACACTGTCTCAGGGAAACAGCAGAAGGCAGATTAGAAAAACCTGGCACAGGGCATGCCAAAGGGCCCAGCACCTCAGGTATTAACCTCCACTGCCTTTTGGAGCAGTCTGTCTATTCCAGCTCTTTCCATCCAGGGCCAGAGCAGAGAAGAGCCTGTAGGTGGAGCCCAGTGTCTGCCAGCCTTGGGGCTAAGAGGAAAAGCAGGGGCAGCGAATAGGCAGGTCATGACAAACACCAGCCTTCAGAGTTCAGATTCTTTTTTACGTATTTTTTTCTTGACTGTTCTCAAATGTGCTGTTGGTTCTGTTTTACCTCTGGAAAACTTTCCTAGAGATGGCTTGAGAGATGGTGACCGTACAATTTACCACCCAAGCCTGGACTTGAAAGTATAAGGAAGAGCTGTTAATAATTATGCCAGTACAACAGTCATAAACCAGGACTAACCCCGGCCGACCCGGACATGCGGGCACCTAGCTCGAGACCAAGCCCTCAGGACTCAGACACACCTAGGCTCCGCTGGCAGAAAGAGTGAGGTAACCTTGCTAGGTTGACAGGAGAGGCCAGGGAACTCCTGGGAAGTAACTCACTCTAAGGGAAAAGTCAAAGGACACAAATTGGGTTCAGTGACATGGAGCCAGGGCCAGCGGGGAGAGATGTTCTGCCCAATGGTGGCTGCACCCCGCATCCTGTGACCCGGGTTCCATGGCTTTCAAGTCAGTGAAACTAAAAAGAGCTGTTTCATTAAAAATTTCCACGAGACATTAAAGATCAAGGGTTGGTAAAGTCATCTGTCGGCAATTTCAGCAGCAACAGAGAAGGGGCAGCTGGCACGGCAGTTGGGTGGGACGTCAGTGGGTGTCAGCATGGTGTCAACCTGGCCCAGGTTTGGGCAGTGATTGGAGACATTATCTCGGCAAGCAAGAGCTGGAGAGCCAAAGACAGTGGTGCCTTGCTCGAGCATCTCGGGAGCATACAGGAGCTTAACCGTGGGGACCCATGAACTACTGTAAGGGACCCATGAACTACTGCAGTTTCACACAGTGGACAGAGGAAGAACCAGAGAAATGTTATTTCATAAGGGATGGTTATTTTGACCTCAATGTTAGCCCCAAGCTGATGATGCCTGGGAAACATATTTCTTCCATCACAGTGTAAGGTACTTACTCCTTGATGTTGTCTAAGTTTGGGAACCTTCTCAACTTGGGACCACTCAGTTCATATCAGTAGTTTTATGGTCAAAAGTAGGCATAAACCACCCAAACATATACATCCAATGATACTTGCATTTATAAAATAATTCAGAAAAAAATAATGCAGAAAAAGATCAATGCATGCTAATTAACACATAATATAGAAATATTTGCCATACATTCTAAAAATTATAAATGTTTGCTACCTCTTAAAGAATGGCATCTACTGATGCTGACTGATATGTAACTGATTGGTGTTAGTCTTTCAACAATTGGAAATTAGATGCTGCTTTGAAATAAAATGACTCACTCACCACATGGCTAAGATGAAAAGGACAGGCAATACCAAATGTTAGCAAAGATGTTGAGCTAGAATTCTAACACAGAGTCAGTGCAAATCTGAACTGGTATAACCTCTTTGGAAAACTGGCAGCATCCCTAAAGATGAACATTTGCACTTCTACTCCTAGTAGAAGTGGACAAAAATGCAACAGAAATGGATGCATATTTTTACCAAAAGACATGGACAAGAATGTGTATAGCAGCACTATTCATAATAGCCCAACACTGGAAACTACGCAATGTCTAGCCACAGCGGACTGGATAAAGTCTAATGTATTCAAATAATGAAATACTATCATTGAAATAAACAAGTACAACTACACACAACAACATGAATGAATCTCACAAACATAAAGCTGGGCAAAGGAAACCATACACAGAAGCTTCCATTTATTTACAATTCCTAAGCAAGCAAAATTAAGCAATAGTGTCAGAAGTCAAAATATAGCTAACCTTATGGGGGACAGTTGACAGGGACATAAAGGAAACTTCTGGGGGCTGATAACGTTCTATTTCTTGAATTGGGTTCTGGTTACATGAAATATGAACTTTTAACAAGCTTATCATTTGTCACTTCTGCTACATTCAAGCTGGTGCCAAGGCCAGTCCATATTCAAGAGCAGGCATATTATACTCTACCTCCTGATAAAGCCACATTGCAGAAGAGCAGCTAAGATGAGATTGTATGAAAAATACAATCTATTCCAATTACAAAATGCAATGGCATTTTAAATTTTAAGTGATATTTCAAATAAATTTCACAATCTACTCTAATTATCCAGGGCAAATTAGAACTCGGCATCCTTCTGGGGAAAAGCAGAAATCTTAGGAAAGAAAAGAAGAAAATAAGATCGACCAAAGCACACAAGACCAGGGAGCATGGGTAATATGCAATCCCTGCACTAATGACTGTGATCGAGGAATAGGGTACATATATTGGTCAGTCCCAGTTACATGACCAACAAGACCACATGAACTGGGAAAGGGGCAATTCACCAAAGAGATAAGCAATGGGAAAATAACACATGTCTACTGCGGATGTCATATTTTGTATCTGATGGTCATTACAAGAGAAATTCTTAAACTCATCGTGTCAAGGAGGAGGAAGTATGTTCTCTTCAAATTGCATCTAACCCTAAGTCTCCAATGTTCTCTCCCTAACACATATGTCAAATCCATTAGTATTAATATTAAAATATTTTTAAATAAAGATCTGCTGTAAAACATACATCCAAGTGCAACTACTGATGGCAATCATGTTTCATTTCCCTTTGAGTATTTCTCAAAACACTCCTGCCTATGAACATGTGTTAACACTTTTTCATCTGGTAGTTTGGATAAATCTTCCACATTGTTTTGATCACATACCATTCTGTTAACAGCTATGAGTCACACACCAAAAAAATTAACTACAGACCACAGGTGTGGCAAGCTGAACTCCTACTCGTCCTCTCAGGAAAGAATCTTGGGGATTAGAGAGGAACCAGGTTACAGTGATGCCATTAGCCAGATGGCTCAGCCAGAGGCCTTGTTAGTTTATGTGGGACCCTCAAAAACGAAGGGACCAAGACAAGCAGAGAAGAATGTTTTAGCATAATAAAGCCAGAACTCTTTGCAAGAAGTAAACTTAAAGTCATGTTATTAGAAGAAATATACATTTCTCTCATAGACTACATTCCAGAGGTGGGCAAACTTTTTCTGTAAAGGACCAGACAGTAAATATTTTAGATTTTGCAAGTCATACAATCCCTGTTGCATCTACTCATCTCTACCATTGTAGCACAGAAGCAGCCATAGACAATACTTAAACAAATGAGTATGGCTGTATTCCAATAAAACTTTACAGAAACAGGCCTATATGATCTGATCCATGGGCCAAAGTTTGTTAACCCCTGAACCAAACCAAAACAAACAAACAAACAAAGGCTACATCACAGAGGTGAGATGTGTTTGTCTTCAGGTGGAGAAAGAGAAAGCTTGGACACAGTTCTGTTAGAGAAAACAAACAGAAGTTGAAATATTCCAACTTACCCAGCCCTCTACCCACTTCCTCTCATGGGACCAGAGCCCGATCTTTCCTCTCCGCAGAATCAGCAGGAGCTAGAACAGACTGAGACTGTTCACATCCAGCTGAGACCAGAGGTGGCAGAATTTGCACAACACTCGAAGGGGCTAGATTAGAACTTCATTCCGAGGAGGGGGGCGGGGGGCGTCTGTTGTGAGGAAATGACAGGGACACCTGGTGCTGAAGGTTAAAGGATCTGAAGAGCCAACACTGGAAGAAGTGGAGAGAAGGCAGGAGTTAGGAAGTGAGGGAATATCAACATCCTGAAGCCCACCAAGGGGGCATTTGTTCCCCTGTGTCCTACAGAGATGTGAATTACCTTACCTAAAGCCCAGGGCCTAATCTTTCTTTGAACCCTCTCTTGAATCCTTCAAAAAAGAAGCTCTTATGCCCACCACAAGGCCCTGGTTCATTTCCTACCTCTCTCCACCTCACTCAATCAGCTCCTCCCATACTGGTCTCCTTGATGTTCCTTGAACACACCTAGTATATTTCCACCCCAGGGCCTTTGTACCTCCTCACTCTTGAGACAGATTGAAAGCTCTTTTTTTTCCCTAAATATTCAAATGGTTCACTCTCTTCATTTGGGTGTTTCTCAGATGGCATCTCCTCAAAGATGCCTTCTTTGACTTTTCTGCCTAGAATAGTCATCAGGCTCCAGTCATCAGGCTGTTTAAATTTTTCTTCACAGCACATATCACTACCTGTCTTCCCCAAGAGCAAATGGGCTGCATGAAGGCAGGGACTTTGTTTTGTTCTCTCCAGTATTCCAAGCACTGTGAATAGTACCCAGGACACAGATGGTGCTCAATAAATATTTACTGAATGAATGGATGGATCAAGTCCGATATGTCTGTTACGGGTAATCTTATGTGTCAATTTGGTTGGGCTATGGTGCCCAGATGTTCTGTCAAACATTATGTTGGATGTTTCTGTGAGGGTGTTTTTGTTTTATGTTGTGTTTTATTATTATTATTATTATTGATTTTTAGAGAGAGAGGAAAGGAGAGGGAGAAACATCAATTTGTTGTCCCACTTATTTATGCATTCATCATTTGATTCCTGTATATGCCCTGACTGAGGATTGAACCCAGAACCTTGGCGTATTAGGATGACACTCTAACTAATTGAGCTTCCCGGCCAGGCCTCCGTGAGGGTGTTTTTGGATGGGATTAATATTTAAATTGATGGACTTTGAATAAAGCTGCCTTCTCTCTATAATGTGGGTAGTCTTGATCCAATCAGTTGAAACCCTGAATAGAACAAAAAGGCAAGGGTCATTTTGCAATAGACAGCCTTTGGATTTCACATGCAACATCAACTAGTCTTGGTTCTACAACAGACTGACCACATTTGAACTCAACCAAAACTCCTTCATGAGTCTCCAGTCCCCCAGCCTCCCTCACAGGATTTTGGACTCACCAAGCCTCCACAACGGTGGAGGTCAATTCCTTAAAATAAATCTATGTATATATCCTATGGGTTCTGTTTCTCTGGAGAACCCTGACTGATTCAGTCCCTAAGTCTGTGCTAGCTCGTCGACACCGACTGATTTTCACAGCATGAGTCAGGGAGCTGAAACTTCTGCGTATTTTTGTCAGCTCTACAGGTAATATTGCTCCTGGTGACTTCCTTCCCCGTGGCCAGAAAAATGAGGACTGGAGAATGGGGGAGGGACTAATCAAACACATTTCTGAAAGATTGTAACTGATTATGTAAGAAACACTGGTGCTTGGAACCATCTGGAGACTTTTTATCTTCCCTTCACACAATATTATTTCATTCATATTTAGTGAACAGGAAGGTTGAGCTACACCCTAACCTGTCTAGAGCCTGTAATGGCAAAGAACATAAAATATCACACATACAGTGTATCTTTATATTCTGTATTTTTAGCTATCTCCATGGTATTTGGATGACTAGATATGGCCATAAATATAAAGTCTATGGCAGCGGTTCTTAACCTTCGTGTCGAGATCTCTTTGGGGGTCGAACGACCCTTTCACAGGGGTCGCCTAAGACCATCGGAAAACACATATATAATTACATATTGTTTTTGTGAATCATCACTATGCTTTAATTATGTTCAATTTGTAACAATGAAATTGGGGGTCACCACAACATGAGGAACTGTATTAAAGGGTCCCGGCATTAGGAAGGTTGAGAGCCACTGGGATGTAGTGTTTTCATAAGATGCTTCAGGGCAGTGCCTCCCCCACTCTTCCCATGCCCTAATATAATTTTTTTTTTAAGAAAACAAACAAAATTTCCTACCCTGATACCACTTCCAAACCCTGCCACGAGGAAGCTTGGCTTCCCAGCATTGCCAAAGCGCAAGGGCTGTCTTTGAACGCTTCCGCTCCTCCTAGTTCCCCGCCACCTCCGTCCTCCTAACTGGCGGGATGGGAGCGCCCGCCCAGCCAATCAAAGTTCAACAGGGCCCGCCTCCCGCGCGTCTTTCAAAGGCCACCTAGGAGCCAATGAGCGGTCAGAGGCCTAGCCAGGGCGCCTGGGGGCGGAGTCAGAAGCAGGGAGAGGGCGTGATTGGTTCCTAGAAGACACCGCGCCCCACCTCACAAAGGGATGTACCAATGAGCTGAGCGGAGGGGCGGGCTCGGCGCGGGGTGAGACCCTGGTGCGGCTGAAGGGAGAACGGTGGCCGGTCGCGACGTGGGGTGGCCCGCGATGAAGCCGGTGAGTCGGGCGGAGGCTCGGAGGAACGAAGCCGCAGGGTCGGAAGCGGTCCTGGCCTCTGGTGTGGGCTCTCCCACTTCCTGTGTAAGCGCTGTCAGTGTATTCCGATCTCGGTTTCCTTCTGCTCTCCGGTGCTTGGGGCCCTGGACAGCCTGGTCTGGTGGCATGCCGACTCGCGCAGTAACCGTTTTGGGAGGGAAGTGCGCTTCCCGGGGCCCGCGAGAGCGATGGCTGAGAGAAGTGGGCCGGCGGGACGAGGGGAAGACGTGCGCCGGGTGAGGGCTGTGCTGTCGCCTGCGGGGTCTTCTAAGTCTCGCGACAGCCATGCCCGTTTTCCTGAGAAAACTGAGGCATCGAGAGTTTAAGCGTCTCCGTCTGCCGGATACCCCGGCCCCAAAAGATGTAGCGGGCTGCCTGTGCCCCCTGGGGGGCTGTCCTCCCCGTGGACGAGGGAAATTCCGTGGAAGACGATTGCCAATCCCCGCTCGCGGGTGTTGTCACCGCTGTCACCATCCCCCCCCCGCCCCCCTACACACTGCGTGCCTTTCCCTGAGGTTCCGAGTCCCCGGGTTTGGGGGAGCCAGAAGCGTGCACTTGTGTCCGGAGCTGTAAATCTGTCTGAGAAGGATTGCCGGGGTGGGCCACACAGATTGAAAGTCTTGAATCATCAAAACTGCTTTTAAGAGGGGGGGAAAGGGAAAAACAGGTCAATGCAAGAAGCTGAAGTCCACCTGACTCCCATCCCCTACCCCCCAGGTTGACAGCTTACTGCCGGGCCTTCCTTTGAGCCGAGTATTTAATACTAATACGGATAGGTCCAAGGCACCTCAAACCCACAGCCCGATGTGGCTGTGTCATGTCGTCTTGTAACAAACAAGGCCGGTATAGAAGGTAGCGTCAGAGCTGGCGAGGGCATTAGGTAGTTACACTTACTGGTCCCCAGGTCGCTGTGTGCTGGGACATCAGCTGGCCGCCTCCTCCACTTGCCCCCAGAGGTGTGGGAGGAGGTGGACACGGGTCGCTCAACCCCCTCGTCCCTTCCCTCTGCAGAGGGTACATTCGGAAGTGCTTTCTGCCACAGGGGAGCCCTGGGTGGCCCTCGGCTGCCCAGGGGCGGACGAATCCAATTCTGGAGTACAGATTTGACAAGCCCACCGACCACTGCTCTAAAGCCATGTGACACCCAGTAATAAAACGGACAGATTGATCTCCACTTGCCTTTCCTGTGGTTTATCTCTCAGTAGTTTCCAAGTAAGGATTAGAAGAAAGGTGTGTACTTATTGGTGCTCTACAACTCCCAACAGTCAGCCATGTAGAAATGATGCCTGCAGGATTGAGTTCCACCTCCTTAGGTCAGCAAACAGAGCCCACCTCAATCTTTCAAAGTTGAGGGCAGGTTATTCCACCTAAATCCCTATCTCATTCAAACTGCTAGGCTGTGTGGGGGTTATTTTTTCATAAATGGGGTAGGTAAAACATCTCTAGCTTCATCTCTGCTCGGATCTGTTTCCAAATGCACAAGCCCTTTCTCAGTTTGGCCTAATAGCCTTAACTTCTTCCCTCTCTGCCCGAAACCTTCTGCTCACCCCTCAAAACCCAGTTAATGCATCTCCTCTGTGAAGCTTTCTCCAGCTTCCAAAGCAGTTATTCACTCCCCTTTCTGCTCCAAAATGCATAGATTATGCTTACGTTAGCATTTAAAATCTGTAATCTGTGCACACATCTGTGTTTCCAACTATACTGAAGGTAGGCTGTTTATTTTATGGATCTTTGGTCTCCAGAACTTGGCAAAGGAAGGTGTCCAAGAAATGTTTGTGAATGAGTGAGTAAATCTCACTTTATAGTTGTGAAAAACTGAGATCCAGATTTAAATGACATCACTTACACACTAAGTGGTAGAGCCAACACCAGAAGCCGGGTTTCTTGATTACCAATCCAACTCTACTGCATCGTGCTGTAATTATCAATAGTATGGTAATAACAATACTTTTTTATTGCTATTGCTAATCTCTCTGGCATTCCAGATTGAATAAGTTGCAAATATGCATTCAGTGTGTGTTTAAGTAAAGATCAGTTATACTAAGATGATATGTAAATATTCTTTTCAGTTATTTAACATAACTAATTTCTTTTGAAGCCTATCTCATTGCAGACAAGTGAGTTTGACTCATCAGATGAAGAGCCTATTGAAGATGAACAGACTCCAATTCAGATATCATGGTATGTTAACATTTCTGATCAATGATGAGCTAAAATATTTGATATGTACATCATAATCTTCATAGTAGGAAGTCCACATATTAAAAGTATTTCATTATTCTCTCCCACTGATTATAATTACAATTTTTACAAGATTGTCTAACTCCATGATTTATTTACTATCTAAGATAGAATTAGGCTTTTTTGCAAGGGGGTGAGTGTCCTTTATACACTGTAAAAACCAATATAGAAACAAGTAAGTAAGGAGTTGAGATCCGATTGGAATGATCTCCCATTTAGTTCCAAATCTACTTATTCTTTTATGACAAAAGAACAATGTACCATACAGGGTAAGATATTTAATCATTTATTATGTAGTCAAATTCTAGAACTACTTGCCACAGTAATGCATCAGCAGACCATTTAACATTAAAAGCCAATTGCCATAGATACAATAACAAATACAAATGTTTCTATAGAAAACCAACTTCCAAATCTTGGCAGTGACTTAGGGTTATACCAGATTCTCTACACCCAGCAATCAAATGCTTTCTTTCTTGCCTGTAAATATAATCATCTATTTCTTTAAAAAAGCTATTCCCATCCTGGCCAAATAGCTCAATTGGTTAGAGCCATGGTCGGCAAACTGCGGCTCACGAGCCACATGCGGCTCTTTGGCCCCTTGAGTGTGGCTCTTCCTAAGCCTTTGGAGTACCCTAATTAAGTTAATAACAACATACCTACCTATATAGTTTAAAAGATTTGGCTCTCAAAAGACATTTCAATCGTTGTACTGTTGATATTTGGCTCTGTTGACTATGAGTTTGCCGACCACTGGTTAGAGTATCCTCCTGATACACCAAGATTGTGGGTTCCCTCCCTGGTCAGGGCACATACAAGAATCCATCAGTGAGTGTATAAGTAAGTGGGACAACATGTCAGTGTCTCTCTCTTCTCTCTCTCTCTCTCTCTCTCTCTCCTATCTAAAATCAATACATTTTTTTCATTTTTTAAAGAAAAAGAAAGAAAGCCATTCCCTACTATAGGAAGAGAAAAAGAGTAAAAGTGTTATCTTTAAAGTTTTTTGTTCTGCCATCAAATAGCAATTATCTTTCATTGCCCTTTCCAAACTCCCTTTAAACTCAAAAATTCATCTAATTTTCAAAGTCAAGTGGTATTTATACGTTGCCCCCTGTTTTCCTCTACACTCATTTTCTGTCTTACAAATAAGGTAAGCCTCTGCCCCGTTGTCCCCAAGTACTGCAAACTGGGAATATGGTTCTTGAAATTATTTCATTTTATCCAAAATCCATTACTACAAAGAATGGGTGGCCTGTGAATTTTTTTATCATCTGTTCAAGTAGGTCCTACAAAGGAATCTTAAAATAGTAATGTAGACTGAATGCTGTGGATGATATTGTCAAATGGTCATTTTCCAGCTTATTTCTGGAGGTTACTAAGACAACATATTTCAGGGTAGCTTAACGCTTTATGATAGGTGTTGGCATTCTAGGCATTATCTTTAAGGTAAGTTTAACTTGCCACTTTTTAGGACTTATATTGTAACAAAGCAAATGACAAGTCTGTTTCAAAACTTCCAGTTCTTTCTAGGCCTTTTTGTGACCAATGCATTGATATTTAACTATGAATTTTTGTTTTGTGACTATTATAGACCTTTAAAACACTCATGTTTAGTGGCAAGCACACACATTTACTAAATTGAATTTTCATTTATAACTTTTTAAAGACTGAACTATACTTGATAAAGTTTTATCTTTTTAGGCTGCCCCTGTCACGAGTGAATTGTTCGCAGTTTCTGGGTTTATGTGCTCTTCCAGGTAGGTAACACTACCATTGGCTTCTTACTGATATATTTAAAGGTGGGTTTTTTTCTTTTTTAGGTTTTTGTTTATTTGTTTTGCTTTTGGTCAGCTAACACATTATTCTCCATACTGAGTAATAGGAGAATTGGCCATCAGCATGGACACTCACTTTTGGACCATAGGTAAAGGAACATAGGTAGACTCTTCTACCCTTCCAGATCCACATTCACAGTTTTACATTTCTGACTTTCCTATCTTAATAAAATGTAAACCCTGGGGTACAATGTGAGGCTGGGGACTATAGCTAGGTACTTACTACCAGAAGAACATAGAAGAAATAATTCTCGCATTAGGAGTTCCTTCAGCTGAGATCTATAAATCTCTGGGTTCTATTCTTAAGAATATAAGAAATTGAAATTTACATTCAAAATGGAATTGAAGCATATTAATGATCATGTGGAATGTCTTTCTAAGTAGCTATATTATGTTAAAATATACTTGTAATATATGACCAAAAACTGACTTTTTCACTTGTTTTATCACTACTTATAGGTTGTAAATTTAAAGATATTAGAAGAAATATCCAAAAAGATACAGGTAGGTGTAATAGGAAACAACCTTGTTAATCGTTTCTCTTTAAATAACACTAACAATCTTTGTCAGAAAGAAAAACTGTAGTCTCTTCTCAATATACCAAATAAATGACTGATATTTCATAAAATTTTAAACCACACACTTATTCTAATATCTAAAGAGGTACTTTTGAAGGGTACAGAAAACTCATCATTCACTAAAATAAATACGTAGAAAACGCCTTTGGGTTTAGAATGTATCAGTTGGAGGGAGAAGAGTATGGAAATGGAAAACTGACATTGGGTAGATTTTTGAATGCTGTTCTTTACAGACTTGACTGTGGTTGGAAAGAAAGCCTGAGCTGGGAACCCAGAGGTAGCAGTGAAACTGTCCGCCCCACATAGATAATTTAGGGAGCCAGCATCTAGGTGGGAAAGTTGGAGCGAGGTCTGATCTTCACATGGTCAAGGATGTTCAGACCACTATAGCCTCAAGTCTGATGATCTCACAAATATCCTGATAGTCTACCCCAATTTGAAATTTACATATTGCATGATACTAAAAAACTCAGATTTTCAAAATATTTTATTCTAGTTGGCCTGGAATATTTCAAGGCTACTAGTCTTACCAATGTCCTTATAACACATCAAAATAAAAATGTGTTATTACTTGATTCTGACCAGTATAGACTTTTTTAATCTTTATTTTTTTTCTTGTTTTAGAATATGAATTTGCTGATGTACTTTCTTTAATTTATTCCTTACCTACCAAAAAAAAGACTTAAAGAGGCTAATAGATTAGTTGACCCTTGTAATATTTGTAAAAATTTTCTGAGTTAGAGACACCCACCATGGTAGGAAATTTCCATTTGGAGAACATGTAATGTAAATCACTGGTTCAAGATCCGACCTTGCACATTTTGGAAAGCCCTATTTATTTAGTATCTTCTATAAAAGGGGTTTCCAATATTTTACCACACCTTTTGTTTTTCAATGCAATTCAATATTTTTTAAAAATGACAATGTTTGATAGAGACCTAGAATCTCCTAGTGGCAGTCCCTGTGGTCCCTCCTCAAAGTCCTTTCCAGGGAATTTTGAAAACCACTGTATAATTGAAATTACCCAATGTGTACAAGAGGCAAATAGAAAATTACTTCCTCTTAAAAATAATTAGGTGTGTTAATGATAGGTTAAATCTTTTTAGAAGTATAAAAATATAGCAGTAATATCTAGAGCACCACTGTCCATAGAAATATAATGGGAACCACAAGTAGAGATCATATATGTAACTTCATATTTTCTAGTTGTCTCATTTAAAAAAGGTGAAATTAACATAATAATATATTTTACTTAACCTAATATAACCTAAATAGTATCATTTCAATGGATTTTTATTATAAAACAAATTATTCATGAGATAGGTTTTTTTTTGTACTTAATCTTTGAAATTAGATATGTATTTTACACTTAGAAAGCATCTCAATTTGGACTAGACACATTTCAAGTGCAATAGATTTATAGATTATCATTTGTTATTTACTTAGAGGTTCATGATCAAAGGCACTTTGTACTTAAATAGCTAAGTATCCTTGCATTTATGAGGCGGGGAGGGAGAAGAGGCTCAGCTCAGCCAGAATTAGATATTGCCATAAGAAAGTTCTTGTGTATAGAATGGCCTATGGTAGTATTTCTTGGTTCATATTCATTATAGTGAAAGTAGCTAAATTGTATAACTCTAGTATAGTGTTTTATTTCCTAAAGACCTAGTCCATAAATTAAATCCATGATGGTGTAGTACAGTATGAATATAAGGGAGAATACAAGAGCTCTGGCACCATGGCCATGCTGGAGACATTATATACAATGCTTGGGGTAAAACAAAACAACAGATTGGTGAAAGCAGCAAACATGGTTGGTTTTGTGAGAAGAAAACAGAAAAAAAAAAAGTGCTATCATCCTTTCTCAAGAGTTTATTTTGAAATGTTAAATTTATTTTTAAACATATACTGTAAAAAATGTCAAGAACAAAAATATAATTGACTCATTTTTAAATTCAGTAAAAAGCATTTTGAGTTATAAAGTCTGATTTAATTTTAACCACCTTTCATTGCAGATGTTTCGTTAAATCCCATTTTATGGATAGTGACTTAATTTTTACCCTAGTTTCAAGACAGATCAATATTGTTTTAGATTATCAGTAAGCACTTCAAATTTATAGATTATCATTTATTATTTACTTAGTTTAGCTTAAGAAATGTAACTCCAGTTATATGGCTGGTGTGGCTCCGTTGGTTGGGCATCATCCTGTGCACCGAAAGATTGTTGGTGGTGCGTGCCCAGGTTGTGGGCTCCATCCTGGGGGGGAGGGGGGAGTGCAGCAGGCAACTAATCGATGTTTCTCTCTTACATCCATGATTCTCTCTCTCAAAAAATCAATAAAAACATTTTTTAAATAATAGTAATACCTTTAAAAAAAGATATGTTAACTCCATATGGTGTGTGTCTGTGTATTTTGGTCTATTGGCAGAAGAACTAAAGAACTATGGCATACAAGACATATTTGTATTCTGCACCAGAGGGGAACTATCAAAATATAGAGTCCCAAACCTTTTGAACTTCTACCAACAGTATGGAATTACTGCTCATCATCATCCAATCCCAGATGGAGGGACTCCCGACATAGCCAACTGCTGTGAAATAATGGAGGCGCTTGCAATCTGCCTTAAAAATAACCGAAAAACCTTAATACAGTAAGTTCTCCTTTTCTCCATATATTACATGAGAAATGTCCCAGTCAGAATGACTTCTCCAATTACTGCATCTTTATTCAGTTATTATGTACCTTCTGTTTTGTTGTAAGGATTAAAAAGAAAGAATGCATGAAAAGTACCAGCACAATAGCTAGTACAGAGCGAGTACTCAGAAATTTGCTTTTATTATTTTTGAAGAATAAGGACAATAAAAGAGTAGATTTTGAAATTTCTAGAATAGGGCTACAGGCTTTTCTTTCCTTTTGTCTTAGATCTTTACTTACAATTTTTGGACCCTCCCTCCCAAAAAAAGAGTGTACATTATTTTTGTATTAACTTATTGATCAGCCTTTCAGTTGCTTCCAACAGCAAGAAAATCAATTTTTTAAAAATCAGCAGTAAAGAAATAATCCTAAGCAATCTACTCTTGTATTGTCCTTAACTCTTCAAAAGTAATAAAAGCAAATTTCTGAGTGCTCGCTCTGTACCAGGTGTTGTGCTGGTACTCTTAAAAATATGACTTGAAAATTATATTTGATTGTGTGAATTTGCTGCCAGTATGAAAGAGAAACTCTCACTGTTTGTCAATTGGCTATACACAAGCTGCTGATATGAAAGCTTAAAACAACATAAAATAGGCTAAGAAAAAAAGAGGAGAGAAGAAAAAAGTAGCGTGCAGAAAGGAAGAAGAGAGGTGGTGCTGTGGACAAGAAGAGCAGACACTCTGCCAGAAGTGAGACACAGCAGAGGGCCAGCCACAGGGAGCAACCAGTCCTTCTCTGTGCTCATGATACTTTTTGCAGCCTAGTAAGCTGCTTAATCCTTCCTGAAACAAGATAGAATATTAAATACTCTAATACCTCAAAAGCCCTAACGTCCCTGAATTCATTGCATTGAGTTAGAAATTAGCAGACTAACCGAAATAACCGAGTAGTCTTAGACCACCTAGGACAGTGGTTCTCAACCTTCTGGCCCTTTAAATACAGTTCCTCATGTTGTGACCCAACCATAAAATTATTTTCGTTGCTACTTCATAACTGTAATGTTGCTACTGTTATGAATCGTCATATAAATATCTGATATGCAGGATGGTCTTAGGCGACCCCTGTGAAAGGGTTATTCGACCACCAAAGGGGTCTCGACCCACAGGTTGAGAACTGTTGACCTAGGAAAAGGGCAAGCCCAGTCAACTTCTCTTCTTTGACCTACAGCTCGGGCCTCATGCAACAGTTCTTGTTCTGAAGGCAAAGCACAGTAGTGCAGGGTCTTTGAGGGCACACACCTGTTTGTGGCCAAACTGAACTCTGACGAACAGAGACTAGGGAATAAAGAACTAGAAGCCATCCTACAGTTTGCAAACTTACTCTAGAGAAAAGCATCATCTCTCACTGTAAGCAATTTCTAATTGCTTTACTAATTATAAAAGCAAAATTTTAGAATAAATAGTTGTCTTTGCTAAATATTCTAAGCCTAAAATTCATTAAATAATTAGATGTAGCTAGTGAAAAACATTTTCCAATTTTTGGACCCTTTTTTTCAAACGAATTCTGAGATTTTTTTTCAAGTAAATTTTTTTTTCTTTTGGCGTGTTTTCAAGTAAGTTTTTGAAAGATTTACCAGAAAGTTCCAGAGATCAAACTAGCTCAGATTAGTGAAGCTTAACAAAATCCATTCTAATAGGTTCTAGCAAAACAAATACTCTGAAGTTTGAACAGAATACAGAGAGGATGGTAAGATGTCTGGGCAGCCTTGCATATGTTAAATGCTTCAGGCTCTCACAAATCATCTGAAGACTGGAAGTTTTCATTGTCCCAGAGCTTTCAAGGTGTCCTTGAGTAACTACTATTGGGACAAAGACAATTTTCTCTCCATTCTGCCATCTTTGAGTGCCCAGATGACCATACAGCTCTAGAGTTTATCCCTCTGAAACAGGGTCTGGTACATTTTTTCACTGTCTCACTAGTTCTCCCTGGACATTTCATTCCTTTATAAAGTCAGTGAACACTGCTTGCCTACCATGATTTACCATTTCCGAGGGCTGTTGTAACAAAGTACCACAGACTGGATAGCTTAAAACAACAGAAATTTATTCTCTCCCAGTTCTGGAGGCTAGCAGCCCAAAATCAACACCAACAGCCATACTTCCTCTGAGACAAGAGTCTTTCCTTGCCTCTCCCTAAGCTTGTGGTGGTAGCCGGCAATCCCAGGCATTCCTTGGCCTGCAGCTGCGTCACTCCAATCCCTGCCTCAGTCATGACATGATTGTCCCCGTGTGTTTGTGCCTTCATATGGTATTTTCCTCTATAAGGACACCTGTCAGATTGGATTAGGGCCCACCATAATGATCTCATCTTAACTTGATTACTAGTACATCTACAAAGACTGTTTCCAAATAAGGTCACATTCATAGCACTACGGATTAGGACCTCAACATATCTTTTTGGGGACACAGTTCAACCCAAAACACATACTGTGTCCCAAAATTAATGCAAAACACACACTGTGAAGCACTGCCCCTACCCTCAAGGAATCCACAGCTAATATTGCTACCATGTGAGTGCAAAACTCACACAAGGTGTGTATGAGGCAGCACCCAGGACAGAGATAGTTTCTGTGGGAGTGCAAGGCATTTCAGGGAATAAAATTGGAGCTTGGTTTTGAAGGATGAGTAGGAATCAATCAACCAATCAGACAAAGGAGGAAAGATAGGAATAGCAAGAGGGGTAAAGTAGTAGTCATCTTGCAGAAAGCCACTGCAGTGCTCTTATCTACCTTTCTGCAGTGGATCCTCATCTCTGAAACAGGCCTACATCTGGGACACTGAGTAGAAAGCCAGTTCATGAATTCTCTGCAGTGGTCAACAAACTGCGGCTCGCGAGCCACATGCGGCTCTTTGGCCCCTTGAGTGTGGCTCTGCCACAAAATACCGACTTCTGCGCATGGGCCACAAAGTTTCAATCACACTGTACGTGCGCGCCTGCACATGGTATTTTGTGGAAGAGCCACACTCAAGGGGCCAAAGAGCCGCATGTGGCTCACGAGCCGCAGTTTGCCGACCACTGCTCTAGAGGTCAGTGCCTGTGTGGTCCTCTGCCTCACGTCCTGTCCGGAGACATGTGCGTACAGCTTCATCTACAATACACTACAGGAATTGATGTTCAGGATGCGTCATCAGCACCCAATTAGGTTCAGTATATGCTCTAAGAAAATTAGGAAGTGTGTAATTTTTTAGGGTCTTTGAAAATGATTAAAATGATTTTGTTGTTTTCAAGATTAATCTTCATTTTTCCAAGATGTTATGCAGAATTGCTAATATCTTTATAGCGCTAACATTAATTTCCTTCTTACTCTGTGCCAAGCTCAGTTCTAAGCCCTTTACAGATGTTACCTCATTCAGTCCTCCCTATGAAGTAGGTACTATTGCTGTCACCATCTTATAGGTGAAAAGGCTGAGGCCCGAGGAGCTAAGTAATTTACTTAGGTTCAAGCATCTAATAAATATAGATCTAGTCAACCCAGGCAGTGGGGCTCCAGAGCCCATGCTCTAAACTTCTATGGTATGTTATCTCTGTACTCTTCTAAGGTAAATGAAGAGTTATTATATAGACAGCACTTGTCCCGTAACCACTAAGGTTTTATTCAGAGGAAGACAATCCAAGTGGCATTTGGTAAAATAGTCTGATTTCTACCATATTTAGTAACAAGTTCCACTTCTCAGATGTAGATCCTGCAGTGTAAAGAGGTCACTAAAAAGACCTTGCCTACTTGACCGTTAGAGATGTTCAGAATAATTGCTCTTCATCATATAAATAAGCACTTTGCTCTTCATCAACTCAAAAATACTTATTAATCACGGTTTGCAAGGCACTGTGCTGGGTATTAAAGTTAAAAATAGATGGCAGAAACAACAAGTCTTTAGTTGTAATTGTTGGGATGGAATAAAAATATATAAATTTCAAAACTGTACTTCCCTTTCAGCTGTTATGGAGGAATTGGGAGATCTTGTCTTGGTAAGAAATATATTTTCATTATTCAGTGTTTTTTTAACCTCAAGTATGCAAACTCCTCTTTCTGGGGCATATGCTCACTGTATAAAAATGAAACAAAACACAATATAAGTCTGCTAAGACCCATCAGTTTATTTAAGGCCCTAAATTTGGTGTTCCCTAGGAAGCTGAGGTGGGGGCGAGAGGTGTTTTCAACATTGTTTTGGAGGATTCTGCAAAACATAATTTACAAGTCTTAGCACCTGCATTCTTGTGTTTTGTTTTGTTTTCTAATGTTATCCTTATGCAGGTGTTATGATACCAACAGTAACTTCTAAATAATACCGACTGGTAACATAAATATGAAAACCAAAGTTAATTACCATATGTTAACTTTAAACCTAAAAAAAAATGTATTAGAGAAAAAAACATTTAATGAAATACCACACTGGAGTATCATTTATTCCTTGTAGTATTGGACAGTATGGAAATTAAAAACTTTTGTGTTTCAAAGAACACTATCAAAAGACATTATGGGGAAAGTATTTGCAAACCATATATCTGATAAGGGACTCACTAGACTATATAAAGAACTCATACAACTCGATAATAAAAAATCAATCCAATTTTTAAAAAAGAGAAAAATATCTAAATACATATTTCTCCAAACAAAATATACAAATGACCAATAAGCACATGAAAAGATGTTCAGCCCGGCTGGTGTGGCTCAGTGGTTGAGCATCGACCCAGGAACCAAGAGGTCACAGGTTCGATTCCTGGTCAGGGCACATGCCCGGCTTTCAGGCTTGATCACCAGTAGTGGTGTACAGGAGACAGCCAATCGAAATTTCTCCATCAATATTTCTATCTCTCTCTATCCCTCTCCCTTTCTCTAAAAATCAATAAAAACATTTTTAAAAAAATGTTCAGCATTACTAGTCATCAGAAAAATGCAAAACAAAGCCACAATGAGTTGGTTCAACTCCCAGTCAAGGCACATGCCTGGGTTGCAGGCTCAATCCCCAATAGGGGGTGTGCAGGAGGCAACCAATCGATTATTTCTCATCATTGATGTTTCTATCCCTCTCTCCATCTCCCTTCCTGCTCTAAAAATCAATAAAAACATTTAAAAAAAAATGTTCAGCATTACTAGTCATCAGGAAAATGCAAAACAAAGCCACAATGATGTCTGGCCAATGTTGCTCAATGGTTACAGCATTGGCCCGAACACCACAGAAGGATCACGGGTTTGATTCCTGATCAAGGCACGTACCTTGGTTGTAATCCTCGCCTGTGGGAGATAACCAATCGATGTGCCTCTCTCTTCCCCTCCCTCCCTTCCACTCTCTCTGGAAAAAAATAATAATAAATGGAAAAAATATCCTCTGCTAAAGACTAACAATAACAAAAAAGCCACAATGCGATGCCATTTAATACTTATTAGGATAGCTATTTTCTAAAAAATGGAAAATAAGCATTTGCTAGGATGTGGAGGAATTGGAACCCTTATACAATGCTGGTGGGAATGTGAAATGGTGCAGCTGCTTTGGAAAATAATTTAGCAATTCCTCCGTTAAACACAGAGTTACCACATGACCCAGCAATTCCACTCCTAGGTTTATACTCCAAAAGAAATAAAAATGTTATGTCCACACAAAAACATGTGAATGTTTATAGCAGCAATAGCCAAAAAATTGAAACAACCTGAATTTCCAGCAATTAAAAAATAAACAAAATGTATATCCAAAAAATGAAGTATTCATCCATAAAACGGAACATGCCACAATATGTTTGAATCTTCAACACATTATGCTAAGTGAAAGAAGCTAGTCACAAAAGACCATATATTCCATTTATTAAAAATGTGTAGAATAGGCAAATCTAGAGACAGAAAGTAGGTTATTGGTTGTTTAGGGCTGGAGTGATGGGGTGGTAGGGGGAGGGTAACAAAAGTGTACTGGGTTTCTTTTTGAAGTGGTGAAAATGTCATACAGCTGACTGGTGATGGCTGCACATATCTGAATACACTGTAATCCACTGGCTTATATACTTTAATTTGTATAGTTATATATGAATTATCTATAATAATAAAAGCATAATATGCTAATTAGACCAGACGTCCTTCCAGACAAAGCCGGAGCTGCGAGGGAAGCCCGGGTCCCGGGTGCTGGAAGCCAGCACCGGTAGCCAGGGAAAAGAAGGCCTACTCTTGCACGAATTTTGTGCATCGGGCCTCTAGTAATTCAACAAAGCTATGTGGGAAAAAAAGAATGAAGCCAGTGTTAAACTTTTAATTCAATCATTTAAAATTACAATTTAACTGTCAAAAAACACATACTAAGGCCTCAGTCTTTTAATTCATTTCGAACAATTACACCAAACTTAGTGTTCTGTACCAAAGTAAGTGTAATGAAATATAAAATACTCTACCCTACCATTAATTAGTTAATAATTTACTGTTTTCCTATCATGTTCTATTAGTAGCCGCTTGTCTCCTACTATATCTGTCTGACACAGTATCACCACAGCAAGCCATAGACAGCCTGAGAGACCTAAGAGGATCTGGAGCAATACAGACCATAAAGGTACGGAGGTGGACTGTTTTTGTGCAGGTGTGATTGGGGGGCAGACCTTCAGAAACACAGGGTAATTCATCATTGTGGGGAAGGGAAAAGATGTCCCTTTCCCTCCTCTGGTTCTTTTTGGCTGGTTGAATAATTAAATCAACATGAGAAATTGACAAGAAAAATCAAATTTATGTTCAGTAATTAATTTGCCCTGCCATATAGATGAGTAATCTCCAATAATAACTCATTATCATCAAGGCTGTAATTCAAATCCCTCTACTAGTAGATAGTTGGAGATGGGGTGGCGGAAGTTTCTCTTGAGCCCACAGGGTCTCGGTTGCCTTTAGATCAAAATAACCCATGTACCACTGACATACGTCTTGGGGTGGCTGGTTCTGAACCCCTATATTATGAAAAGGACAATAAAAATCCAAAGCATTCTATTATTCATATTATCACCTGTTTATATTTTAATTGTTTTAATGTAAATATAACCTGGATGTCTAAAAAAGTTCACAATATTGCAAAAAGAGTGAAAAAATTTGAACTTCCCAGTTTACTCTTCAGGATCTACAACTGTTCAGTTTTTGCCCCTTCAATTCTGGAAGTGAATCCTCTCACTTGGAAAAATGAGATGGTTACCATAAACTTGGTAAATAATACCCACTGGTAACATAAGTATGAAAACCAAATGTAGTTCCTTGGGTAGATTTTTATTGAAAAAAGATCTAATGAAGATCTTACATCACCCAAACACTTAATAAGAATAGACGAATGACTATAATACAAAAAAAATGTAAAGTAATGCTAATTATCTTTCACTGTGGATAATCAAAGTGGCGTTTTCCACATTGACTTTTCCCTTAACACTTAAAAAGCACTGCAGTGGCAACACCCAAGGGTATCTATAATAATAAAAGCATAATATGCTAATTAGACCAGATGACCTTGCAGATGAAGCCAGGACTGCGAGGGAAGCCAGTGCCGGGCAGCCCGGGAAAGGAAGGCCTACTCTTACACGAATTCCATGCATCAGGCCTCTAGTTATTATATATTAATCATGTTGCTGAAAAGATTCTGCAGATTTCACTTTATTTTAGCTTTGTAAAGCTCAAGCAGGAGCAGGCACTAAAGAATGTTGGCTTTTAGGTGGTTCCCTGAGCTGGACAGTCCATGTTCTCAGGGTGCAAGTCTAACCAAGTGTAGTGAATGTGAATTATTACAACTGATGAATTCCCCGAGCAGCCTGGCTCTCAGTGCTCAAATAAGGTCATGCACACATTCTGAAAACAGAGCTTCCTTTGTTAAGATCAAATGAGGCTTCAAATTCAAAATGTTCAAGTCTCTCTCTGACACAAAATAAAATACACGTAGCTGTACACATATATGCACTTTTTACATCTTTAATCTTGAGAGAATTAAGCCCACATTAGTATGGGCTGTCAATTTATCACCTCAGCATTCTGTGGCAAACAGGCTTTTCCTCATTAGCAGTATGCAATTACAACCCCTCAGTAATGAGAGGGAATGAGATTATTGGCAGAGTAAGAATATCCTCAAGGAAGCTACTAAAACAGCAAATAAATTAAAACTTTTTAAAATGTGCTTATTTGTTAAGATTAATGTTTTGTGATATTATCCACTATGAAAATTATTCCAAATGGATTATGTCATCACAAAAAGTGAAAAAATAGGGCTTCTATAAATTTATTTTCTTGAATATTCCAAAGTTAATTGCTTTAGAAAGTCCTTCTCTGCCCTACTTACTTACCCACACCCCCTTCCCACGGAGGAAAATACACTTACAGAAAAAATGCCTTCACTGCCTTTTTAAAATCTTATTTGCTCCTGCCAGTAAAGGGAGAAAGGATTTTTACAGATTTATAAAATATTCATCTGTTTCAAGCTACCTTCTGATCTTTGCAGTTTTTCACTTTATGCAGCTTTATTGAAATATAAATGCTTGCTTATCCCAAAGGATGTAGGATTGATTGTTTTTAGCAAATGTTTCTGATTCTTGATTCCTACCAGCATTGAGACTTTTCTGGGAGGTAGTTTTCTATAATGTATTTCAATACATCTTTACTTTTTTCAGCAATATAATTATCTTCATGACTTCCGGGACAAACTAGCTGCACACCTGTCATCAAGAGATTCACTATCAAGATCTGTATCTAGATAAAAAAAAAAATTCCCAACAGCATATATATGACCATGTCTGATATTTGAGTTCTCTAACGTGAAACGTGTTACCAACTTGAATGTAAATGTATATGTGCAGATATTTCTAAAGCTTTTATTGACAAATTTCATTGTGTCTCTTTCATTTCTTATAGGACAAAAAAATTGCTATATAGTTTTCCTTTTAGAAATGAACTGGCTGCTCTGGTATGTTTTACCTGGAGATAATGCTGAAAAACGCATATGGGGAAAATATTCGGTTGCATATTTTTACTTTACCACACTTTACCTCATTTTACTATTGTAACTACTAGGTGGCATATAACATAGTACTAAGTGTGAAAATTGGGATAGGTACCCAAGCAAGCTAAAATTTAAATAATTTTCACTTTTTATTCCTCTCAAACTCTCTCCCATTTTTTTTCTACTTCATAGATAAATAAAATTGTGAGGGATCCTATGGATCTAGTCACCTCCCTGCCAATACTGAATCATTCCCGACAGCTGTGTATCCAGCCAGCATTTGCTTGGACATTTTCAGAGACATGGAATTCTTGGTTCAGACAGCTGCTCCGGTTTTAGAACATTTTTTCCACCCGAGAAACTACATGAATGACTTTAATCCCTCTTTCACACTTATTGTATAAAGTACTTATCTACAGATTAATAATCTCCAATTCTCACTCCTTCACCTTACCTAAGGCTATTGAACATGTCTTTTTCTCCAGCAGTCTTTTTGTCTTTCTTTATTAAAAATGTATTTTATTGATTTTTTACAGAAAGGGAGAGGGATAGAGAGTTAGAAATATCGATGAGAGAGAAACATCGATCAGCTGCCTCCTGCACACCTCCCACTAGGGATGTGCCCACAAGCAAGGTACATGCCCTTGACCGGAATCGAACCCGGGGCTTTTCAGTCCGCAGGCCGAGACTCTAGCCACTGAACCAAACCACTTAGGGCTCTTTCTCTCCCTCTTTCTTCCTCTCTGTAATCAGTAAAAATATTTAAAAATATTGAATCAACTTTCATCGATCAGCTGCCTCCTGCACACTCCCTACTGGGGATGTGCCCTAAACCAAGGTACATGCCCTTGACCGGAATCGAACCTGGGACCCTTCAGTCCGCAGGCCAAAGCTCTATCCACTGTGCCAAACAGGTTAGAGCTCTTTTTGTCTTTCAATTCAAGGCTGAGCTACCAATAGCAGTCATTTGGACCATAGGTAAGGATTATACAATGACTCAAAGGCACCTGTTTTAACAGACATCAGTGTTTCAATGTCATATGAGGTGGGTCCCATGGCTCGCTCGGTTACTTATAATCACAAATGTGAACCAGGATCATCATAGGCACTTGCACACAAGATAAAGTAAATTTCACCCCATCAAAACTTAGTTTGTAAATAATCATGTAATTACCCAAAAAAAACATTTTGTCTCACATTCTTCTTGCTGCTGCTGAGCTACTTTAATTTCATTAGGGAATATTCTAAAACAATTACTAGTGCTGTTTGGGAACTTCAAACCAAAGGTCCAGTATGTACCATAATATACAATCAGTATTTTAACATTCTTATGTTTAAACTGGGGATTTCTTTTCCAACACAATAAATGCCAAGTTATAGCAAGAAAGGTTATTTTTTTAAAGTACAGGCTGTAATCATAGATTGACCTTCCTAATGATTTTGGTATTATAACCAAATACAACTTAAAATCACAGTAGTCTATTAAACTTTAGGAAGTCACTCAAATTGACATGACCAAATCTTATATTAGCTTTCTTCCAATATAAACATATGGCTTATTAATGAATACTTATGAAAATGGAGGGAAAATGCTGGCCTGGATTAATCAAACCCTTTATAATCAACTGAATTGTCAAGTGCATGCATGTATTAATTTCCACTGCAAGTGCTCATTAAGCCTTTCCATTTAAATGCTTGACTAAACTACTTTAGCACCAAGGGGATAAGGGAAAACATCAATTATTCCAACACAGAGAAACATGGGGTGGCACTACACAAAAATATATGTCCAATTAAATTTAATATGTAAATCAGTCTTAGAAAGTATCTTATCTGCCCAACCTGTGGGTCAGTCCTCAGAACAGTGGGAAAGGAGAGACTGAGAGACTGTCTAGAGTGCTGGTCCAGCCAAGTTAACTGCTGAAATTGAATAACACACTTTATAACCAACCATTATCCATAAACTACACAAGGAAACATTTGAGATGGTTTTTATTAAATATACAAAAGCAAAATAAATCAAGCTCTAGGAAGGTAGGACTACTTAATGGCATTTTCTTTGGATGGTGGTACAGCACCTTTAAGGTTAACTTAGATTTCAACAAACCTGGAGCACAAATAGCTAACTACATTCTGTTTCTCTTAGCAGTTTTAGGGTCTACCCAGTCATCAATCTATTATTTAAGAACTTTTCTTCCCCAGAATACAGAAACATGGTAACCAAAGAAATGCAATGTTTAGAAAAGCACTGAACAATAAAATTATTCTTTTCCATGTCAAGATATTCACTACATCTTCACTTCCACAATGTGCATTAACAAAATCCATAGACTGATCACCTTATATTGTTAATACTGTTTTCCAAAACCAAACAGAACCAACAGCAAAGCTGTTTACCCCTTTTAAACATTTAGCTTTAGCTTTAGTGAAATTGTTCTACAAAAGCTACTCAACATATCCAGAAATAGAACCACATTTTGCTCTTGACGTCACCCTGGAGTATTAGTTCAGAACCAACTTCTGAGCTATATATTAGTCCCAGAGACTCATTAGCTGCTGGTCTGACTACAGATCAATGATTGGTTTGAGCAAAAAAAATTATTTGAGATTAACATTATTAGTTTCCAAAAAGAGTGACTATGAGTACTTTCATGAACATTACTAGACACAGTGTCAATATTTTTGTCTTTCCCCTTTGAAAAGAATGTTTTAAAATATTTTTGCTATCAGAATTTCTGATTTACAATTATTCTATACAACTGATTGGGAGATGCACATTTGTGGGTATTACATTATATAAACAAGTAAACTTAGATGTGTACTTTTAAAATACAGATCAGTACTTGAATGGGCTCCATGTATCACAATGCTATGCTGTAGCCACACCTAAGATGAAAGCCCAGCCCCCTGCTGGGTATAACAGATGCAACAGAAGTCATTATTTGCGCCATGGCAATGCCATTCCATGAACACTGATCATAAACATACAACCTGAGGAAAAGAGAAGTGTTGTACCAAAGAAAATATTTTGCTAGCTTCAAAGTATATCTACAGCTCTATTTCCTTTCTATACAAATATCTGACATTTAAAAAAAAAAAAAGCTGATTTGAGGAGCAGAGAAGAGCTCTTATGAGAGCTGTTAGCATGAGCGGTCCTCAAGATGAAAAATACTGAACCACCTTTAAGAGACAGACACACTTTATGAGAGACTATTATCAGGGTATCTGAACCTGATGGTAGGTCTGACAGTTCATGGTTTAATCCATGGTGTTTTTCAAATGCTTAAGTAATACCTGGTACATGTCAAAAGTGGACGTCTGATCATTTCCTATCACACCCCCTTCTCATGGAAAATAATTTAAATTTCAAACAAATAAGCAGTTTGTATATAGCCTAGGAGCCAACTCTCCTCTACTCTGGGATAGGGGTGGGGAAATCAGTTGAGCACTATGAAAATCAAGAACCACCACTAATAAAATTCAGATATTGGCATTCAAATAAGTTTCTACCCATGATATAGTACAATGACTCAAGAGAATAGCTCCTAAATAGACTACATTTGTTATATAAGAGTTCTAACTCAGGAGAATTTATAGTACCCATAGCAACAAAGAGCTGTTAGTGTAAACATAAGTCACAATGTGTTACAGTAATGGTTTCTGAGTTGGAAACCTCTTAAAGATAAAGCACTTAATATCAAAAGTAATATTGATATTAAGGAGGGATATAAGGAAGGAAAGAGTACTTAAACAGCTGTCTGCAGAGGAATTATTGGAAGGATTATAACCCGGGCTAACTATGCCTCAACTGGACCTGCAAGAATAATATAAGTAAGGCTAAAGGGGCCCTGGCCCGTGTTGATCAGTGGTTAGAGCATCAGCCTGCACACTGAAGGGTCTCGGGTTCAATTACCAGTCAAGGGTACATGTGGGAGGCAACCAATCGATGTTTCTCTCACAATGCTTTTTCTCTTTTTTCCTCCTCTCCTCTCCCTCCCTCCCACTCTCTCTAAAAATCAATGGAAAAAATATCCAAAACAAAACAAACAGATTAATAGGTGGGGGTAGATGGGGCACAAATTAAATTCAGAGCAAGGAAAGAGTTAATGGGATATTGTCAAATGTAATTTTGTTTCCACTTTCTCCTGTAAGGGATTAAATTGCATAAAACACTAGAAAAGGTAAAGATGAGTAGATATTGAGAGACCACCCAAGTACTCAATGTTCTAATCACTTACGTGCCTAGGAACCAACAACCTACCACCAAGATGGGTGACCTTCACGGTCAATCATCTTTGAGGAATCAGCTAAGGACTACATATCTGGTTTTTAAAGCATGAGAAGGTGGCTTCCACAAATTGCAACCAGTAAACCCTGCATTAATCCTGAATATTCCAGAATACGTTATTAAAAGGATATTCTGTTAAAACTTATAAAGGTTTTGAAAATACTTGGACAGGATTATTTATGAAAGCCCCAGGAAACCTATCTGGTGGATAGACTTGGCTGGGTCTCTCATGATGTGACTCTTCTCATTCTCCTGTTTCTACATCCTCTTCTTCAACATTATTCTCCTCCATTACCCAATCCCAAACAGTGACAGCTACTCTCCCAAAAGTGAGGAAGCATTTTTCTTAGATTTCTACAAAGATATCCATAAACACCCTTGATTATTATATGCAATTTCTATATATTGGTTTTCATTGTTTAAGAAACTCATCCACTTACACTATTTTCAATTGCCTTAACTTCCTCATCCCAAATGCAGCACAAAAATGCTTATGAAAACATGCAAGCCATAATTTAACTGCCTAAGCAAAAATTAAGTCATTTTATCTTAAAACCTGCTGTTTCAAAAAGGCAAAAAAAAATTTAGAACTTATAAGTGCTACAATTTTTTTAAGTTGGTAAGAAAAATGACATTGCTGTGCCATCAATGGCTATGAATCGTGACAAATGACAACAGAAGATAATGTGCTTAATCACTTAAAAATCTTCGTTTTTAGATCCAGACGTGGTATTAAACAAAAAAAAAAACAATGTAATACTCTATTTTTTTTAAAAAACTGACAATAATATGTCTTTATTGTGGGTTAAGCAAGTTTAGGAAATTGCTATTTGTAATCTTTAAAACAATGCACTGAAAGTCTTAATTTCAGAATTTTATTGTATTGCACTAAAGGAACAGCAGGGCAGTTATACAATGTTCTCTTTCATACCGTTTTATAAATCTGAAGTGCTTGCAAACTCTTAAGACTACCTTTACCACCAGATTAGGACAGTACGTATAATAACCAATTTCTTAATAATAATGTCTTACAAATTCAAACACATTTAAAATAGCTTTAATGCATTCTTCAAAGCTTCCAATGGACTAAGGACAATAATTAATGCAATCATTCAAGGGATCATGGCTGTTCCTTAAGGAGTGCAAGTTCCAACCTGTCAACACCAGAGGTAATCACTTTACATTAATTTATACGTAATTCATTTAAATTCTTTATCCGAGTATAACATATTAAAACAGTCTTTCCACAAGCAAAAAATGTGGAAACATTTAAAAAATAAGGAGTCATTTTTAATGTAACTGGTCAGATTCCATAGGCTACTCCTGGAAACAGGGTCTTGCTGGATAGAATCCCTTCGTTGGGTGGCTTTTTGCATGCATTTAACTGGACCACTTCTTCTGTGTGTTGTTCTAAGAGCTCACCAAGACATAGATCATGCTGAAAAGAAGGAAAAGGCTGTTAATTCAAACATTCCTCATTATAAAGACTAAGCGCGCCAAAAAGTTGAGTCTATTCTATATAGCAAGCAAATCTGTGGTATTACACCATCACAGAACATAAAAGACACTAAGTTCAAACATGATTTTAACTGGCAATTATGGACTTTTGCCTACGGTAGGACTTAGCTTGGTGCATGTACTATAGTTGTTCCCTGTTCCTTTCCCATTTTAGCAAGTAGAACAGCACAGCTAAAGCTTAATGGGGGATCTGAGCTTAGAGAAATCTAAAATACCACACTTGGGAGTTGAGTCTATTAATAGAAGTGGAGTCTCCAAGGGGTCACTTCCTGCCAGGCCCTGTTAGATCTTCATACATGACCTCTTTGAATGCTCCAAGCACTCCTAAGAGGTGAGTACTACTATTAACCCCATTTTACAGATAGGAATCGTCAGTTAAGGAACTTTCCCATTAGAGAAAGGCTCTAGGCAACAGCAACAGGGATTTAAGGAAAAAAAAAAAAGGAAAGAAAAAAGGACAAACAAGCAAAATGAAAAGCAATATCCATTTGATTTAGGCTTAAAGACTGCCAGACAATTCTACATGCTATGTAGGCATAGCATGCTTCAGAACCATGTATCTCTAAATGAAAATGCAAACCAAGGAGGTGTGCAAACTCAATTTAAAACGGAAATGAATGTCCTAGTACCACCACCTCCTGGTGAACATTTTCCCACACTATACATCTCCAGTGATTGATCCAATCATTCATTTCTTTCAATAAAGTTTTAATTGTCTACTATCCGCTAGCACTGTCCCAGACATTTGTTAGAGAAACTTAAAAATAAAAACAAGAAATTGGGATGACACACAGAACTTCACTTTTCAAAACTGATTCACTTTCTTTGTTTCACATGCAAGTGACATCTGTTGATAACCGTAAAAGAGGTATTTTCACAATCATAACCTCTAAAGGCATATTCCAGTCAAGCCTTTCATGCGTCCTTTTCTACAATGAAATTTATATGCTATAAAGAGAACTATGAATATAAACTTGCAATATAATACTTAGCAAGTTTTCAAGTAACAAAGAGGAGAGGAAATGGAAGCTAGTTTTAACAATTACATCTCATACAGCTAATTTCCCCCCAGATTTTGAAAATCAGATGGAAAGCCCTCTCTAGCTGAATATAAATCAGTAAAAGATGAGAAAAGTTTATTTATACCACTTACAGAGAAGTTATACTTCCACACCTGACAATGTCCTTTCCTAGTTTTAATAAGTAGCCATTTTATTTCCCCTACAGTACACTCAGAGCAGTGCTTCTCAGGCAGGGCCAATTTTGCACCATAGGAGACAACTGGGGGAGGGGATGCTACTGGCTAGTGGACACAGATGCTGCTAAGTGTCCTACAATGCACACAACCAAGATTTACCCAGCCTAAAATGTCAACAGTGCCAAGATTGAGAACCCCTAGTATAAAGGAATGAATCAGTCTATCATGGTAGAAAGGGAGAAAAATTGATAATTACACCATCCTATAACATAGAACTGTTTCTTTCATTCATCAAATTCAGATCAAGTAAACTATAAGATAAAGGTCACAGCATATACAATTTATGAAGCATGATAGAAAAAAAATTAAACACAATCTCGAGACTGATTTTTCTTTTTTTTTTTGCAAACTCACCAAGCCATATCCTCCCAACGCCACCACCTTACCACCTTACCATGAAGAATGAGGATGGTCCTTCAATAACGAAATGAACCTGAAAACTTAGGAAGTAGCATGCCTGGCCAAACTATCTGCTTCTGACAGCACACCAGTTGGCTGCCTTGACAAGTACCAGTATATTCAAATTCCATGTGAACTGGCGGGTGTGCACTGTCATTACTAGTTACCAACATTCAAGACACTGAGCTATCCTTCAAGTGGATTCTAAGGTGTTAAGATCATAATGCCTGCAAACTTTTTAGACAGCAAATTGAAATATCACATTTTGTTTTTTAAACTCACCCGTATAAGTAGTAAAAAAAGGCTAGAAGATAAAAAGCTAATTTGCACCATCCTTCTTTCTGACAATATGCTAGAATATCAGCATTCATGATGGTTGTAGGGTCATAGAGTCCTGGTCCACTCATCACTGGTCTACTCATATACCTGTAATAAACACAGTCTATCAGCCACGCAGAAAGGGAGCAACCCTTCAGGAGGGGAAGGAGGGTTTTTCCCTCATGTTTGGTCACATAGGAAAGGATACTTTTAGAGATGGAGTTCTTTCCTTTCATCATCTTAATTTTAAAACTACAGCCCCTAAATGAGCAGAACAGGACAGCTAAAGAAGTCACATCTGGTCTCCTCTACACTTTATCACAAATCCAAGAAAAACAGGAATAACTATAAAAAGGATATAAGATTTAACGTTTTATTTTAACATAATTTTACTTACAGAAAAGGTACAAGAACACTTCACCCAGACATTCCAAATGTTTACAACTTACTGTATTTGCTTTATCCTTCTCTCTCTCATTTTATCTCTAAATATGCATACTTTTTTTTAACCATTTCAGAGTCAGCTATAGATGTGATACCATTTTACTCTTAAACACTTCTTCAGTATGTATTTCCTAAAATCAAGGGCAATGTCATTTTTACATCTAAGACAAAAAACTTTTAATTCTACATAGATCAGGTAGAACTTTTAAAAGTTATGAAATATGAGTATCTTTTATAAATAACCACATTAAAGTCATAAAACATAGAGAAAGAAGTTAGATACACACTGTACACTTGGATTTATATGAAGTTCAAAGGGCAAAATTAAGGTTTTAGAAGTCAGTAGTTCTCTTTGGGAAGTACAGGGGTAACAGGCTGGGCTGGGGCTGGAACTGGTGTATGTCTCGATCTGGTGGTGGTTTCGCGGGTGTATACATATGTATAAATTCATTGAGCTGTATGCTTCAGATTTTGCACAGTATTGTATGTAAGTTATGCCTCATTAAAAAACACCTTTAAAGAGTAATAAAGCAAACTCTCCAGAGTCTAAGAGGTGTGGTAAATCAGTTATTTGCTCATCCACTTGATTTTTAAAATAAAGGCCAACTAATTTCCAGTTTTTATTTAGGTAACTAGCAAGTAAGACTAGAATATGATTTAATTAGGACAAGTATTAGAAGTATATCTAAATTACCTCCAAATATGATATGCCAAGAGGGGCATATTGAGGCCCAGCGTAAGCCATTCTGCTGCACAAAGAAACATGACACAGAAGAAAGCATGGATGAGGTACTCTGGAAGTACAAGCTGGAAGAAAAACACAAGCCAGTCATCAAAATGCCTGGGCATTCAATCAACTGTTAACTTGGAAAGCAGGTGGCAACCAAGTTTCCATAATGAAAAATTACTGTTTTCTTAGACTCAAAGATGAAACTACTGAATTTCATTCCCACATTTAATTTTTAACCAAAGCAGGATTATAAGCAAACGGATAAGAGGATATAGCTTGCACTAAAAGAATAAGATAAAACCTAAAGTTTAAAACTCAAATTCTTAAAGCAATAGGTTATATTATACAAAGTTACCACCCAGATTGTTTAGTTATTTGCTAATCAACTGGAATACTTTTTCTTTCCACCATTCAATAATGATAAAATTACAAAAATGAGATATCTGATCACATGCAACATGATATAAAAAAAATCCACAAAAACAAAACTCCCCTTTAGAAGTTTAAACATTAGTGTTTTTAAGCCTTTAACAGAAACCCAGAATGCTACATATACTGTATTTAACAAACCACATCACATTACCACCAAGTAATTTTTCAATGGAAAGCCAACAGCCAATAATCTCAGCACAGTCAGGGAGGAAAGAATACTAATATGCACAAATACAAACGATGTGCTTTCTGCAATGTAGGAGGGAAAAGACTGGGCTCTGACCCAAGAAATTGGAATTTACCCCAGTTCCTGTGCTTCCATTCTTACCCGGCCTTCCTGTTTCTTTAAGCCTGCTTTCCAATGAAAGGCTACAGACAGGGCAGACCAGTAGAAGCTCAGAACTCAAGAACAAACTAAATCTTTTGGTAGTAGGTAGTATTAAGTGAGGAAAATCAATTCAAGCAAAATGCTTTTTATAAAATGACCAGGAGTTAATGCTTTGTTTTAAATTATCTTTCTCATCCTAAAGATTTCAGCCTAATGACTTTATAAATAAAAATACCAACACGGTCCGGCCGGCTAGCTCAGTGGTTGAGCGTCGACCTATGAACCAGGAGGTCACGGTTCGATTCCCAGTCAGGGAACATGCTGGGGTTACAGGCTGGATCCCCAGTGTGGGGCATGCAGGAGGCAGCCAATCAGTGATTCTCTGTCATCAATGATGTTTCTCTCTCTCCCTTTCCCTGCCTCTCTGAAATCAATAAAGACGTGTTTTTTAAAAAATAACAACACCTGTCACTGCAAGTTGCAGCCAAAGAACTTCCTACAAGTTATAGCTGCAAAGCAGTTTCTCAAATGTTTGCATCATACCAAATTAAAATTATATGAATCCTCAACATTATCAGATCTTTCCTAAGGGGAAACCATAGCTGTAGAAATAATAGTTATACTCTACATTCAAGCTGATTTTCTAATACTTCCAAATTACCTTTTCCAATTTAAAGTTATAGAGAAGTTTTTAATGAATTACTATTTTAAATGAAATCCCAATAAAACTAATTTTCCACACCACCCACCAGGTATTTTCTACAAACTTAAGTATATAAACTTGTAAATAGCATGAACCTTAAACTAGCATTTATTTAACATCAAAGTTAAACATCTACAATCTCTAAAGAAAATGTCCATAGGAAATCTTTAAAACTCTAACTACAACCAGGACAAACCAAGAAAAAAAGACATTTTACTAGGAGTTCCACTACAGCTGCTGTTTACAATCCTAGTTTAAATTATGGGATTTTTCTTTTAAATAAAGAAAATTAAAATTGGCCCTCTAAATGCCCATTAATATCTAACAATATGAATTCTCACCCAAGTTTTTGCCCTACACTTTACAGGCTGAGGTATGGGGAGAGAATGATTTTGAAAGTATGATCCCTACTGATCTTAAACAATATACTTTAGTGACAGTGAAAATAATTTGCAATTCTACCAGTTCTAATATGAAACAAATGCCACACTCCTCCTAAAAAAAAAAAAGTCCAGAAACTTTTATTATGCACCTATCATAAAAACCAGTCCTCTCTGATTGTTCTTTAATGACAAAACTTTCCCATAAGTGGCACAAAAGTTATTCCACTTAGGAAACAACATTTACACAAAAACTTCCAGAAAAAAATACCTCATGCACTATGGCGGAAATGATAGCACTTTAACATACAAATCAATACATTCTCTAGTTAAGGCTCACATTTTTAAAAATAATGATATTTGTCTTCCCTCATACTTTGGCAGAATTGTCAAAACAAAATTTTAATAGGGAAAACTGTCAGATGCACTGCTATTAAGCCAATTATCGGCACCCTATCCGAAATACAACCTGTGCTTGTATAAAAACTTCCTCCCAACATATGGCAGCATTAGGATATCTCAAACCCATCTTCTCTAAATGAGAATTTCTTTCCATTAAGAAAAGCCAGAAATCACATGTTAAAATGAAATTAGTCCCTCTTAAATTTATAGTAAAGTAGGAAAATACAAGAGCTTGAGCTTAACAATCAGGTTGTCGGGCTCAAATTCTGGTTATAACTTAGCTGTGTAACCTTGAGCTAGGCGCTTTAATCTCGCTAAGCCTCAGTTTACTCTCCTATTCATGAAAATAAACTGTCATGAGAACTGGGTGACAAAACCCAAGATAAGATGCTCAGCTCAGAGCCTGGGACCCAGGAAAGCACTCATCTGATTTCAGCTATTATTATTCTCATCATGATTTGCTTTTTTGAAGTAGTGAAAAGACAAAGACAGAACACTAATAGTAAACAACTGTCAAAAGGAGAAACTTCAGTTTCTAAATTTCTTGTAATAGTGTGTTAAGATGTTTTCCAATGAACATTATTACTTTCCAATGAGAAGGCAGTCATCTTATATTTTGTTTCATAAGAACAGAGAAACAATTAGTAAGTTAATACTTTTAAATGTATATACTCGGCATACTGTAACAGTTCTTTAAAGCCAAACTAGAAATCTATTCCATCATTCATATGTATCTAAGAAACAATAATAAAGTAGCAAACTAACTTTACAGACTAGCAACTTCAACCTTTTTCAACTTGTGGCACACATAAACTAATTACTAAAATTCTGTGGCACACTAAAAACGATATATTTTGCCTATCTGAAAAAAAAATAGCTATCATTTTGATTCATTCACACCGATGGCTACTGTTTTAGCTGTTGTCATTTTTTATTTGGCAATCTAAGGGAGAAGAGGTCAGTGCCCCTGACTAAATAGTCATGTATCGCATGTTTTAAAAACTCTTGCTACACAGGTTGAAAATCGCTATTATAGATCTTTTTCCAAATAAAATCCCTCCAGCAAGCTAATGAACTACAGTTTTATACAACTGAAGTCTACACAAGCTCTCATCTTCATGAAGTAATTTTTAAAGCTGAATTATAGTATACTATATCTTAAAGTACCCACTGCTTTCTTACAAACCACCTTCCAGTTTCTGACCTGCTAGGTAAAATCAAACCTACAGGCTGAAGGGGAATCTTTCTAAATGAGGTAAGTAAATGAAGTAAAAACATAGAACCCCCAAGCACAATGGAGTTACATTATAATTAAACCCATCAGAACCTACTATAAGACAGGTCTGTTTTAGAAATTTAGAGTGGATATGTATTAGAAATAACTATGTAGATAATTGTATACAAATTATCCACAAAATTCTGGCAGCATGAGTCCAGAGGTCAGCATTACTGCAAGATTCCAGAGCCAAAAACAGAGCTATCTACCTAAAATGCTCTGAATAAACATCAGCTGAAACAGAATTAATTCCAGAGCAGACATAACTAAAGATTAAACTAGATAGGGTACTAAAGACTTCCTCACAGTAACCACAGGTAAATAATCTTACCATCTATTTAAGTCATTTTATGTTAACCAACTGTCAAACATTGCACCAAATAATTCAACATAGAAGTGCCTATAGCAATAATATTTTTTAAAAAATGCATAAGCATTTAACAGCTATCCCTACTTGACAGGGCCAGCAAGCATTTGCATAAAATATGATATATCATGAAAGCATAAACCTCAACAAGCATATGAATGAGCACACTGAACAGAACATTTTACAAATACAAATGCCCTAACCCTCCCCATGAAATGAATGTAGCAGGAAAACATTAAACTAAAAAGCAGTACACACCTTTAATGCAATTTTGACTCTTTTAATCTTTTTGACCTTTTCAACTGTCTTTGGCCGACAATGTAAAAAGCAGATTGGAAGAATGTTAGTATGACAGCTGACAAGATCACCAGCAGATTAATAATAGTCAGAACAGTCAAGCAGGACAGAAAAAAAGAATATTTTTTTAAAGTCTGTTTCAAAAAGTACAAATATACCATGCTACTGAGAATATTGGCCATTTTCAAATTATAACAAGTTAACAGCAAAAATGGTTTTAAAATCTAAAGAAAACTCCGATATTATAACTTACAGGATTCAGAGTATTACACTGGTCTATAGGATTCTTGTAATCGGTCTTCAGCTCATCAAATGCTATAATCTAAAATAGAATTACAACAGTTAGGACCTCTTGCTTTAATAAAAACATGCAACAAACCTGCCCCATCATCAAATAATAACTGAATAAAGTTAATAAAAAAGCAAACATTGCATGTACACCGATTTACAGTAAACTCAATATCTACTAATAAGTAACTAGAATCAGACTTACAGAACTGAAAACACTTTTATATTATTATCACTAACACGATCTATTACTGTGATAAATACCTTCAATATTCAATTGTTTTCTATGCCTCTTTCAAGTTATTTTGACTTGAAATTATCTTCGCCCCACCCACAACTATTCATCAAAACTCTTTATCCTAAACAACCTTCTTCCTATGTCAACTCATCCCTTAGGCAGATATAATTGCCTACTGTCTAATCTCTACATAGCACAGAGCTTTATAATGCTGCCAATGTGGCATTCCTCGCACTTTTACGTACAGATTGGGTCTCCCACCAGACTGTGCCCATCGGGGTGAAGTGTTTTTAATCATCTGTGCATGCCCCTCCCTCGTCACAGTGTTCAGTGGGACACTAGAGATGGACTCTTGTGCTTCAGTTTGTTCCCGTTTGTGCCCAAACACATACATTTCAAAGTCCTGCTTCCATCTGGAAATGCAAAAAATGGTCTCAGAGTAGAGAAACACTGGGGATTATTCAACTTCATGGGCAGGACCACCACATACAGGAGCGCCGTTTCTGCACAGGACAAGGGCTCCTAGCCAGCCCATGCTCCTGCTGCCAAGCACCCTGGCAGGGGCTCTACACTAGACTGCACCCAGAGGCTGTGTCTGTTCAGGAGGAAGGATTCTTTTGCCCCAAGAGGTATCTTGTTCCAATTCACCTGAAGGCACTATACAGGCAAGAGCAGAGCCCTGTTCAAGGCCACTATAAAAGTGATCAATCTGACCTCCTTTCATGACCTCATGCAGGTCATTTTATCTGGCCACCAATCTAAAGACTGTATAAGGGTAAGGCCAGGTCAGGCCAGTTTTTCACAGTGTGATGAGTGCAACACTTATAAATGTGAGAAGGGGAGAGAGATGGCGTCCACTTAAAATGCATGGCAAAAATGCTGTTGTCCAGACTCTAGAGAATTGTGGCTTTAACATGTAGGGTCACTAAACACAGAACTTCAAAGTCAAAATGTACTAAAAAATCAAACTGGGGCAATGTACCACTTTGTGATGCTAAGATAGGTGTCAAAATAAGAAGGCAAATGCACCAAGTTTATGGGGGAGATATCTTAGTTGCTGCCACTAGTTACCTGGGAAACAGAACTTAATCCGCCCTTCGGTGGGTTACAAATAGCATCTTTATATATGTGACAGTGTTACTCATTATTACCAGTAACCAATGGAGTCATATATTTCTAGATTTTAATATGCTGGTTTATTTCCCTATTAAGGTTTTTAGCTTCATAAAAATGTGTTTTTTTTAATTTCTAGGATGTTATAAAACTCACCAACCTAATAAAAATTCTAACTAAAATAGGAATAGAAGGAAAATAATTACATGTAAACTCCATAAAAGCAAAGCTTTTTTCTGCTATGCCCTAGGGTCTAAAGAGTGCCTGGAACATACGTAAGTGATCAATCAATATTTATTGAATGTCAGAAGGGAAAAAAGAAAAATAGCCCTAAGCTAAAAAAAAGTACAGGACTCAGCAAAAGGCATTTTCCTCTGCTAATAATCCCTAACACATATAAATGTTAAAAACATAAATATACAATTAGAAGATACTAACTTCTCATCATCTATGGGCATTAGTCACTCACCTGTTATTAGCTCTGTCATCTCCCCAATGCATTTTAGTAATAATAAAGTTCAAGACAAGAACCAGGATCACAAATACAATTACTTGCCTAAAACAAGATCAATTTAACAGCATAGTACAAAACATATGTCTTAAAACTGACCTTTTTTTTAATTGAACACTTCCTTCAGGTGATTTTAAGGGATTTTTTAATAAGTATGATGCTAAATGGGTTTCTATTTAAGTGCTATAAGCTAGTTTCCAAAACTCTTCTGAAAAGATTCTTAAACTAAGAATCTTTTGTGATTTCAAATCTTTTGTGATTGTATGTCTGGACAAAGATGTTCACAAAATTTCCCACAGAAGTGCAAACACAATAAAGACAGATAAATCCCTAAAAATACCAAACTAGCCGAAACCGGTTTGGCTCAGTGGATAGAGCGTCAACCTGTGGACTGAAAGGTCCCAGGTTCGATTCCGGTCAAGGGCATGTACCTGGGTTGTGGGCACATCCCCAGTAGGAGATGTGCAGGAGGCAGCTGATCGATGTTTCTCTCTCATCGATGTTTCTAACTCTCTATCTCTCTCCCTTCCTCTTTGTAAAAAATCAATAAAATATATTAAAAAAAAATACCAAACTACCCAATTCAGGATACCTTCGAATCTGATGTACATCTTTAGGGAATGACTTCTGCATTTTTAGCTTTCAAACAAATCTGTGCTCCCAACTCTATTCCCCACAGAGCATTAATCACATGAATTAGGACTGAACTGACAGAAGTGACCATCAGCATAAAAACATCTACCAACCCCAGCCAGTTTGGCTCAGTGGATACAGAGTCAGCCTGCAGACTGAAGGGACCTGGGTTCCATTCCTGCCAAGGGCACAGGCCCCATTTCCGGCTCAATCCCCAGCAGGGGGTGTGCAGGAGGCAGCCGATCAATGATTCTCTCTCATCTTTGGGGTTTCTATCTCTCTCTCCCTCTCTGAAATCAGTAAAAATATTTTTTACATCTACCATATGATTAATGTAAACAGGATTTTGTGAATTTATACTTGAAACTCCCACATGAGTCTTCTGAAAGATATTTAAACTACCTAAGAAAATAAGCTGAAGGTTCTGGAGTAGATAGGAAATTAAAACTATCTATCTATCTATCTTATCTATCTATGTATCTATCTATCTATTTAGAATTCTCAATCTGTTCCCATGGGATGTAAAATCCTCTGAACTACCAAGAAATCCCTAAGGATAAAAGCTTTCCACTAATATGTGGAATACAAACAAATTTTTTAAATTTCTAAAACAGGACTTAAAATTATATCTACTTCATCCGGACAGATTCATTTCAAAGCTAAAACTAAATTACCCATTTTTTAAAGAAGCAGTTCAGGTTTTCTGTAAGCCAAACCCAACCTGTAAAAAAGTGTAAAAAAGCCATCCACAGCTCTCTTCTAAAAATCCACATCACTCAGAAAACAAAGAGCACCCATCATGCAGGCAGTGACTGAAATCCACACCTACAGATGGAAGGGAACCACGTTTCAGTTTCACTGGAGGCTTATTACTAAGGTGGAGATAGTCTACCTCCCAAATTATCTGTATTTAGTGTTCTTCCACCCAAGAACCTAAAATGCTCTCTAAGTTACTGGTTCCTACTGACAAGCATTTTGAGGGAGCAGTGACTTAGCCCACATAAGCATTCCCTACTACACTAACAGTCGAGTTCGTAACAATTATGAACATAATCGCACTCCTGAGCAAAAGGAAACGGATTTGTGATATCACTCTACCTTTGACATTATTTCTGCACAAGACACTGCAGCTATTTAAATGACCCTGTCGCTTTATGTTCCCTAAACAAATCCTTGCTATGGGTGTAAAACCCGACTTAAAATTCACATTCCAGTGAACATGTGCAATCATTCAAACTAAGATCAATATTCCAGAAGTTACTGGACTAGAGGGGGGGCGAGGGAGTAGCAGAAGCAAATACAAGATACATTTTTAATGAACGCTGATTCCCTGAAGGCTGCTTCTAATTTTGTGCTAGAGGAACAGAATTCCTTAAAAATCTCTTGCAGAACTAATGTCACGGGGAACTTACTTATTCCTTCCCGGGACCAGTAAGGATGTGCATCTATCCTGCAGCATGTTAGTAAAAGGGGAGGAGGGGGTCCCTAGAAGCTTAAGGTTTCTGAGCATTTTCAAAATCAAAGTAAAACTTCCTTTACCAAGTCCGGTTACCCAGAATGCAGAGGTGGCTGGGAATTGTCTCTTGGGAAACTGGCGGTCAAAGTATGATTTAGGGGGAAAGTTCGGAGATGAGGTCAACAGAGCAATCAATCCACATCAAAGTTCACGAGGAAACAACCCGAAATCAGTGATTCTACTTGAAAGGCACCCAGCAAGTGCTGGGAAGCAGAGCTGGAAATTCATCTCAAATAGGTTATCTCATCTGGGGCGGACTCCCGCCGAAACCCGAAAAGAAAATCAATCTGTATTAATATTCCCCTAAGTACACTGCATGACTCTGAGCCTGTGACGCGCTCCCCGGGGATGCGGGGATGGAGGTGTGTGGGGGTAAGGGGGTGCGGTGGGCCGGCGAGAGTCCGCGCCTGGAAGCGGGGTCCGCAGGGCCCGCCAG
>NW_006293784.1:7389653-7399156 GCF_000327345.1 Myotis davidii | reverse complement strand
GCGCCTGCGCACTGGCCGGATGCGCCGGCGCCCTCTGATGGCAGAAGTCCGCGTCGCACTTATATTGTCCGCACAGCTGATTGATTTTTCCTGCCCTACCATCTTAATTCTTTGAACAAATATTTTTTGAATGAGAGCTTAGTATGTTCCAGCTACTGTGCTTCTTCTTTGAAATACAAATATGAGTAAGATAATTGCACGTAAAGAACTTAGTATACTGCCCGCAATAAACCTAAATAAATCATGACAGAATTCTAACCCCGTTAAGGGAAGTCTGCGGTGAGTTATCAGAGGGCATGCAGCCTTCTCTGGAGCATTCAAGGCAGGATAGATAAAGTTGTCTAATTAAAGAGAAGGTGGGATCAGCCGTCCAAGGAGACGATTCAAAGACACAGAGTTGAAAGAAAGAAATAAAAAGCTTAGTGACTTTTTCCATTGCAACCAAGTAGAACATCATATAGACTTTGAAATATAGAGAGATGGACGTCTGGATATAGAGACAAGGAAATTCAGATATAGCTGAAACAAAAAATTTCATCAAACAATAAGACTCATACGTGCTTTCCGTTCTATGCTTTTTGTTTCTGTTTTGTTTTTAGTACTGGTTGTGACCCACAAAATTGATTCACCACCTGCTAACTGATCGTTGCTGACTGGAGCGGAAATCATTGAAGGCTTTTAAGCAAGGGAGGGACATGTTTAGATTTCCATTAAAGATTGCTCACACTAGCGAATTGCACAGCGAATGGTTTAGAAGCAGTCTATCCAGTTCTGTCCAACAGAACTTCCTGCAATCCTGGAAATTTTATCTGCACTGTCCAGAGCATCTGCAATGTGGCTAATATGACTGAGGAATTGAACTTTACATTTTACTTATTTTAATTAATTAAAATTCAAATAGCCACATATGGCTAGTGGCAATTGTCAGAGACAGTGCAGGACTATGTCACCAGGATTATGTGGCAACTTTGTGCAAATCACAAAGATATTCTCTCCAAATAAACAGAGGTCCACACCAGGGCAAAGCAATGCAGGCTGTACTTCAGCCCCACCAACCTCCTGGGCCAGCCACCTGTGTGTAACATGCAAACTGCCCAACTATGGACCAGGACCCTGATTAGGATCATGAGATTGGAAGCAAGGAGTGGCCGTGGCTCTGACTAAAGACGTGGAAGCTTTGACTGACTGGACACCATGGTGAGAGAAAGAAAGGTGTCAGAGAAGACTTGTTTAGTACTACAGGCCACGGAAAGCATAGCAAAATACAGCATTGGGCAATATTTGTCCAGGAGAACTCAGACTCTAATGAGGGGCAGATGCAGCCTTCTGGTCTCAGGGTAAATATTTTTCGGGGAATTGTCCAAGTCAAACCATGAGATTCAGCCCCGTTTTTGCAAATGTATCCCATCTACACTAATACTGAGGAGGGGCAGCTGGACAATGCTCCGCCAAAGCAGACAGCATCCTCCTGCTGACCACACAGATCCCCTGTCCCTCTGGGGTTTGAACGTGAGATACGCCAGGACACCCAGCGACAGAGGGCAAGTCCACAAGTGGGGAGGCACTACAGAGAAAGCAGTCAGCAGAACCCACGGTAAGAGGAATCCCAGAGTGCGCTGGACCATAAATAACTTGTGCTATTTACGAGTAGATCAAAACCATGTCTCAGCAGAAGTAAAGCGGCCACTTTCCTCATGGGGACCTGCTTCTTGTTTGTTTGTGAGTTGTTGTTTTTTATTTTTAAGAAAAATGGGAGGTTATTAAAAATCAATAAGAAACAAAAGTTTCACACATTCACTGCTTGGTTGCTATTTGTACCTGCTGTTCGTGTCAATTTACACCAACCTCATTAGACCCTGAAACGTCAGAGGGCTGACATTGGCAGTCTAGTAACCGCACTGGCTGGGAAAACATGGAAAAAAGCAGCACATTTTTGCAGATAACCTGCAAGTCCTGGGGCATTTGAGGAGCTATTCAGCTAGTGCTGACCACCATTCCCAGGGCTTCTATTTGTGGTAATCAGGCTGGAAAAACGAGCGCACGGGCATCTGTTTTATCATTTGTTAACCTTTGAATTTTATACTCCTTTGTGCTTAACCTTTCAATTGTACACTTTTAAATTTTCATGTAGTGTTATTAGAAACATTCTGTAGGGCCTCCCTTCTCCAGCACGGACAGCGCCTCTCAGACGCCGGGACCATGGGCCCCAGCAATACTCCTGCTTGTCTGGAGGAACACGCATCCGCAGAGATGCCTGCAAATGCACAACTTGCAACTGTGAAACATGTTGAAAAAGCCGCTGCTCCTGCTCCCCCCTCCCTCACCCCCCGGGGCTGTGCCAAGTGTGCCCAGGGCTGCAACTGCTGAGGAAGCTCAAGCAAATGCAGCTGCTGCCACTGAAATGCATCTGTGTTGCTGAGGGTGCAGCCTGGGAAGCGTCTGTGCAGTGCATTAGTTGAGAAGTTGAGAAGATTGTGCTTTTTGTATATTTGCCCCAATGAGGTGTTGGTGGCATTCATGTAAAGTGCTTGGAGCAATAAAGTTTTCACTCGTGGCAAAAAAAAAGAAATATTTTGTAACTTTTTGTAAGTAAAGAGTTTATAATTTGAAAAGAATCCATTTTCCTCCAGTTCTATTGGACTAGCTCCATTCTGTTTCTCAGAGTGGGCCACAAGCTAGAAGAACAGTAATGAGATTCCATCTCTCACCTCCAACATTAGCAGGACTCTCACCTTTGGAAGATGGGCGTGTTCTGGCCAGGCCAGACCTGGGGCAGGTGCCAGTCCAGCCATGTACCACACTGCAATGCTCTGGACTGTGTGCCATGGTGTGGGCAGGGCTGAAGGAAACCAACAAGGGAAGATGTAGTACTCTGCAACCAGCAAAGCCAGGAGCCATTACCACCCAGAGGTCTAAAGGATTGTAAAGGGAACTGAATCTGAATTCATAATGTGAGAGTGGCTGTGAGGCAGGAAGGGCCAAGATGGGCCATGGGTGAAGGGAAGTCAAATTGGTTTTGAGTAAGCCAAAGCAGTGAGAATGAGAAAAGATTAACAAGCAAATGGCTAGGTGGTTCAACCGCAGGAACATGGAACTAGGCAGCGAGATGTTTTAATATCCTAGTGGCAAAAGATCAACAAACTTCTGCTTTTGATATGAAAACTAGAAAACTGTCCATAGAGCTAGAGCTGGGTGCTTCCAAGTCCCAAGCCATATTCCAGTCTCAATGAGGCTCAACAGTACAGCCATCTCTGGGCCAGTCAATCCATTATTATGAGTAATCTCATAATTAATCCAATGACTAGAGCCAGATTAACATGAATACCCAGAAACTTCAACAAGGAGTGTGTGTTACCAATATGAAAATAAATTATACCATTTACTGAGAAAAATAAGAGACCTAAAAAAAGATTTTTCTTGATTGGAGTTTTTAAAGATGTCACTTGCTTCCAAATTAATTTATATTACCATAATTGTAACCTAAATCCCAATGAGATTTGGAACAAAATTATTTTAAAGTTCACCTTAAAAAATAAATACATGAAATTAATAAGTCAATATTTGAAAAAAATAAAGGTGAAAATAAATTAGCCTTATGAGTTTTGAAAAAATTTTATAGTGCTGCAAAAATTATCACTATGATTGAGGCACCAAAATTGGCAAACGTATCAATGTATTAGGATACTTATCCTAGAAAAAGAGACAATTCTATATAAGAATTAAGTACTTTTTAAAGGAGGCATTCCAACTTTTGGGGGAAAATATTTTTGGCGATGTTAAAATCTTTGTTGAGGTACATAAATAACTTAAATACTTTGTCACATAATTAGGTAAATCCAAGGATAGCCATAAAGTGATAAGAGAACATTTATTGTTGACAAATCTCTGGGTGTGGATATACTTTCTAAACTGAAAATCAGTGAGTTACATCACACACACACAACCCATCCAATCAACAGGCCAATTATGCAAATGAATAAAAATTTTAAAACATATCGCTTCTCGGCCTTTTGGCTAAGATCAAGTATAAAATTTTAAAACATAAAAAGTACCAAAATAAAAAGAACGCTGAAATGTCCAGTAAAAAAAAAAAAAGGCAAGGGGTTAATAAATATAGGGTGTCCCTAAAAATGTATATTAAAATATATTTTAATACAGTGTTTATTAAAATACATTTCATTTTTAAAATTGAGCTATCAGCTGTTAAAGTGTGTATACGTTTTTTGGGACACCCTGTAGGTTGAAAACTCACTAAAATAAATTCTAACACCCCAGTCAATGACTGGACAAAGGATAGGATTATACAATTTACAGTTGTAGTTGGCTAACATGTGAGAAAATAGTCACATTCTCTAGTAATCAAAGAAAAGCAAACTTAAAAATAAAGATAGCCATTTTGGTAATCAAGTGAAGCAATACTTTAAATAATAAAAGTATTCAATGTTGGCAAGGCTCCTTTGTCCATAGCTGCTGGAAGTCCAGTTCAGTATTACACTCTTGAAAAATAATCGAAAGCATAGAATAAGTGTTTTGCACAAAAATATCTCCAGCAATAGTTTTGGAAACTATCAACATATCAAACAATAAGGGAATTGTTAAGTAAACCATAACATATGCACTCAGAAAAATATTATGAAACTAATTCGATTTATGAAGTTTTTTTTAATGGAGAATGTATACATTTTATTACTCCTAAAATTGGACACATACCATATACAATTATCTTTTTAAAATATATAAGGAACCCCCTAGCCCGTGTTGTTCAGTTGGTTGAGCATCGTCCTGTGCACCGAAAGGTTGCCAGTTGGATTTCCAGTCAGGGCACATGTCTCCGGTCAGGTGCATGCAGGAGGCAGATGATCAATGTTTCTATCTCACTTGGACCTCTCTCTCTCTCTCTCTCTCTTTTTTTTTCTCTCTCTCTCTCTCTCTCTCTCTCTCTCTCTCTCTCCCCCTTTGTTCCCCTCTCTCTAAAAATCAATAAAAACATATTTTTTAAAAATTGCTGGGCATCTGACTAACCTGTTAGGGTATGTGGGGAAAAATAGCAATGAATACATTGAAAACTAACAAAAATGAGAGGAAATCATCAAGCAAAACAAAAGTTGTAGAAAGAGAAATCTTAAAGACACCTCATAAAGCCATCCAAAGATCCAAAAGATGGCCTTTGGGAAAGAACCATTTGAACCCCTGCCCTACTCTTGGTACTCAGACCAGTGTTGAATAGAGAAGCAATAACATGTGAAAGAATAGCAGCCTACTTACCAGCAGCACGTGCAAGCTGCAAAGGTAATCAGCCAAGGAGAATACAGTCAGCTTTCTGTGGGCAGTCACTTAAGCTAACATCTTTTCTGTCTCCTTCCTTCCCTCCCCAACACCAGCGGGTAGAGGAGAGTGGCAGTGCAAGACAGGAAGACACCCATCCCACACCCTGCTTCCCTTGAGCTATAAGTTTAGCATGTGCTGAGGGGGAGAAGAGGCTGGAAGCAAACATGAGATTTTAAATGAGCAGAAAAGGCACTTTTAACAACCATGCAACTGAAATATTATGAAAATAGTATAACATCAAGGAAGCTTTCTAACAAGAGGAAAAAAGAGGTTGACAAAGAAGAGAGGTAGTTTTTTCAAAACAACCAAAAAATTGTTGTTAGACTATTCCAGTGGTTGGCAAACTGCGGCTCGCGAGCCACATGCTGCTCTTTGGCCCCGTGAGTGTGGCTCTTCCACAAAATACCACGTGCGGGCGCACACGTACAGTGCGATTGAAACTTCTGCCCATGCACAGAAGTCAGTATTTTGTGGAAGAGCCACACTCAAGGGGCCAAAGAGCCACATGTGGCTCGCAAGCTGCAGTTTGCCAACCACTGGACTATTCCATTTGAGTGTCCTTCATCAGACCAGTTACATAAACTAGAAAAATATCAGATGGTGGTAAGTACTGTGCAGAGAATTAACACAGAGGTGACATGATGGTGAATATGTTGTTACTTTAGGATAGATGATCAGAGAAAGCCTCTGTGACAGGCAACATTTAAGCTCATTCAGAATGGATCCAGCCAGAATATGGGGAGAGAGGGAAAGTGGGTAATCTTCCCAGGAAGAAGCTACAGCTAGTGAGAAGGCCTGAGCTTGTGTGGCCGATGAGCAGAAATAAGCCCAGCCTGGCTTAGGTGTCGTGGGCTAAGAGAATACGGCAAAATGAGATCAGAGAGGTATGCAGGGCCCAGATCTGAGAGCTGACCCTGATGGCAGAGAGGGTGACATGTACCCTCCCCAATGGCAGCAAGGCAAAAATGCATGTTTCCTATGGGCCAGACACGACCCTGCTCAAGACGCCAGCCTGGAGAAGCAAGGGGACTATGACATAGAGCTGACTACTTGAAGCCAAGAGCTGGGAGGGGTAGTTGTAAAGCCATTAGCCAGAGGAGGAATGGCCCAAGTAAAGGGATCTGTAGCCAAATCCTGAGGCGGGGACTGGGCAGGGAACTCACCAAAGTTCTCCATGGTGGAAAGAGTTGGCATTTAACACTGGCCACACCCCTGAGGACACCCACTCCAGGTTAGTCCGTATTTTTCTGCTCCCTTACATTTTGCCTCCTTTGGCCTCCCTACTGGAGCAAGGCAGAGCAATCAACTACAGAAACACCTCTCCCCATAGTGGGTTTCCCCAGCCTATAGCATGCTTGAAGGAGGTGAAAAGGGGGGAAGAGGGGTAGAGGGAGGGAGCTTTAAAGAAAATAAGATGCTGAAGTTTTTGACATTTGACTGGATTGGAATTCTTATTACCTGAAAAAATGAACGTGATTCCATAATTCTTAAGAGAGACCAGAAAAATGGTGGGGCCCAAGAATTCCTCCAGACACACGGAGATAACAAAAAATATCACAATGAATTTCTTGGGGTGGTACAATTTTTCTTCCCTTTGCTTATTTATATTTCCTAGTTCTTCTCTGATATTAGTTCTTTAATAAAAGTTTGTGGGTTTTTGAAGAAAGTACTTTACCTAGTTTAACAGACTTCCTGGTTTCAATGGCACTGGAGATGATTTTTGGAGCTTGGTTTTGGCAGCCTGCAGTAGCATGTGAATGAGCCCAGGGCATGTTTGTGCAAAAGGTGGTTCAGTTAGGCTGGAGTTAGTGTAAATGTAGGAATAGTGGCAGATGAAACCAGAGGTAGCACTACGTAGGTACTTTTGTATGCATGTTAACAGACATGTTCATACGTATCAACTTAAGAAATGGAGAGTTTCTGGTAACGAAAGACATGTAGTTACCCAGAAAGAACTGACCCTCCAGGCCTCAGGAGGATGGGACTCTGAAGAGTGGCCCTGGATCCAAGCAGGCACTAGGAACCTAACAGGCGGAGTGTCTCTTCAGTGTGGGCTCACGGTTCAGCCGTCTCTGCTTGCCTGCTTCATGCTACAGTGTCCAGCGGGCAGCATCCTCCCTCTGCTCCGTAGGCTGCACTTGGCCTCGTCTCCATCTAATGGCATTCTTCCAAGTTCAGCTCCCACTGCTAACTGCCTCATTCAAGAGAATGAGATCATCTCCCCAGTGTCAGGAATTGAAGGTACTTTATAGTTTCAGACTAGCCCAGCTCATTTCTGGTACCATTCAGGCAACATCATACAAGCAGGCTGCCCTTGGGTTTAACAGGCAGAGCTGGAAGCGAGCAATCATGTGTGTATTAGGGGTGGGGAGAGGGTTGAGGACAGGAAAGTACATCCATTTGGGACATATAACAGCTGTCTAAAGACTTGCCCCTTCAGCAAGCAGTGGCTGGGGCATTTCTACCTAACAAAGGGCTGTGGCCTGTTTGGGCTTGGCTTCTGCATTACAGGTAAGGAATTGGCCAAAATATGGAGGACCTCACATTCCAGGGTAAGAGAATCTATACTTAGCTGTGTAAGTAATAGAGACTAGAAGTCACACACACGCACACACACTCTTCTCTCTCTCACACAGCCTTGCCCTGCATTGTCTGGGCACCACAGGGTGGCCTCTGGATGCAGCCTCAGCATTCAGCCTTTTCTCTCCTATAATTAGAAGAGAGGGTTACCTCAGTAGGGAGCTTTCATGTAGCCTGTGAGCAGATGTCGAGTAAAGATTAGAGAACTGTGTGAAACCTCCCTGATGCTCAGCAGTTAGATCTTAATCTAATTGGCTCCCCAACATAACTAAAAATATACTGTACTAGGATACCATTTCCACTCAGGGAGTGCCCTTATGCAAATGAGAGTGGGCCCATGCTATGAGGTGAGTGGTCACAAATGTGTTTTGCTGCTGAAAAGTGAAAAGGGCCAAAAGACAAGGAAGGTGAAAAAATTTAGGGGCTGGCCAAGTAGCCGAATTTGAGAAATAAGGAAGACACGTTTCCCTGTGGCCAAATCTCCTAGTGAGATTCTCAAAGATGGTAAGGCACAAACCACTCCTTTCACAACCATAAATATACTGTGACTACCACATATTCAATCAAAAGATGTATATGTAAGTACTGGTGAGTTTTATTCATTCAATAGATACCTATGAAACACATACCAGGTAGGATAATATATCATAAAGGCAGGATGGGTTTTCAATGAATGGTTAATAAACAGTGATAAACTATACTCAATAAAAGAAACTTTGATTTTTTTAGGACGTACACAGTGCCTCCAACATCTAATTTTCCCTTTGAAAGCAAAAGTTCATCATTTGAAATAAACTCCTCAGCTGCTACAAAGAAATAATTTTAGTATCAGACCAAGTTTTAGAAAAGTTTATAATCTCACTAGAGGCCTGGTGCACAAATTTGTGCACAGGTGGGGTCCCTCGGCCTGGCCGGCAATTGGGGCAATGGGGGTGGGGGGAGCGGCCGGCTAAGGGGACCATGGGACGTTAGCTGTGGGAGCGCATTGACCACCCGGGGGAAGCTCCTGCATTGAGCGTTTGCCCCCTCATGGTCAGTGTGCATCACGTTGACCGGTCATTCAGTTGCTTAGGCTTTTATATATATAGATTACGTTTTCCCGCTCCCAATCCTATACTGCCAAGTGATTCCCATTTATTTTCCCCTCTCAGGTGTTCAGGATAAACTGTTATATCTGTGTGGCTCACACAAATGCCATAACTGCGCCAGGCAGGTAATAGTAATTGCAAAGGGAAGAGGAGGCGAGTAAAAAATGAAAAGCTAGAAGTCCTTTCATGTTAACATTTTATTTAAACCAGTACAAGCACCATGCTTAACAGAAGACTGTCCAAAATAAACATGCAATATGAACTAGCAGAGACTGAAACCACAGCTTAAGAAGCTGTGCCAGTTGTTGATTTTGTTAAACGATGACAGGGAACTGTTAAAATTCACAAGACTAAACCATTACTGTTTCAAGCCTCCTGAATGAGATTTATATTGGACCATCAAAGTCAGCGGGAACCGCCCTGGCATGTTAGTGATCTCAAACAATATTCAAGTAATTATATGTATACGAACTATATTCCAAAAAAGCAAGAAAAAAGTTTCAATAA
>NW_006293784.1:7380475-7387554 GCF_000327345.1 Myotis davidii | reverse complement strand
GTTTTCAATGGCACAAAATTAATCACAAATATGCCCAAATTTATTACTCTCAACTGCCATATATTCACCAATGCAAGTGGACAGTTGGAATTTCAATTTAAAAATATGAAGTTGATCTTTTACAAATTTCAGATACACACATTAGAAAATTGTTTTACTTGGACCCTTTACAAAAGTATTAATTTCACCAAATCCAGAAAACTGGCAGTGTAAAAGTCTTAAACTAACTTTAAAGCTAACAAATCAAAGGCACAGTACTAACCAATTTAAAATAACTAGTTTTCACAGGACAACATTAAGAGATGCTTTGTAAATAAGATGTTATTAATCTAGATTCAAGCTCTCTAGAAATGACACAACCAAGAATGAAGCCCTTGATTAGTTACAACCCAAAATGTCCTAAGATGTTATTTTCCATAAGAATAGACAAAATTATTATAAAATCTAACTCCCAGACCTTGAGAGAGTGTGATTGATAAAGTTTCTGGACTTGATTAAAAAGGAGAAAGGAAATCAAAGAAGGGATAGAATTAATGAAAAATGTAGTTGTAATGCAGGTTACACTATAGTAAATTATTACTCATGGCTAAATTGGGTCAGTATTTGTCAAAAGGAGGCAACTGCTGTCTATCACAATACCCAATTTCCAATGGTGTCTGCAAATAGTAACAAATTCTGAACCATAAGTTATAGAAATTGGTCACAAGAGTGCAAAAAGTCCCTGGAGAGTAGTCCATCTAACAATTACAAATAGGGGGGAACATTTTACAAAGTTTCATTACTATGAAGATGATTTCCTCTTTGCTCAAACTTTGAACAAGCGAAGAATTTTTCTTTACTGCAGGAAACAAACTGTAAGTAACAGTGCATTTTAGGCATAAATAAGTTTATGTCTGACTGCAGGAAACAAACTGTAAGTAACAGTGCATTTTAGGCATAAATAAGTATTTATGTCTGGCTCCAGTATGGTCAGGTTAATACATAAATACTTTAGAAACATAGAACTTCACATTAATGGAAAAATCCAAGTTTCTCACGTAACCATTCTTCAGTTAGGTCTTCAGTATTTCTTATTTCAAATACCTTAAAAAAAAACAAAATAAAACAAAAAACTTAGGTTATATGCTGATACTCTCAAAAAAAAAAATCAAACACATTAAATACCAGGTTCTCCTTCCTTTGATATTGATCATGACTTAATCTGTGTAAATTAGATATTCCATTTGGGAGGTGCTTTACTTTTTTAAAATACTAAGTACTTAGTTACCAAAGTTTAGCAATTAAGATGGCATAAAACCAAAACTCTCTTACAAGTGAGCAATTCTATAAATCCTACCCACTAAAAGAGACAACCCAAATAAATCAGTCTGGTTAGGAGCTAAATAAAAGAACATATGCTAGTCCTTCATAATTGGAGGAAATAGCTTAGATTGCACTGATAAAGATGGACTGGCCACAAATCTCCAGTAAGAATCTGCATACACACAGGCCCAGGAAGTGTAATGGCTATAGAGAGAAAATGTAAATACAGCAGAAAGAATGGGATTTGAGGCCAGATGTGGGTTTGAGTCCTAGTTCTGTCATTTATTATTATGCAACCCTGGACAAATCATTCATCCTCTGAACCTCAGTTTTCCCATCTACAGAACAGGAATAGCACCATCAACCTCACAAGGCTGTGGTGAGGATTCAAAGGGATTATTTGTAAAAGTAATTTGTAAATTGCAATGCCTTAACTCAGCATTTTAGGTCACACCCAGAGTTAGAATAGACTTGAGGCTATTAACAGAGCTCCTTCTTAACCACCCAAGCTCCTACAGCAACTCCACGGAATTCCTATGGTACAAATGAGGAAAGGTAGTGTCTATACCTGGTATACTGGTGGTACCAATGGCAAGCATATATGGGCTAAAGGGAAAAAGTGGAACGCACTTAAAGACATTCCCTGGATTGATGATTAAGTACCCAAAGGAGAAAGCACTGATGCTGTCCTTAAAATAAAACCTGAGCCTGGGGGTGTGGCTCAGTTGGTTGAGCATCAAGAGGTCACCAGTTCGATTCCTGTTCAGGGCACATACCCAGATTGTGGGTTCGATCCTCCAGTCGGGGTGTGTGCAGGAGGCAACTGATATGTTTCTCTCTCACATCAATTTTTTTTCTCTCTCTCCCCCTTCCTTTCCCTCTAAAATCAATAAAAACATTTAAAAACAAACAACACCCTGGCCAGTGTGGCTCAATTGGCTGGGTATGGCTCTGTGCACCAGGGGGTTGTTGGTTTGATTCCTGGTCAGGGCACATGCCCAGGTTTCAGGTCCCAGCTCCATCCCAAGTGAGGGTGTGTGTGTGCTCACAAGGGGGTTGGGAACAGCCAATGGATATTTCGCTTTCTCATCAGTTTCTCTCTCCCTCTCTCTAAAAATCAATAAAATTCTTTTTAAAAAACCTAAAAGGAAATACTATTTAATACTATTTCAGTGTTGTAATATTCTATTTCAAAATCTAAAATGTATAAACTACTTTTTCAACTCAAACTAATATGTGGAAGTTACAAGTGTAAGAGCAAGTACCCTTCTTACCTTTAACCTTCAAAACTGCCATAAGACAATGGGGGCATATTAAATCATAAAACAAGTGTCTCATATAAAACAGACTGTTCTAGCTTAATAAAGCTACCAATAAGTATTCTAGATTTGGAAGCAATATAGTTAACTGCATATAAATTCCTGCATAGAATCTGGTTCATTCAGTCTACGGTAAGGTTTCAATGCTGATGTTTATCTATTAGAAATTATATTATGGGCGATGAAGAAATCTCAGTAGATTGAATAGTTACAGTGGCTTTTCTAAAACTGCCTACATTTTTAATGTGATTTCTTCTGATGAACTTATAATTCCCATTCAAAAACACACATCTGGTTCAAATTTCTATCAGTCTATTTTCAGCTAATAAAAAGCTTGACTAATTTACTGCTCTGTTCTAAATAATGTTCAATTTCATAAAAATACTTCACTCTTCAGATTATTTTATGGCTCTGTATAGTTCCCCCGCTTATCCTCAGGTTATCATCTGACTCCCAATGGATTGCCTGAAACTGCAGATACCACGGAGTCCTATATACACTATGTTTTTTCCTATGCATATACCTTTTCACTTAGAAAGCACTTTACGGCTTCTCTTTGGCATAGCTGAATTTCCAGCATCATTACCCTTGCACTTGGGGCCATCAGTAAGTAAAATAAGGGTTACTTGAACACAAGCACTGTGATATCTGGACAGTGACCTCATAACTGAGGCACAACTCAGTGACTAACAGGCAACTAACACTGTGTTCACTAGACAAAGGGATGACTCATGTCCTGGGCAGGACAAAGATTTCATCATGCTACTCAGAATCATGTGCAATTTAAAACTTATAAATTGTTTAATTCTGGAATTTTTGAACTATGGTTGACCACAGGTAACTGAAATCGTGGATGAAGGGTGGGGAACTACTGTATTCTAAGTGAAAATACTGTCTCAATAAGCAGGTAAATATAAATCCCACCTTGGTTAGTTCAGCTGTTTGGACTAGCTTATTCTTACTCCCAGCATACATCATTTGTTGTTCAGGCTTACATCCTGGAAAAGAGAGATTTGTGTAGAATTGAGACTTAGATTTTGACAAAGCAATGGGTTTTCATTATTTGCTTTTTTAAAAATGACACATTTCAGGTTTCCTACTCTTTTGAGTTTATAAAAACTTCAGTCTAAATGTGATTCTGAAACTTACTTGCATACTGTACAAAGAGACATAGCTAAATTACAAATAAATAAGCTTTAGGTCAGCAAAAATAAATGAGGCTAGATCTCTGCAGATCTTGACTTTTAAATCCTTGCAAACACTTAAAAACTTGTTAGCACTTTCTTAATTTTGACTTTAAAAATATCAAGTTCAATTTTATTGATGTCTAACACAGATAAGGTTTTGGGATGGTGATGGGTCAGTAGGAGAGATCTGCCCTTAAGAAAATTTACAGTTTGATTACAAATTAAGTTAAAAATATACTAGTGTATTTTAAGTGCTAAATGACACAAATAGTAAAATTTAGAAAAGAGTTCAAGTAGAGATTTTACTGTGGACTTGAATGTGGTACTTGTGAGACTTCTGGTGATAGATACCTTAAATACCAACAAGCCATTTTAATATCCAAGGTAAACTACTCTGGGACTATTATCAAGATTATAGACATACTAGAGGCCCGGTGCACGAAAATCGTGCACTGGGGGGTGGGAGGGAGCTGGGCCTCTCAGCCCAGCCTGCACCCTCTCGCAGTCCAGGAACCCTCTGGGGATGTCTGACTGACGGCTTAGGCCCACTCCTTTAAGCCGTCAGTCAGACATCCTTAGTGCTGCCCCGGAGGTGGAAGAGGCTCCTGCCACCATCGCTGCGCTCGCCAGCCGTGAGCCCAGCTTCTGGCTGAGCAGCGTTCCCCTGTGGGAGTGCACTGACCACCAAGGGGCAGCTCCTGCGTTGAGTGTTTGCCCCTTGGTGGTCAGTGCATGTCATAGCAACCAGTCGTTCCGCCATTCATTTGATTTGCATATTAGCCTTTTATTAATATAGGATTATGGGCAACTACCATTTTAAAGATAAACATAAATATATATCATTATTACACACAAAATTCACTTACTTATAAAAATATTTAAAATATAGGAGAAAATGTACTTTTGATATTTTAAAATGTTATTACATTTCAAATTCCTTAAAATGTGTGTATGATCTGACCTAACAATGACACTTCTAGGATTTTATTCAAGGAAAATAAGTAAGTTCTAACACATGATGTTTTATAGTAACTTATTTCTAGGGACACATTTACATGTGCATGTGTGCACACACACCACTCAATTTAGGTTTACTTGACACTTTTCTTCTTTAAAATAAGCATACAATTTGTCCAAATTAAAAAAAGTTTTATATTAAATCAGAAACAAATATGCACTATTTAAAAAAATTCACTTACCAACAGGACTTGAGAAAATAAAACACAGAGGATATGAAACTCTTCCATCATCATGTTGATATTTGTAACTATAGACTATGAAGGTTTTTCTCAAGTTAAAGAAACTAAAATTACTGCTCTATGAGACAAGTAATTACCAACAAAGTTCTGAAATACACACCTGGGGAGCTAGTGAGTGATAAATTTCTAACATACCCATTTAGACCACACCTTCACTATTCATTATCTTTCCACAGATTTATAAATAGGCCCAATGATAAGTTATAAAATCATATAATCTCTCAAAAATAAATGTATTAAAAGTATGAATTTTATATGGATATTTTCCTTTCTCATTTTTATTATAAATATATAATAAATGGAATTTTAAAAAAATAATTCATCCCACGAATATACCAACTTTTCACTTTTCTTGGTCCAATATGTGCATACATATTTTAATTTGATTGTGATTATGGTGTAGAAGAAAATTTTATATAATATGTCTTCTAAAAGTTGAAAAATTAAACGTCATAAATGAAATTCTGGCCACTAAAGAAAACAAATTTCTTTAAAGAAGTGAGAAAAGGATATCGAGGTTGTCGTTCAGGTAGTTCATCTTTAAGTTCATCCGGTGAAATGCCCTGGCATAATAGAGAAAAACAACTTTTAAGCAATTTTTTACCTATATCCTTAAGACATATACCAGGCACCCATTCTACCAATAGGTATAAATACCTAACTATACACCACAACATAAAATTTTATTTTATTAAGTTGCACACAAGCTGAGGTTCCTGAATCCTCAATCTAAAGAAAGCCCACTCGGTTTAGCCCACTTGTTTATTCACTAAACACTGGGCTGAGAGGCACAGTAGTCTATGCTCATGTTCCAATTGTCAGAAAACAGTGAGATAAGCCAACCTCTCAGGAGAAACAACATATCTGAATTAGGGGGGTAAGAAGGCGTTAATTTCTTTTTTTTTTATTGATTTGAGACAGAAAGGAAGAGAGAAAAGAGAGAGATTGATTTTGTTGTCCTACTTATTTATGCATTCATTGGTTGTTCCTTGTATGTGCTCTGACGGAATCAGACCTGAAACCCTGGCTTATGGGGCCGACGCTCTAATCAACTGAGCTACTCGGCCAGGGCCAGAATTCATTTCTTTTCACTCTAAATTACTTAATTTGACAAACTAAATATTTAGGTTATAGGGTTTTAGTTTTTATTTACTGGCAAGCAATTTAGAAGCAAGTTATAAAGTTGACTCAGTAATTACTGGATATATAGCCCTAATTTCTACCACTTGTTAGACTGATTCATTGTTTTAAAGATGATTAAATTAGCAAGACAAAGCACTACACAATAATTAGCACGTTTTTCATGCATAATAAACACATATTTAAAGGTGTAGAACTCATTTTAGAAGTACATGTAACCAATATAACATCTTTTGGGCTATAATTGCTTAACTATAAAACTGTATTTAGCTGATTAAACAAACCTCAAGCTCTTCGTCCAGTACCACCAGGCGTTTATCCTTATCAATCTTCACTAAAATAAAAATATAGTATGAGTAAACTGTGATTCTTATGTGACCTTAACCTACCCAACCCCAGAGTCTCAGTCCCTTTTTTTGGAATCTAAAATTAAAACATCAAGAAACACAAGCATAAGAAAAGTCATTCCGAGTTTTAGTTCATGGTCAATTAGCTAGCTTAGCTTTTCAAGTAGTCAACAGTTAGAAGTTTTTACCCATAATTCCCCACACTTACTTTGCTTATTTAGAACTTTATGTCAACTCCTTACATTTACTATGTATACAGAGAACTTTATAACTCAAATGCAACTTCCTATATAATAAGGAAAGGTCTGAAAGGGTGATTGTGACTGAGATTGGTCTATGTACCATGGTTAGAACTATAAGGAGAAAGTAAGCCAGGGGTCAGGACAGAACAACCGTCAGATTCCCAGCTTCTCGAGTCAGGGTTTCATGGCGCAATATGAGTACAGGATTCTAAGAAAGTGACTTACAAATAACAGTGATATCTATATTCAATTATATGTAACAAAATCCAATGCCAAGTTCAAA
>NW_006293784.1:7376192-7380417 GCF_000327345.1 Myotis davidii | reverse complement strand
GGCAGCAGGGCGCCAGCTCTGGCAGCGAGGAGCCACCATGGCGACGGAACTCATGGAAAAGTGAAAATGCCACAGCCCACTGACCACACAGCAACAAAGTAGGACCAGTAAACGCATGTACTCCTTTCCGGGTGCATGTGTGTGCGTGTATGTTGGTGAATAAGGTAGAAAACTAGTTTTTTTTTTAGTAAAACTGAGGTCCAGTTTTGCAGTTTGTATCAGAAATGCTTTCCCACATCTGAGCCATGCCTTTCAGGAAATAGACCAGAGTTGATTTAACTACACCCTGTTGTTAGGAAAAAGAACCTTTCCTGTTTCTATCACAGTAAAATTGCTATTCTGTGCATCTTTGAAAATATATTTTTATTGATTTCAGAAAGAAGGGAGGGGGGAGAGAGAGATGGAAACCTCAATGATGAGAGAGAATCATTGATCACTGCCTCCTGCATGCCCTACACTGGGGACCGAGTCCACAACCCTGGCATGTGCCCTTGACTGGAATCAAACCTGAGACCTTTCAGTCCGCAGGCCTACGCTCTATCCACTGAGCCTAACCAGCTAGGGCTGTTACTTATTTTTCAAACTGATCTAAAAGGAGAAGGGTTAAAACAGGAGGAGTTAAATTACTTTCTAAATGTTCCGTTTATTCAATGTAGCTGTAAGATAAAAACAAACTAATAACATGTAACTGAAGCAATCACTTTTAGCTTACTTATAATGGCAGCATTGTTCGTTTCTTTGCGAAAACGAAACTTTCTCAGTTTTTCCACTAAATCTTCAGCAACATCACAAACCACCAAAGACTCACTCTAGAAAAGAAAGAAAAAAAAATCACGTGTAAAATGCCATGATTTCAATATACGTATATGTTAAAAGTTATAAAACCTGTACCTTAAAAGGTATATTGACATCTACAAATGTCACAATTATGTGAAAGCATTAACATGAAACATGAACACTTAAAGAGCTTTTGAACTTACCAACCTTTGTATCTACATTAATTACACACCATCTGTCCATTTTATATGTACACTTTAACTTTCTCTTTAGCTAATAAATATCTCAAAGAACTAAACACATATTAATGTGCAATTTTATCAGATCTATAGAGCAAGGGAAGAATGTGGGGAAAGTACAGAAAGAAGAGGATAATCATCTTATTGTGCTTATAATTAACTAGAGGCCCGGTGCACAAAATTTGTGCACTGTCACAGCGGAATATCAGACATCCAATCGTTTCCACTTTAAGGTTGTGGCTTGTTTATTTTTAAAAATAATCTGTTTTGAGAGGTTCTTATTTCCTACCCAACTGCAGACCTGGTCCCCCTCAACTGCCCTCCCCTACAGGGCCGGTTACCCCCAATTGCCCTCCCCTGCCGGCCTGGTCGCCCTCAACTGCCCTCCCCTGCCAGCCTGTTGCCCCCAACTGCCCTCCCCTGCCGGCCATCTTGTGGTGGCCATCTTTGACCACATGGGGTGGCCATCGTGGGCGAGGGCATGATGGTCAATTTGCATAGTACCTCTTTATTATATAGGATAAAACCTGGATTTATTTTTGTGTCTCACAACTATGAAAATATCTAAATAAACAAAAATATGAAAAACAAACACTAAGAATAAAGGCCAATAACATTTATATCTTAATTGACTATGGGACTTTAAAAAAGAGTTATTAAGAATTATGCAAGCAAAACCAGATTTAAACAATTATGAAAAATTATTAGAGACTCTTGAGAAAAAGGCAAGGAAATGATCAAAAGCATTCTTCTTTCAGTGGTGCAAATGTATCAATGATTGCAATCATGAGGATGGAAATCTTTCTTTTCTTTTTTTAATGTTTAAAACTTTGAACACATAAAAGTAGAGACTAGAATAGTGGGACCCTATGCACTATCACTCAGCTTTAACTGTTATCAGCACATAGCCAATCTTATTTCATCCAACACCCTCACTGTCCCCTGGCCTAGCACACAGCAAAGGCCAGAAATCATTTCAACTGTTTTTCAGTATGCATCATTAAAATAACAGTATGTGGCATTAAAATATAAAGGCAATAACATTATCTCACCTAAAAAAAATCTAACAGTAATTCCAGTCTTAAATATTCAGGAAGAGTTTAAATTTCCCTCACTATTTTAAGGTGTTTTTTAAGTTATTGAGGATGAATGGCCAGGCTATTTTCAGTCCCCTGAGAAGTTAAAGGAGATGCATGGGTCACTAAAAATGACCAGGTGACCAAGAAGATAATCTCCAACACTGTGTAGGTAGCAGAGGGGGAAGTAGAATACTGCACTCTGTTTTGTGATATTAGCTGTTACTTTTGTTTTGAAATATGTTTTTATTGCTTTCATGTTGGTTTAAAAAGAGACCGACATATTTTAGTCTCTTTTCATGTATAGGTTCCCCTCCTCCCCCACTCCTCTTTTAAGAAAATCAAACCATGCTAGAACAATACTAAAACATATGTGTCATTATAATCCAAAAGTATTAGGGCTTCCAATTTTAAATTACAATAAAAATCTACTAAAAGCCTATTTTTTTTTACCCTGTGTTGGGTAAATTAAAAGCAAAGGTTAAAGCAGGAGATAGTTATCCATTTTAAAAATTGTACTTTAAATTCAGAACACTGGTAATACATAAGGTGTGACATACCATAGGATATGCTATTACACAGTTAGAAAGTACATCCCACCCATAGGTACTATCCAATCAGGTTCCTTAGGAGTCATGTGTCCACCCTTTTAGTTCTCTTTAGAGAAAGAGATGCTAAATCATATGGAGCTTCCTGAAGGTAGTATCCAACCCTAATCTTATTGTTTTTCTACCTTCCAAGAAAGGTATAAAAGTCAGAAAACAACAATTTCCATTCTCTTCTCAACTAAAGGTAGAACCCACTAGTGAAACTAATAAATATTTTAGATTTTTGTTTAGGCAAGGAGCAATTTATAAGACTTATTTATCTTCCAGCGCTGATACTAAGAGCTGCTGGTGCAATCCTGACATTCTAAGTATCAGAAACCAAGTGTGTATGTGGGGGGAGGCATGTTGTGATGTAATTTATGTAGTTGTTTTTTTGTTTTTGCATTTACACCCCTCCCAATAACATAAGGCCAATAATTTCTTCCTACAAGTAAAAAGACCAATTCTAATTGCTTATAGTTAGTAGAAGAATTTAAGAATGAGTATAACACTCTGAAAACTTTATATGGTAATATGTAAGGTGTAATATACCATAGGCTATACCATTATACACCACATAACTATATTTTAGTCAATAACTGACCGCATATACAAGGGTAATCCCACAAGAGTAATGACAGGCAGTGTGACTCAAGCACAGAGAAGGAACAAAAACATGGTACAAAAGGAGGTCGGTAGGAGCTGGACCACATAAAGCCCAGGGGAACATATTAAGTATTTTGGTCTCTATGAGCAAAGGGAAGCCACTAAGGCAAGCATGTCAAACTCTCGGCCCACAACGAATATTTTTGCGGCCCAGCCAATATAATGGTATGTAAGAAACGTTTTAATAAAAATTTTGTAACTTATTTTTATAATATTGTTATACATAATTGTTAATAATGAACTACAACATTCACTAATGACTGATGACTATAATAATGTTGCATTCATTTCCCCTACGCGTCTTACATGCAGGCGCGGTTTAAGAAAAAATATTAATTATTATTAATGTTCTATTATTTTATGTAAACGATTACTCATTTATTTCACCCCTTTGTATTCAGCATGTTTCTATCGAAATAAAGCTATGTTTCTATGAAAATTGAAGCTTTTGGTTTTTTTTGCAGCCCACATAAACGTAAACCTTGTTTATTTGGCCCATGTTAGCCTTTGAGTTTGACATGCTTGCACTAAGGTGTTTTAAGCAGGGTGGTAACAGAAAACATGATCAGGTTTGCATGCAGGAAACAGGCAGAGAGCCAAGATGAATAGAACAAGATTAGTTAACTGACAAGTCTAGGTCAGGTGAGAGATGAAAAGCCGCTTAGACAGGCTGATGAGGATAAAGAAAGTAGGTGAGCCCCAGCCAATTTGGCTCAGCAGATAGAGCATTGGCCTGTGGACCGAAGGGCCCCAGGTTCAATTATAGCCAAGGGCACATGCCTGGGTTCCGGACTCAGTCCTGAGTGGGGGGCATGCAGGAGGTAGCCGATCAATGATTCTCTCTCATCATTGATGTTTCTATCTCTCTCTCCCTCTCCCT
>NW_006293784.1:7374297-7375799 GCF_000327345.1 Myotis davidii | reverse complement strand
CCTCTCTATAAATATATATATAAAAAAAAGAAAAATAGGTGAATAGCTCTAATAATAGTTAACATGTGTTAAACACTATGAGAGAAACATTATGCTATGTCCTTTACATGGATCTCCCTTTATGCTCAAAACAATCTCATGAGATGGATATTATTATCCCCATTTTGCAAGAAACTAAGGCTTAGAGAAGTTAATTATCGCCCCCCTCCCCAGATTACATAATTAGAATCCTCCCCAGGATTCAATCCAGGCAGCCTAACCTCTAGCCCACTCACGCTTTTAACCACTACAAAGGAGCTGGTGTCAGACGAGATATTGGGAGGAGTGGGTTCGGAAAGGGTACCGAGGTGATTCCTTAGCTTCTCCCTGTGTAACACTAAAGAGTGCTACCTTTCGCTAAATTAAAGAGCACTGAGCAAGACCAGGCTTGAGGGGAAAGAGCATGAATTCTATTCTGGAAAAAGTGAGGTGGCTTTGAGGAACCCCAGTGGGGAAAAGCCTCTCGGAGGATGTTAACTACATAGTGGGATACACAGATCGGGACTGGACCTCAGAAGCAAGGTCTGAGACACAATTTCACAAGCCATTTGCATGTATGTGGCAACTGACGCTGTGAGTACAGGTGAGAAAGGATGAAGACTACAGACTAGAAAAACGATGCACTGGGATGGAGCTTCGGGCTTCCACGTGTTATGTCCAGAGAAAGAGAACAGTTTGCACGGGGCACAGATGGACCAACAGAAGTAGGAAAAAACAAAACAAAACAGGGATTCTGTGTCCCAGAAGCCAGGAGGGAAGAGAACGCTTCCAAGCGGAGAGAGTGGTCAACACCCTGGACTGCAGCTGAGAGGTCAGGAAAGGCAAGAACTAAGAGTCCCTTGGATCCAGTAGCCAGAACAAGGTCCACTCATGCAGGTTGGCTGAGAAATGAGTGGGAGGCCTGAGATAGGTCAGTGGGATTTTGTGTTTTGTTTGTTTTAATCAAAGAAAGGAGCATATTAAAAAACCTGATAGGAAAGATCCAGAAGATCCTTTAGGGGCAACTTGATTCTCCACTTTTTCTTTCTTTCTTTCTTTTAATATTTAAGGGTGTGTTTTTTAAGGTTATACATTTTATGTTTTTAGAGAGGGAGGGAGAGAAGGATTGATGTGAGACACACTGATTGGCTGCCTCCCGTCAGCGCCAGAGGGGGATCTAAGCCGCCACCTAGGTTAGTGCCCAGATCACATTTGAACCCGCGACCTTCCGGGGCCCGGGAGGGCGCTGCCACCGACCGCGGCGCACCAGCCGGGGCGATTCTCCGCTTAGGTTTGGGCGCAGGGGCCAGAGGAAGCCAGAGCCGCTAAACACAGCAAAAACACAGAGCTTTACAGTCACCGTACCGCCAAAGCCGTGGGTCAAAGGCCTCCCGCCGCTGTAACTCAGGGAAAGCAAGGAGAAGGGGAAGCAGAGGCGGGCGGGGCGGAGGGCGCGATCAGCCGCGGCGAGGCCGGGAGACCGG
>NW_006293784.1:7361452-7374202 GCF_000327345.1 Myotis davidii | reverse complement strand
GCGCTGGACTCCAGCCAGCAGCCGGGGCGGAAGCGGCCGCCGACCCACCCTGGGCGCTGCCCGCCGGGCTCGGCCCCGGCAAACAGGAAAGCCCAGCGGGCTGGCCCAGCCCTCTGTCCCCCACCCTCGCGGGCGGCAGCTCACCATTTTCCTTCCGGCAGTCACCTTCCCTCGGGCCCCTTTAAGAATGGCACCGCGGCCGCCTCCCTTCCTGCCCCGACGCCCGGCAGAGCCACCCCCACCCACCGAAGCGGTCTGGGGCCGACACGTGACCGCGGACGGTGGGAGGCGCGGCTCAAAATTAGCCGGACGCGGTCGCCGATAGGCTCCTAACCTGACCGTGATTGGGCGACCGTGCCAAAATGCACTCTTCACATTCAAGATCCATACGGCTCGAATCAATTCAATAGCATGTTCTGCATCAGGGTTGCTCAACTTAAGCCTATTGACATTTGGAGTCCAAGAATCCTTCACTGTGGGTGGTGTGGCGCCCTGTGCGTGGAAGGATGTTCAGCAGCATCCCTGGCCTCTACCCGCTAGAGGACAGTAGCACCTCCTCAGTTGTGACAACCAAGAATGTGACCAGACATTGTCAAACGTTGCCAGGACGCAGGGTGGGAATCACTGTTATAAATGGATGTCCTGAGCCTTGGGGCACAGAATAAGTGCCATATTAATCACCAGTGCGAGCTCAGTTGGGGCAGGCTTCAGGTAGCCTCCGGCCACCTAGTGTATATAGGTGACAGAAGCCCAGCATCTAAGCCCAGGAGAGGTTTTTTACTGGAGGGATTTGGAAGTTCAATGGGTTCAAAGGGTTAGGTTCTGCTTAGATTTTTCGCAATCCCTGTCATCTCTGGGATCATACTCAAATTACATATCCATTCAGTTCTGTTGTGCAGTGACTGCCTCAAAATTTGAAACTCAATTATGACACTTATTATATTCCTCCTGGTGTCTCTAAAATAGAGATAAATTTGCCCTCTAGGAAATAATGTGGGACATTAAAAAGGCCATATAAATGAATGAATGGGTTGGCAGCTGCAAGAAAATTGCATAATGAAGATAATAACATTTGAAAACGTGTTAATCAATTCTGCATTTCTCTTATGAAACCCTCTCCTTGGTTGTCCAGGAACAGCCATCAGCCTCCAAGGAGAAACATAACTGTGATACTTGGAATGCAGAAGAAAAACAACTTTTGAATTGTTCAAAAAATAAGACTTTTGAGTCCCAAGAAACACAGTAGTCTTGGGGGGGGGAGGGCGGGGCACAGACATTACTAAGAAAGAAAGGTTTTAAAAAATTTAAAGCTTCATTAACTTCAAAATCCAAACCTTGGCAAAATTGAAAGTGTCATTTAGCCTCTGCCATATGGTAGAGAAGATGGAGGCTATGACATAAGGAAAGCACCTGCTGAGTGGGAAGGAGGGTGTCTTTCCACTTTGGTCTGGTGGAGGGTGGATGGAGACGGAGCTTGAATAAGTGCAGCAGGCAGGCATACCATACCTATCCTGTTCTGGCTGAAGTCTCAGGATGGGGGTGGGGGGCAGGGTAGTAGAAAAGCACCCAAATATATGTGGTAATAGAGAACCTGTAGAGAACTGGTGGTCTACTCCACTAAGGAAGAAGGAGAGGCCTTGCATTTGGCTCTGCGCCCCTGAACATGACTCGGGGACAGTGGCAGAGGTGGCCTTGTTTGGTATCCTGAGATACCTGCTGGTTCTCAGCGGCCTGCAGGTGCTGTGTGGGAGAATCCACATATTCATGCATTCCCTTCTGGAAGTAAAATGATGAAAGATGGTGAACAGTGGAGCTAAGAGGTCACATTGCATTGAGGCTTTACAACTGGAAGTAAATGGCTGGAACTTTTGGTCTCAGGAGTAGTTGCCAGCTGGGGCCACAAAAGGCCAGATGAAACCTGCTTTACCTTATTGAGGACTTACAATTGCTGTGCAGAGCTCAGACCTCATTTTTCCAACCCTCCCATGGGATCATGTGAATGCCCATGAAGCAAGAGGGAGAAGTGAGAGGAGAGACTAACAATTTTTCTGAAAGAGACCAGCTACCTAAAGGGGCAGTTAAACTTGAGGATACTAGGATACCTATAATTGATAAATTTAAGCTCACGAGTCTCCCATTTTTCCTCTCCCCTTTTTCCTTCCTTCTACTGCTCAGTGGGATGAGGATTCACAAGCAAAACTAAATCAGTTATAAATAATAAAGAAGAGCCATTCTTTCTGTTCATCTGAGAGTTATACATTTTATAGCCTAATATAGATACTTTGGGCTGCCAAATTATCTCATGGAGAAGAACATCCCTTCCTTCCTTCCTCCCTTCCTTCCTTCCTTCCTTCCTTCCTTCCGTAAACACCTGCTGAGCCTCTACAAAATATATGTTCAGCATTGTTGACATACACATCAATTAGGTGTCATTCCTACACTCAGGGAGCTGGGGACCTAGTAGGCTATTTAGACTAAGTGAGCATATGCTTTCACCAGGGTCAGGGGGCTCCATATAGATCCACGCTGGGTGCTATGAGAGGGCTCTCCCCAGGGGTTGGGAAGTGTTCAGGAAGCTTCCTGAAGAAGGGAGATTCAGAGTTGACTTTTAAGGATAACTAGAAATTTGCCAGGAGGAGGAGGAAAGAGAGCTTGCAGGCAAAGGAAAGAGGATATACACATAGCTCTGATGATTAATTTTATGTGTCAACAAGACTTCTTCATGGGATGTTCAGGTTAAACATGATTTCAGAGTGCTTCTGGATGAGATTAACATTGAATTGGTGCGGTTGGCAAAGTAGATTGCCTGCCCCAGTGTGGGTGAGCATCGTCCAATCCAATGAAAGCCCGAAGAGAACAGAAGAGGAAGAAGAAATCTGTCTCCTCCTGTTTTTCCTTCCTGCATGCTTGCTTGAGCTGGAACATTGGTCTTCTCCTGCCTTTGGACTGGAATTTATACCATTGACTTCCCTGGTTCTCAGGCCTTTAGACTTGGGTTGGAATTATACCACCACTTTCCTGGATCTCCAGCTTGTAGATGGCAGTCAATTCCTCCTAGTAAATCAATCAGCCTCTCTCCCAATATCTATATCTACCTACCTACTTTTCTCCCTACCCCTTCTTCTGAAGATCCTCGACTAATATAATGGCCAATTCTGAGATCTAAACAAAGATTATTTCACTAACTTTAAGATTCATTTCTCTCTACATTTAATTTCTCTGAAACCAGGATACACCTAACAATCCATGGCATCTTACAGTTTTGTTATTGGTGATAAAGTAAAGGTGAGGCGTAAAGCATCCTAAAGTGAATGAAGTTCACGTTTGAGGTCCCTCATTTGCATCGTGCCCTTCCAGGGCCTCATATTTAATTTGTATTTGTAATTTGTTTTCAATCTCTTAGAATGGGTCCCTGAAATGAGCTTCAGGCCCTACAAACCTGCATCCATCTCTAATGTATCCAATGTATTTTTAGAAGATTGGTAATTCAGTAGGTTGATGATTAGTATTTATAGGGGATGAAGGAAGAGGATCAGGAATGGGTGGTGAGAGACTGGAAACTTAGGATCTAACGTCAGTGAATGACAGCTACATCCATTCATCTGGTGGAAGGAGCCAGAAACTTCTACTCCTGCCCCTCTCTCTTATGCCCCAATCCAAGCCATCATTAGGTCCTATATATTTCTCCTATGCTAGAGACTCCTGGTCCTCCTTCAAACTCTGTTTTCTTCTTCTGTGAGTAATAGAACCCTCTAGTTTTAGCCGGATACTCTGAACAGCCTCCCTTTCAGTTAAATGTGGACACGAGGCTTAGTTTTGGCAATGGAATGTGTGCTGTGTCCTTGGAGTTTCCTTAAATTGAAGTGGAATCTCATTCTCCCCCTCTTTCTCTTCCCTTCTGCTAGCAGGAATATAGACATGATGGCTGGAGCTGCAGCAGCCATTTCGGACCATGAGGTGACCTTAGGAAATGGAATTACATAAAGCAAAATAGAAGCCTGGTTTCCTTGCACTGTGAAGTACTATATCAATCCTGCATTACCTACCTCTGGACTTTCACTTAAAAGAGAAATTAACAATCTCAAGTAAGATACTGTTATTATTTTTGTCACTCAGTTAAAATAACTTCCTACTAATATTCCATTTCACTGCAAGTCCTCATCACTACCTAATCAGAGTTATCAATAGTTCTTGTCTGGAATTTTTTAAAAATATATTGCTATTAATTTTTGGAGAGAGAGGGGGAGGGAGAGGGAGAGAGAGCAGAAGATTGATGTGGGAACAGAACATTGATCGGTTGTCTCCTGCATGCCCCCTAGCAGGGATTGACCTGCAACCCAGGCATATGCCATGACTGGAATTGAACTGGCAACCGGCTAGGGCTTGCCCTTAATTTTAAAAAAACCTATGAATTGATAGCCCCATATTTACTCATATCTATTCCAGCCTCCTACCAATGAGTTTTCTACACAAGAGCCTAAGCAGCAGTTCTCAACCTGTGGGTCGCGACCCCTTTGGCGGTCAAACCACCTTTTCACAGGGATCGTCTAAGACCATCCTGCATATCAGATATTTACATTACGATTCATAACAGTAGCAACATTACAGTTAAGTAGCAACGAAAATAATTTTATGGTTGGGTCACAACATGAGGGACTGTATTTAAAGGGCCAGAAGGTTGAGAACCACTGGCTAAGGGATTGATTTAAAATGCAAACCAAATGTCATTCCCTGTATTAGTCTACCTAAGCTGCCATAATAGAATATCACAGACTGGGTGGCTAAAACAAAATAAATTTCTCACAGTTTTGGAGGATAGAAGTCCAAGATCAAGGTTCCAGCACGCTTCCTTGATTTGCAGATAGCCGCTCTCTCACTGTGTCTTCACATGACCTGGTTTCCTTGCACTGGGAAGTACTGTATCAGTCCTGCATTACCTACCTCTGCATTGCTCTGTATGCACATGTATAGAGAGCATTGTCTCTTCCTTTTTAATATTTTTTTAATAAAGATACCAGTCTTATTGGAGTAGGATCCCACCCATGTAACTTCACTTAAAGGCCCCACTTCCAAATGCAGCCACATTTGGGTTTAGAGCATCAACATATGAATTTTGAGGGACACAATTCAGTCCATAACATTCCTCTTCTTCAATCATATCCATGGCTTCTCATTGCTCTTAAAGTTGAGCAGTTAAAATGGCAAGACTCCTGTATGATCTGGGCCCTGCTTCTCTCTCCATTTTCATATCATAGCATGCTCTTCCTCACTCTCCATGATTTAATCACACTGGCCTTTCATTTTCTCAGCTATACTATGATTTCTCCCACCTTGGGGCCCTTGCACATGCTTAGCTTCTGTCCGATATGCTCTTTCTCCCCTCATGTCCCTTTGCTTGGTAAACCTCTCTCCATCAGGACTCAGCTTAATAATCTGTTCTTCTTAATAATCTGTTCTTCTTAATAATCTGTTGGTTTGGCTCGGTGGATAGAGCATCAGACTGTGGACTGAAGAGTCCTAGGTTTGATTCCAGTCAAAGGCACATACCTTGGGGGGTGGGGGGTGTAGATTGGGGAAAAAGAAACAAATGTAAAACTTTAGACAAAAAAATAAATCAATAAAAGGCACATACTTCAGTCCCTCCCCAGCCCGGGCCCTGGTCCAGGTGCCTGTGGGAGGTAACCAATTGTTTTCTCTCTCATGGATATTTCTCTCTGACTTTCCCTCTCTCTTCCACTCTCTCTTAAAATCAATGGAAAAATATCCTCAAGTGAGGATTAAAACAAATAATCTGTTCTTCAGGGAAACCTTCCTTGGTCAACCATATATTTCCCCATTCTCTCATTATGAGCTTTCATAGCTCCTTGCACCTCATTTTAATAGCACTTATCATAATTTGCCTTTATATTTTGTTCAAAATGCTTTGGCTAATGTTTGTCCTTTCTGTTAGATAATAAACTCCATGAGAACTGAGACATGTCATTTTTTGCTTATTTTTGTATCCCTAATGTCTTCTACAGTGTATAGAACATATATGACACTCAAGAAACAGTTTCTGAGTATGTAAGAGGTAAGTGGGAATTGGGTCATGTAGAGGTGAGTATGACAAACACGGAACTTGGGACTTAATTCTCAAGCATATATAGCATGGCAATCAAGGATTTCCGGTGGTGGAATGAAATAAGATCTGTCTTGAAAAGAATCTATGTTGGAAGTAAAGTGATAGGTTTCAATGGTTATAGCAGGCCCCGAAATGGGAAATGGGGCTAAAGTTAAATTTGTGTTAGGTCCTGCTCTTTTTGTAAATTCTTCAGTGTAAATCAGGTTAGTTCTCAGCTTTCCCCACTGCTGGTTTGGGATTTGGCTTCGATGGCCTGGCTAGTGAATTATCCTTGTTCATCTGTTTTCTATCTTCCAATATGTTGCTGCTATTATTTTATTTCCTGTTTTTGTTGATTTACTTTTTAAATCCCTTTTGTTTTCATTATGAAAATTCTTTGTTTATGGCAATAAAATTGCTTTGCACATTGGCCAAAATTTTTGTTAAATGACATTATCAAGTTAAATGGTGGCAAAACTGAGGATGAAAGGGTGGAGGTGTAAATGGATACATTGTGGAGAGCAGTGTTTCTCCAAAAGCTTAAAATGTTCATCCTTTTTAAACCAAAAGATCTACCTCTAGGAATTTATCCCAAAGAAATGATTTAGCTTTAAGAACGTTTATTGAAGTGTTATTTATAATTAAAAAAATAGTCTGACAATTGGGGGCTGGTTAAATAAGCTATGTACTTTCAGAAATCACATATGTATTCATTAAAAATTGTTGTTGAACCAAGCTGCTCACACAGCGTTACTCCAGAGAATACCCAATACGTGATCATTTGCCAAGGCATATGTGAAACCTTGGAACAAATTTACCTCATTTTCTCCCAGCACTAACTTTATTGGTGATGTGGGAGTGTGGAGTGACCGCTAAATTTCAGCCCGAGGCCCTTTGTTCTTTTCCTTGGTAACCCTACCCTGATCCCCCATCTGGATTTGTATCAGGGATGTTGCTGCTCAGAATAAAAGATCACATTTCCCAATCTCTGTGGTAGCTAGGTGTGGCCTTAGGACTAAAAGCAAATTAATAAAATCTCAGTCAAGTGTTCTGAGAGACTTCCAGGGAGGCTAACCTGATGGAGTTGAATGAGCGGGAATGAAGAAAAAGGGTGCACTTAAAAATTCTGCTCAGTTAAAAAAAAAAAAAATATATATATATATATATACACACACACACACAAACACACACACATATACACATGGTACACATTTAAAATTCTTATTAAAGTGACAATTTTAAAAGTTCAAATATCTAATTCTAACTTAAGGGGGGTAAGGGGAGGCGAAAAGAAGCGGATGTGGGAGGGCAGTAGATTTATTTCTATGAGCATCCTGATATGCAATGCTCATTTCCCTCTACCATTAAATCCAACTCGAAAAGGCTGGCAAGGCTCGTATGAACTGCTTGTGAGACTCCTGTTGGCGTTTTGCACAGTGCCGAAGTTTTCCGGATAAAACAAGAGCAGGTTTTGGGGTTTCACTTCGTAGAACCCAAGATGCCGGCCTTCCCGCTCCCAAATGTACCTCGGATCTAACACGCAGGGTTTCAGAATTTAGGCTCTGTTACGTCGGTTTCGGAGTGTGCCTTCTCTCTATGGCATCAGAAAACCTAACCCGAGTTTAGGATAGAGTTGGCCCCAATACCTCTTTAGAATTTGCCGCAGAAAAGCGGGGACCGCTGAGACAGGTGGGCGGAGAAAACGCTCGCCGGGTACCAATTCCCTGAGTCGGGGCGGTGCGAGTCATGGCCCCGCCCCTCCGGGAAGCCAATAGCTCGGGACGGGAGCGGGAGGGGCGGGGCGAGCCCTGCAGGCGACGTCGTGATTGGCACGCTGGTTTCCGCAGTCCGCGAGGCAGCCCCTACTTCCCGTGTATCAGAACCCCTGGCGAGTGCGGAAGTACAAAGTTTGTCCGCTGCGGGGCTCCGTAGTGGCTTTACGCAGGGCGGAGCGGGCTGAGCTGGGCTGGGCGCTGGAGCCCAGTTCAGCTTTGGAGACCCCGATGGCTGCGGTGTTTTTGGTAACGCTCTACGAGTACTCGCCGCTTTTCTACATCGCGGTGGTCTTTACCTGCTTCATCGTGACCACCGGCCTGGTATTGGGATGGTAAGGGCCCCAGAGCTAAGGGCAAGGGAAGGAGGGGCGGCCAGCCAGGGAGCCGGGTCGCGGCGAGCGGCTGGGGGCATGGAAGCAGGGGGGCTGCGGCGCTGGAGCGCCTGGGGCTGTCGGGGAGCCTGTGCCGAGGGCTCCAAATGGCTGTGCCTGAAAAGCTAGGTAGACACTGCACCTGCATGACTGCCCCGCATTACCGCCCGGTCCCCGCCGCCGCGGGCATGCGGGGGTGGCGCCGGATTGAAGTATTTCACCCAGCTTTGTTTCTGGGTAATAAAGCGTCCAGGAAGGGCCTGGTCTTGGATAGAGTACTTGTCCGCCAGCTTCTGCCCCAGATTGGGGCCTCCTGTGTGCCCCGTGTTCAGTCCCCTGCGGCGCAGCGCGGGTAATAAAGCGTCCAGGAAGGGCCTGGTCTTGGGGCCTCCTGTGTGCCCCGTGTCCAGTCCCCTGCGGCGCAGCGCACACACACACACGGACAGTAAACAAGGTTGATTGTTGTGCTTCTGAATTGAGCACTTGGCCTCGGGTAACTTGTAACAGAACTCCATTGTATCATGTTTAGAGAAGCCTCGCAGATAACAGCTAGTTGAGACGTTTTACTAATCCATTGATGAGAGAGATATGAGTTAGAATCTATAACTGTTAGATTTTGAAGAATGAGTGTTTTGAAAAATAAGTGGAGTAAAATATGTATGGTAGAGAATAGAAGGCATTCCAGAGAATACAACATGGGCTGAGGGGCAGAGGAGACATGTGTGAAATGAGTGAGGATTAACAAAAAAAATAAAATACCCTTTGGTCACAATATATGTGCTTACTTTAAAGAAAGGACAGGAGCCCTTGTCATTTTCTGACAATGTGTGCTATCTTTAGGATCTAAGCAGTTTTAACACTTTCACACTGCTTCCCACATTGTAGGCAGTAGAGCATAAAACTCCTTGTGTGTGGTGGGGGAAGATTAAGACCAATTTTACACAATTTGTTATTCTGGGCCCGTCAGATTTTATTGCTATCGTTCTTCAAGAAAGTTTGTAATTGGAATTAGGAAGCCGTTGCCCAGGGAGAGAAGCAGTGTTAACACAGGATTTTAAAATAACGACTTAATGTAAATATCTGATATGCAGGATGTATTTTCATTGTTACAAATTGAACATAATTAAAGAATAGTGATTAATCACAAAAACAATATGTAATTATATATGTGTTTTCCTATGGTCTTAGGTGACCCCTGTGAAGGGGTCGATCGACCCCCAAAGAGGGCATGACCCACAGGTTGGCGACTCACAGGTTGAGAACCTCTGCCCTAGCCCTTCTGCCAGCTCCTAAGTCTACGCAGTCATCAACATTATCATTGTTAGCACTTACGTTGTGCCAAGCCCTGTTATAAACTTTTACAGATGGGGTAACAGTTACACAGAGGTGGAGTGATTGCTTAAGGACATATTATGTGTCTTATTCCTGAATTTAGGAAGAAAGCAGTTTTTCAAGTATGAGGTTAACTGTACATTTTTTATTGTGCCTTTTTATATCAGGTTAAGATCCTTTACATTTCTAATTTGCTGATGGTTTTTATCAGGAATGGACATTGGATTTTAGCTAGTGCTTTTTCTTCATGTATTGAGATAATCATATGTGGTTGTTTTGTTTTTTTTACTCTGTTTTTAATATGGTGAATTACATATAAAATTTTAATGTTATGCCAAGCCAGCCTTGCATTCCTGAGATAAACCTCACTTGGTCATGATGTATTCATCTTTTTATATATTGTTGGATTTAATTTGCTAAGACTTTTTGCATCTATGTTCCTGAGTGATATTAGTCTGTAGTTTTCTTGTACGGTCCCTGCCCCTCCTCTGCATGTACATTAGACTGCTTGAACTTGTCCCTTACCTCACTGATATTTTGTTTTGTTGTTTTTCCCTCTGTGTTTCATATTATATACTTTCTGTTACTAGATCTTCAAATTTACTAATATTTTGTTCTGCAATATCTAATTTGCTATTAATCCCATTTAGTGTATTTTTCATCTCAAACATATTTTCGTCTTCAACAATGTATTTGGATCTTATAATCCATATCTCTGTATAAAATGCTCAATCTTTACTTATCTTCTTTAAAAAGTATAGTTACGACAATTATTTTGATGTCCTTGTCTACTTATTCTGGCATCCATATTGTGTCATTTTTGGGGATTTATTTCTATGATTAATTTCTCTTCATTGTGGGTCATATTTTCCTGCTTCTTTGCATGCCTGGTAATTTTTAATTGAACACGAAACATCGTGCATTTTACCTTATCTGATGCTGGATGTTTGTTTCCTTTTTTTTTTTTAAATTAAAGGTTTTTTATTGATTTTTACAGAGAGAGGGAGGGAAAGAAACATCAATGTGAGAGAGTAACATTGATCGGCTGACTCCCGCACGCCCCCTACTGGGGATTGAGACTGAAACCTGTGTACATGCCCAGACCAGGAATAGAACCAACCACCTTTCAGTGCACATGACAACACCCAACCAACTTAACCACACTGGCCAAGGCTGATGTAGATGTTTCTATTCATATAAATATTCTTGAGCTTTGTTTTGGGATGCAGTTAACTTAATTGGAAACAATTTGATCTGTTCGATGCTTGCTTTTCAGCTTTTTAAAAAAAAATGTTTTTATTGATTTTAGAGGAAAGGAAAAGAGAGAAACATGGATATGAGAGAGTAACATCAATAGGCTGCCTCCTGCACAGCCCCTACCGGAGATTGAGCCCACACAGGCATGTGCCCTGACCTGAGATGGAACTGGGGACCTCTTTAAACCATTTTACAATTACCTACACCCAGATTTATAGACAGTCCCCTCCCCTAGTAAAGGACCGGGCCTTAAAATGACAGTTCTGTCCCATATTGACATTGACCTAACCCAGTGATGGCGAACCTATGACATGCGTGTCAGAGGTGACACGCGAACTCATTTTTTTGGTTGATTTTTCTTTGTTAAATGGCATTTAAATATATCAAATAAATATCAAAAATATAAATCTTTGTTTTACTATGGTTGCAAATATCAAAAAATTTCTATATGTGACACGGCACCAGAGTTAAGTTAGGGCTTTTCAAAATGCTGACACGCCGAGCTCAAAAGGTTCACCATCACTGACCTAACCCACTGCCTGGATTCAAGTTGTGAACCTGGTTCTGGCCCTTGTCTTGACTGGACAACTTGTATGTGAAGGGTTAGTTTCCACTGCCTACTGCCAGACTCAGAGCCCATCAAACCATGGCATAAGGCTTACTCATCACTTTATATTTTTTGCCCTTTTCAAATTTATCAAGATGTCTTTGAACCCAAATATGCCTCTTCTTTCCAACATTTTATTATTAAAATTTTCAAACATGCATACAATGAAAGAATTATACAGTAAACATGCTTATGCCCATCATTTAGGTTCCAAATCAACCTTTTGCTATAATGTCTTTATTACATGTCTGTCCTGATCCATCCATCCTTCCATCCACCCATCAGGCCATCTTATTTGTTGACCACTTTCAGAGTAACTTGTACTCTTCACCCACTTGTACTTTACTTTTTTTAAAAAAATATATTTTATTGATTTTTTACAGAGAGGAAGGGAGAGAGATAGAGAGCTAGAAACATCGATGAGAGAGAGACATCGATCAGCTGCCTCCTGCACATCTCCCACTGGGGATGTGCCCGCAACCCAGGTACATGCCCTTGACCGGAATCGAACCTGGGACCCCTCAGTCCGCAGGCCGACGCTCTATCCACTGAGCCAAACCGGTTTCGGCATGTACTTTACTTTTGAAGTAGTATTTATAAACAATGAAATGTACATATCTTAAGTGTTAACAAACACATCATCTATACAACTTAACCCTCTATCAAGATATAGAATATTACCATCACCAGAGAGAGTTTCCTTATCGCTTTCCCAATCAGCCCATACTCCTACACCCCAGAAGCAACCATTGTTTTGTTTTTTATTTTTATTCAATTACTTTTATGGACTCTAGAATTTCACTTTATGGAATCATAGCATGGCTTCTTTTGCGCAATATGTTGTTTTTGAGATTTATCCATATGGTCGTAGCAATAATTTATTCCTTTACATTGCTAAATTCTTCTGTTCCTTTGTTTAAACATAGTTTATTTGTTCATTTCAGCAGGGTCTTTTTGATTTTTCTTTTTCTTTTTATCTGTCACTACTAAGTGTTTGGAGAGAAGAGAGTGCATCCAAGTATGAACCTAACTGCCTGCTTAATCTAAAGTCTCTTGGTTAAACTAATGTGTATTAATTTTCAGTTATTATATTTAAATTGAGTAAACTTAGCTGCTTTCTAATTTTATAAATAACTAGAGGCCCGGTGCACAAAAATTTGTGCACTCGGGGGGAAGGGAGGGTCCCTCAGCCTGGCCTGTGCCCTCTCACAGTCTGGGACCCCTCGGGAGATAACGCCCTGCTGGCTTAGCCTGCTCCCGGGTGGCAGAGGGCAGGCCCAATCCCTAGGTGCAGCCCCTGGTCGGGCT
>NW_006293784.1:7358231-7360737 GCF_000327345.1 Myotis davidii | reverse complement strand
GCAGCTTTAACTCTGAGGCTCCAGCTCTTAGGCCTCCACTGCTGAACGTAGGAAATCGAAACAATGTATATCTCAAGCTCTGACTCCAGCTCTGAGATCACAGCTTGCTGAAAGCAGGTTTCTGGAGGTTTTTTTAGCTTCTATATGTTACTATGTTTCAAACTGCCCGCTCAGAGGCTGCGGCAGGTGGGGAATGTTGGAGTCCACTGTCACTGAAGCAAGCAAGCCTCATGTTCAGTTTAAGCTGCCTGGCTGCCCGCCACCATCTTGGCTGTCAGTTAATTTGCATATCTCGCTGATTAGCCAATGGGAAGGGTAGCGGTCGTACGCCAATTACCATGTTTCTCTTGTATTAGTGTAGATTGAATTTAGTCCTTTTCATTTTCCTTCTAAGTCTGTTCAGTATCACATTTTTACATGAACTTTAGAAGGAGAAAATATGCTATAAAATGAAGGGCTATATTTGGTGTTTAAAAGTTCTCTTATCCCATAAATAATATCAAATAGTCTGCATATTAAATATATATTTGTCGCCCTAGCCAGTTTGGCCGGTGGATAGAGTGTCAGCCTGCAGATTCATTTCCGGTCAAGGGCGCATACCCCGGTTGCGGGCTCGATCCCCAGTAGGTCGTGTGCAAGAGGTAGCCAATCAGTGATTCTTTTTCATCACTGATGTTTATCTCTCTCTCTCTCTCTCCCCCTCCCTTCCTCTTTGAAATCAATAAAAATATATTTTAAAAATATATGTATTTGTCTATAATGCCATTTAAAAATTTAATAATTCTATCGTGCTTTTGCTCTTACATTAGGTACAATTTATAATCCGTATACTTCTTTGTTATTAACAGTAGAACTCTGTTTTCAAGAGTATGTCGGTTCAACTAGCATAACAATATATTGCAGTTCTAGGGGACCTCTAATCTCTGTTATTTCTAGGTTAATTCTCAAATATAATGTAAATTGAGTAACTTAATCCCTTTTTCTGATATGTTAAGAGGATTAACTAATGAAGCATAACATAGTCTACATATCACATAAAGTTTCCACATTTGTTAAAATAATGTATTATTTTATTTTCACCTTTCTTCAGGTTTGGTTGGGATGTTCCAGTAATTCTGAGAAATTCTGAAGAGACCCAGTTCAAAACAAGAGTTTTCAAAAAGCAAATGAGACAAGTCAAGAATCCTTTTGGCTTAGAGATCGCTCATCCATCTTCAGCTTCGATTTCAAGTTGGTAGCTATTTCCAAAGAGTCTTCTTTCTTTCTCTGCCCCTGTTTTAGCCCTTTAATTTTCCTGTATTATTATTTATTTATTGTATTATTTTCCACATGAACAGTTATAAACCCATTTTTGCCCCACCTTGTATATAGTATGCTACTGTTTATCTCACAGGAGAGGATATCCAAATACATGTGCTTATGTACACTAAAATGAAGTCTCACAGGTGTTAATAAGGGAAGTCTTCAGTGTAGTGAGAAAGGTAAGAATGGTATAGTATAAGTTCAGTTAATATAAGGTTGCTCACCTTCTGAAGAACAGCTGTCTGTTAGTCTGAAATTACAGTATTTTGGTCTAAAATTATTTTGGTAGATGGGAATAAGAGATGGTAGCTGTTTGTTTCTGTACTTGGAAAACAGATTGTCTGTGAGCCTATCAAGGAGCCAGTGGAGTGAAAGAGAGGGGATGCTGGGTACAGACAAGACAGGAGAGTCAGGGAAGACTCAAATTCTTTGCTTGGGTCCTCCATAGCTGGGTCTTTTTATAGAGATGAGAAATACAGGAGGAAGCGGGTTTGGGAAGAAAGGTAACGAATTCAGTTTTGAACATCTGGCCCTCTAAGTGCTTTTGTGACAGTTAAGCAGAGACACAGAGCATGCAGTTCTAGGTGCAGTTCTGTAGCTCGACCAGGTTCTCTGGGCTGAGACCCTATCACCTTTTATGCTTGCTCACATTTCTGGTATCTTAAAAACAACCCTAAACTTTCTCAGCTCTTCATCTTATTCTAGCTACTGTCCTATTTCTCTTTTTCTCTTCACACCCAGGCTTTTTGAAAAAATATATATATATTTTTTATTGATTTCAGAGAAGAAGGGAAAGGGAGAGAGAGAGAAAAAAACATCAATGATGAGAGAGAATCATTGATCAGCTGCCTCCTGCATGTACCATACTGGGGATCAAGCCCACAACCTGGGCGTATGCCCTGACCGGGAATCGAACCGTGACCTCCTGGTTCATAGGTCAGTGCTCAACCACTGAGCCACGCCAGCAAGGCCACAGCCAGGCTTCTTAAAAGTGTTTTGCATTTGCCTTCTCCTCTTAGCCTGCTTCCCTTTTACTCCTTGGAGCAGTGTAGTCTGATTTTTACCTGTATCCCTCTATTGAAATGGCTTTCCGCAAGATGACTAATTAGCACTTCTGCCCCCTACCTCTAACCCCCGGCAGTCATAAATTTACTGGGCACATTTTCAGGCCTGAGTTAGTGCTCTCTCTGCAGAGTTTAACAGA
>NW_006293784.1:7357700-7358189 GCF_000327345.1 Myotis davidii | reverse complement strand
CCTGCTGACATCCTGCTCCCTTATCTTCTGTGAACTTTCTTGTCTAGTCATCTTCCTGCTTCTGACTTTCAGAATCACTTGTCAAAAATTAGTTACACTATCAACCTGAAGAAAATCTTGATTTACAATGAAGAAATACAGAGTTGCTTTTCTTCCTTAGCTGTAAATACTATACTGTGTATATGTGTATATATAGGATGTCCCAAAAAATGCATACACACACTTTGAAGGCAGTGTTTATTAAAAAATAGTTCATTTTCAAACTTGAGCTATCAGCTGTTAAAGTGTGTATACATTTTTGGGGACACTCTGTATATATAATAACCCCTATGCAAAATTTAGGAAGTAAAAAAAAAAAAGAGCCAAGCAATAAAATTAAAATTAGCCATAACCATATTGCAAGCAGGTGCATTGTTAAAATGTTGATATAGTGTTAATGTTTTAATATATTTTTCTCCAATTGTTAATTTATGTATGTATATTTTGTGC
>NW_006293784.1:7355323-7357537 GCF_000327345.1 Myotis davidii | reverse complement strand
ATTCTTCTTTATTTGGCAGAATAAAATTCACTTGCTTAAACTGTGGAACGATGGGTGTCATTAAAGATGTCTAACCAAGATATTGAAATAATATTCTGAACAATAATTGTGATGTTTTAAAAAGTTATTTCTTTTGGAGTGTAAATAGTTTAAAAATCCAGGGCTTTGTTTGTTTGTTTTGTTTATTAAATCACTATACCCAAGGTGCCTGGCACATAGGGGAGGGGCAGGGAACATATAGAGAACTGATTTACTTGAAAATTAACCAGAGAATCAGTTTTGTTTTTAATATATTTTTATTGATTTCAGAGAGAAAGGGAGAGGGAGAGAGAGATAGAAACATCAATGATGAGAGAGAATCATTGTTAGGCTGCCTCCTGCACACCCCCTACTGGGGATCGAGCCTGCAACCCAGGCATGTGCCCTTGACCTGAATCAAACTTGGGACCCTTCAGTCTGCAAGCTGATGCTCTATCCACTGAGTCAAACCAGCTAGGGCTGGAGAATTAGTTTTAATCTTAGTCATTTAGTTCTGTTTACCAGAGGTGGGTTTTGGGGATTTGTTGTTGTTCTTTAATGATACTGTATTTGGATTTATGGTGTTTCCATGTCCTCAATGTAGAGATTTTAATGAAATTGAAAGTAGGTACTCAGGACATATTGGTTGTGTTGTAGTAATTCAATTCAGGGATTCTGCTGTCCTTTTGTAAACAGCTTTCTGGTATTTTGACTTACTCACTCTGGAAAGAGCCAATATAAGCAAAAGGGCTAAGCAAAATGACACACAGCATTTCTGGAGGAATTTGTGAGCTTCTATTCCTTACGACCCAAATTTTCATCTCCCAGTATTTTGGTTTCATCATCCTCGGGCAGGGGCTCCTTGTATATTAGTTCTTCTCTCGCAGAGACTTTTCTGTAGGAAGGTGTGTGGCTTTACTGTCCCCTTGTTTCTCCTTTTATTAATGGCTCAACTCATTTGACTATAGCCCTTTTTTTTCAATTTCTTGCAAGAGCATCTTTTACACTGCCTCTTTATTTGGTTGTTATAGGTAGGCAGGTTGAGAGAAATCCTACCAAGGTTGCTTCACTTCATTTGGATTCTGAATTTTCTGGATTATGTCTATTTTCCAATTCTGTTAATGCTATTGATCTAAGATGTTATTGTGTACGCACTGAATTTTAGAAAACTAAAAAAATATAAGAATGGGAATTGAATATAAGGATCTTTGCAGAAGAAGTGATAAAAACTAAAGGGAGAATAGTTTTGTCTAAGGGTGTTTGAACACTTAGTGTAAATCAATATATTCTCCTCAGTCCTAAGTTTATGAAAGATTGTGGAGGGCAGAGTTTTATAGATTCTGTAATTCTTTTTCATTTGCTTGTGATATTAATATTAGAGACATATTAAAATCTGATTAATATCATTATCAGTAGTCTGTGGCGTGCCCCATTTTAGTCAAGTATACAAAGTCTATAAACAAGTTTTATTTAGCTCCGAATGTCTGGAACTCTGATTCTTTTTACAAAGCAGTTAGACTGATACTATGTATGTTGTGTAAATCGGAGTTGTTTTTTAAGGCTTATCTTTCCATTGTTCTTTCTTTAGTGTAAATAAACACATATATTTGGATATCCTCTCCTGTGAGATAAACAGTAGCATACTATATACAGAGTGGGGGAAAAATAGGTTTACAATTGTTCATATGGAAAATAATACAATAAATAATAATACAAGAATAAACTCTATTTCATGTACTCACAACTGTAAACCATCTTTTGCTCCACCCTGTGATATTTTCTACACCTTACTTTTTTCATTTAATGGTATATTCTGAAGCTCATTCCACAGTAGTACTATATACAGATATTTTGGTATGCCTCAATTTTTTTGAAGAGCTTCCTAGTACTTCATTGGAGAGTATTCCATATTTTATTAATTTAATTCCTATTGATGAACATTTAGATGGAGTACAGCATTTTGATATAACTAGTGCTACAATGAATAGCCTATTTATATATCTTTTTACATTTTTGCTAGTAATACTTTTCTGGGTTCTTCCCCCCCTCCCCTCCACTTTTTTTTTTTTATATATTTTTTATTGATTAAGATATTACATATGTGTCCTTGTCCCCGCATCACCCTCCACGCCCCCCAACCCCCCGCTCATGCCCTCACCACTCCCCCGTTGTCCGTGTCCATTGGTTAGGCCTCTA
>NW_006293784.1:7348709-7353961 GCF_000327345.1 Myotis davidii | reverse complement strand
CGCGCCCTCTGCCAGACAGTCCAGTTTCTCCCCGTATGAGTCCTGGGTCCCCAGAGACTTCCCGGAACCGGAGATCAGAGCCGTCGGGAGCTTGTGACTCCCTCCGGCATCCTCAGGTGCCAGACCCTTTCCGTGCGCAAGCCCCCTAGCCCTAAGGAGCCGTGAGTCTCAGTGTCCTGTACAGCTGCAAGCATCTCTGATGGAAAGCCGCCCTCAAGATCGCCCGCTGCCAGACAGTCCAGTTTCTCCCCGTATGAGTCCTGGGTCCCCAGAGACTTCCCGGAACCGGAGATCAGAGCCGTCGGGAGCTTGTGACTCCCTCCGGCATCCTCAGGTGCCAGACCCTTTCCGTGCGCGCAAGCCCCCTACCTCTGGGCTTTACTTCGCAGCTCCTCTGGCTCTCAGTGTGCTTTTCTTTCCTTCTAGTTGTAGAATTTACACTCAGCCAGCCTTCCTGTGGTTCAGGATGATGTCCGTATTGTGTTTTTGAGGTATTATTCAATTGTTGTGAGAGGCAGCAATTTCCCGGTGTTATCTATGCCGCCATCTTAGTTTCTCTCTCCACTTTTTTTTATAGGCTTTAATTTTTTTCCCCTTTCCCATCTACTTCCAACTTTTTTTTTCTTGCCTCACTTTGTGTGGTTCTAAAGTGACAGAGAAAATTATGTATGATTTTTAATACATATATTTTAAATTTGTATTAATGGAGTGATTTTCTTCAGCTATTTAACAGCTAATTGAAAAATAAAGCTAATTGAATTAATACCTGATAGTTAGAATCATAAAAATGTGAAATCAAATCTGGTATCAATTATGTATGTAAAGTTTCTGTCAATTAAAATTTTTGCTTAACTGTGATTAGAAGTTGCTCTATGTCACTTCTACTATACATGCTCACATGTTCAAAATCTGACACTTTGTACTTAGTACATATTTGGCATCCTGTGGATGATCTGGTTGTATTTGTGTATCTCCTTCCAACACATTCTGATGATCACCTTTAAAAGTAGGTAATATATTAATCAAAATTCCTATTAGCAAGCAACAGAAACGACTCCAGTAAAAGGATATTGAGGGCGGAGGAATGGGGGACATCTGTAATACTGTCAACAGTAAATAAATAAAATGGGGGAAGGGGAGGATATTGAATAGTATACAGACTTGCCAAAGGTTGTTCAGTCAGGAACAGTTGTCACTGAAAGTGACCGTGACCGAAGCAGATCTGCCCTGGCATGATCTGGAATGTGTGGGTTCTTGACTTTGTGTAGGAAAAAGTTCACAACATGAGTCCAGATGATTTTGAGAGTACCTTTCTTAAAGTTGGGAGCAGGAAACAAAGGATAGGCTTAAGATAGGAGTGCCAAGATCACAACAACAGGAGTGGGCCTACACTGGGCTGCCTAGACTCAGGAAAGGAAGTCACAGTAACGGAATTGAGCCACTCTGGGCTGTTTGGATTCAGGAAAGGTCACAGTAACAAAATTGAGTCATGTGGGGCCTGGTGGATTCAGGAAACAAATTATAGTAGCAGAAGTGAGCCATGCTGGGCTGTGTGGACTCAGGAAAGAAAGACATAGAGGCAAAAAGAGGGCCCTTGGAGACAGTTGACAGGTTAGCCCAGGACTAGTTGCTGCTGCCTATTGCTCACCTGATTGCAAGTTTCCTAGAAACCCTTCGAGCTTAGGGGAAAAGGACATGCCTGAAGAAATGGTACGAGAGTGCTCAGGCGAGAGGACTGGGCCTTTTGTCTTAAGGGTTTTTATTTGTTTTCTAAAGGGAATTTTAGGGGAGGTCTCAGAGGAGGGTCTCAATAGAATATTCAGCAGCTGTCCAGGTGTGTCCTTTAATATGCTGATGCATCAAAATGAGCCTGTAGGGGAGTTTGGGATCATTTTATGGTCAGTTTCACTGCTTTACTTTTATCTTGGATTTGTCTGACTCTAATTGTTGGGTTTTTTTTGTTATTTATTCCCCTTCCTTCATCCATTCTGGAGTTTGGGTGGTTTAAGCTATTCTCTCTCTGGTTGGGGAGGAGAGGTATAAACCATCTGCTCCTAAATGTCCTTCCTTGGTTAGGGAAGACAAGATCTTGTGATTTACTAGCAGGCTGTTAATTGCTCAGCCTTGTTTAACTATTTTGTCTCAGTTTCCCTCATTCCACTTGTCAAGGAATTTTCCCAGCTTCTTCCTATCCTGCCTCACAATGACCAAGAACGTTTCCTTTTGATTTAGCAAGTGCGCCACTGCCCTGAGCGCTAGACGTTGCAGCTTGCGACAGTGTGAGGCACTGGATGTTGCTGCCTTTGAACTTATTGCTACAAGGGAGGGGGAAAATCGCATAGGTGGCATATAGTAAATCCATAAGTAAGTAAATAAAACTATATATTGTAATTTGTCCATTTATAATTTATATGCCCCCTTAATCGGCTTTACTCAAATCATAATATATTTTATTATGCTGAAAGCAAACAAATGAAGGAGGACATCACTATTAAACTTCTATGTTTTGGAATCCCCACGCTTTCCTCAGGGCATTTTGCATATTACATGGGACATTAACTTTGCGACAAGAATGTATATTAATGTTGTCAGTGTGTGTATTGATATTAGTAAAGCTCAATTTCTTTTTAATATTTGTCCTACTCCAGTGATCATCTTGTGGGGCCGCGGGTGGTGTGTATCCACACTCAGAGAGAGCTCTGCTGCTTGTAGTTACAAGGTTGTGCGGATCTACTTTTGGAAACAGCTCTGCTGTTTCCTTTTTTAGGATTGTAGACACTATTAGAGTGGTAGGCTACCAATAGTGAACTGTATTGCAGTTTGTAAAATCTTTGTGGGAAAAGTTTTGAAGTCACCAAAAACATTAAATTGATCACTTCCAAGCATAAATGTATAAATAATCAGGTTTACTGGTAGTGCTTCAAAATTGTGTAGACACTGAGGTTTTTTATATCTCCTGTTTTAGAGGCCAGTTCCTTCGTTTATAGGCACATACCCTTTAATGAGTTCCTTTAACTGCCAGCAGCCTGGCCAGCATCCAAAAAGAAGCTTTTATTACTCGCTATGTATAATTGTACTAGAAATTACATCAGGTAATTTTCTTCTCTGTCTTATTTGTTTTTTACAGCTGGCATAACTTTGACAACAGATTGCCTTGAAGATAGCCTCCTGACATGCTACTGGGGGTGCAGTGTTCAAAAATTGTATGAGGCTCTGCAGAAGCACGTTTATTGCTTCCGAATAAGCACTCCCCAAGCACTGGAAGATGCTTTGTATAGCGAATATCTCCATCGAGAACAGTATTTGTATCCTTTATCTTATATCTATCAGGACATGAGAATTTTAGGCATTAGACTTTTTATGGATAAAGTGTTGCTAAGTTACAACCCCCTTTGGTATTTTATTGTATTTTTGCTTACAGTGACAATTTACCTTTACATTTTAAAAAAGTATTAAAAAGGACAGCAAAGAAGAAATATATTGCCAGTTACCAAAAGATACTAACATTGAAGACTTTGGGACAGTGCCCAGATCTCGCTATCCATTGGTAGCACTGTTGACCCTAGCTGATGAGGATGATCGAGAAATTTATGATATTGTAAGTAATTTTAAAGTTTTGGAAGCATTACTTTTAAGTGATTTGGATAAAAGGTCTTAATTATTTGGTGATGTAGAAAAAGTATTTTAATTTCTGAGGGTATACATTTGACCTGATCACATCCCACCCCCCCCCAAAAAAAATACATGGGAAATACATCAGTATGATTTTTATACATGTAACAATTCCTTTATAGTATGACTTTTTTTCCCATATGGGTTATAAGAATATGATTTTATTTAGAAAATAAAAGCTATATTATGTTTGAATTAAGTTAATTTCATCATTCTGTCATGACTGCATAGAAAAGTCTGTTGGGAGACATATTTATTTTTAACATTTTTTTGAGCACGGAATAAATGAGCATTGTAGTAGTGAAACAAAATGCTCAATTTTAAGACAGTATCCACTCTTTTCTTTGCATGTTTACAGTCATCTTGTTTTCATCATAGTGTCTGCTGCATCTATATCTTATATATGTTTGGTCCTTATATTTTCAGTAATTATAGTGATAATTACCTTTCTCATTATATACTAATTACTTCTTCAGTCTGGTAGTTTATCCCTATTAGGAAGATAAAAGCATCTTAGGGAGCTAAGAAGACCTGAGCCTTGACAATCCTCTAAGTATGGTAGAAGCTTATACATGAAATAAAGTTGGTGAAATAGTATCATGGTAAGAATGCCCTTATGCGCAATTTACTAATTTTCTGAAGTGCATGATATAGATATGTTCATTAATAAAGAAATGGTAGCATCTTTATGGCACTTTGTAATATATTAACTTACTAAGTAACATTAACTTATTTCTTCTAACAACATTGTGTTAGGCAAATATCCTTCTTAAAAGGACTGAAACAGAGTTGGTAGAAAAATCCCAATCATTCAGGAAATAAGAGATGGTCTTGACCCTGAACCTGTGTAGTTCTTTGCCAGTAGCTCTTCCTCCCTTTCTTTTTTACAGGAATATCTTTCTGAAACAAGTATACATAGAGCTTTGGAAGGTGTTAGACCCTTATTGGGAAATGTAGACCCTGTTCATATGCAGTTAAGCCAATCTAGGTTTTGGGGTTTTAACCTTATCAAATTGAAGTTCCATTGAGCTGAAATCAGCTTGTTTTTTTCCAAATAAAAGACATACCAACAGCAGTTATTTTCAGAATCTGGCACTGTGCCTTAAACACAGTAGGTGCTCAGTACATTTAATCAGTGTGGGAAAGTCATACCAAGCAGTGTTGGTGAGCTTCATAGAGCTCGGCAGCAGAACTCCTTAGTTGCACGTGCATGAGGAAGTGTATATGAGAGATCTTCCGGTTTCTCCCCCACGCCCTTTTCAATTGAAGATAAATAAGACCTATTAGGTTGGTGTTTCATACCCCTGCCTTCCTGATCTCTTCTAAGCTCCCCTAGTTCTTTCCTTATATTGCAAAAAAGGGTCAGTTCTCAGTCACCTTCCTCCCAGCTTCTCCTTTGGTTCCGTTCCTTCTCACTGGGTTGGTGCTTTCTATCTACGTGAGGTACCGATAGTCTTTGTTTTCTAACTTTTCTTCCTCCATCTAAATAGAAAAGGATTTGGTGTGTGCATGCTAAAACATACATGTAACTTAAATGCTGTTTTAACCACTTTCCATTGTACAGTGGCATTAAATAGGGA
>NW_006293784.1:7342920-7348677 GCF_000327345.1 Myotis davidii | reverse complement strand
ATTTGCTTATCAGGTCCCTGACCCAATTGGAATGAAGATTCCAGGGCCCTGCTGTGGCTGTGGGCGGCTTATTCCCACAGGGGCGCCTGGGCCCTGGCCCTGAAGTGTTAACAATTATTTTTTTGCCTATGTTTCCCTGCCTTGGTCCTTCTCTGTGTTTTTAATCAGCAGGCTCTCCCCTTTTTTTTCTGTTAAATCTTGTTTCTCCCATCTCTTATCTCTCAGATTGGCCTAATGGTAGAACTAAAGTATAATTGTTAGTATATTTTATAATAATGTTCTCTGTTCTTTTTTGTTTGTTTTTCTTGTTACTCCTCACCTGAGGATATTTTTTCTATTGCTTTTCAGAGAGAGTAGAAGGGAGTGAGGAAGTAGGGGAGAGAGAGAAGGAGAGAGGGAGAGGGAGAGAAACATCGATGTGAGAGAGACACGTTGACTGGTAGCCTCCCTCATGTGCCTTGACTGGGGGCAGGGAGCAAACCCACAACCTAGGTACGTGCCCTTGACCTGGAATCAAACTCCTGACCCTTCGGTTTCAGACTGACACTCTGACTACTGAGCAACACCAGCCAGGGCATGTTCTCTGTTATTAATTTTAAAAGCAAACTGAGCATTTCATAATTCTTTTTCATAAATGGTTTTTCAGTATTTTATCTGGGAATCAGAGACTCTAAATCTAAAAAAAAAAAAAAAAATTAAACTCTCCCATTCCTATTGTAACAGTACATTTAGATAATATAGCTAGTCATTAGTTTGTTGTTATAGTAGATAAAGGAAAGCAGGGATTGTCATTGCAAGATTTTGGCTCTAAAACTTTTTTATTTTTACATAATTGTATCAGTTTGTTTTTTGTATTACTCATAGAATATATGCTTATGGCAGGAAATAACATTAGAAAATCTAGATAAGCCAAAAGAAAAAAGTATAATCACTTTTATTCTATCATCCAGATATAACCACTTTGAATATTTGTATCTTTCCAGATCTTTATATATGTAATTTGTTGTTGTTGTTGTTGTTAATTTTCATCTGAGGATATTTTTTTCCATTGATTTTCAGAGCGAGTAGGAGAGAGGAAGGGAGGGGGAGGGGGAGAGAGAGGAAGAGAAACATCAATGTGAGAGCTTAATATTGATTGGCTGCCTCCTGCACTCCCCTGACCCAGGTATGTGCCCTGACCAGGAATCAAACTGGCAACCCTTTGGTCATAGGATGAGACCCAACCAACTGAGCCACACCAGCCAGGGCTGAATTTTTTTTTTTTTAACATTTCCACCATATATGAGTGTGATTATTACTCCATAGAGTGTATTGACAAGCTTTTGAATTTTTGTTAATCTGATGTGTGAGAAATATTTCAGTAAATTTTTGATTTGCATTTATCATGTTGTGAGTAAAATTGAACATCTTTTAATATGGCTAAGGACCATGATTATATGTTTTGTGAATTGTCTATTCATGTCTTTTGCCCATTTTTCTATGAGATATTTGGTTACTTTCTCTTCAATTTTTAAAGTTGTTCATTAGTTAGGGATATTAGCCCTTGGTCTGTGATCTACATTGCGAATATTTTATTCCAGCTTGCTAATATGTCTTTTAACTTTGCTTATGGTGCTTTTTTATTATGCAGGTTTTTCATTTTTATATAGTCAAATGTGTCAAATTGATCTGCCTCTAGGTTTGAGTTACAGTTAGAAAGTCTTTCCTTACATTGAGACTAGAAAGAAATGCACATGTTTTCTACTAGTATTTGTATAGTTGTTTTTTTTACAATTAGATTTCTTATGCTTTTGGAGTTTATTCTTGTGTATGGTATGAGGAGTACATCTAATTTTTGTTTTTCCAAGTAGCTATTCAGTTGTCCTAATACTTTTTATTAAAAAGACTCGCTTTGCCAGTGATTTGAAATGCCATTTTTGTCATATTTGTATATATGATTTCTGGACAGTTTATTCTGTTTCAGACACCTGTCTATCCATGTGCTAGTACCACACTGTTTTAACTCTAGAGGCATGGTAGTATGTTTTAATATCTGACTGTGCTTACTATCCTCTCCCCCATAGCTTTCTTTTCAGTATTTTGCCAGCTGTTCTTATGTGTTATTTTCCCATATTGAGAATTTTAGAGTCAACTCAGCTATTTTGTTGGGATCACATTAAATTTGTAAACTAGTATAATTTTAAAAACTCTGGAAAAAATATGTCAGTAACTGGTTTCTCTATAGTGACTGATTTGAATAAATTATTGTAAGTTTTCTAATTTATCAGCTTATTTTTGTTTGAGAAATATTTTCACATATCTGTGAAATAATATAAAGAGGTTAAGTACTGACTGGTGTTCAATTTTTATTTTAGATTTCCATGGTGTCAGTAATTCATATTCCTGATAAAACTTATAAACTGTCCTGTAGAATATTATGTCAATATTTACTCCCGACTCAAGGTCAATTTCATGATCTTAAGGTAAGTTGTACCCTTGTAGTCTTATCTTTGTTTCTCATTTGCAGTTTCAAAGAATGACCATTTATCAAGGGATGTATTTTTACAGTTAGTTCCCATAGAAGTTAGCTATTATTTGCTAGCTCATAAATTTTGAGCATCTCTTATGACCCTCTGAAGAGTAATTGACATTTGTAATCATCTTTAAACTTGTTTCTTTGATTTTTTTCAGCAACTTTTCATGTCTGCAAATAATAATGCCACTCCTCCCAGCAATTCCTCTCCAGACGGTGAAAGCACAGATCGCAGCTTGTTGGAAAAGGCTGGACTTTCTGAAAGTGACGTAGAGCCTCCGGAGGAGAGCAGCAAGGACTGCGTTGTTTGCCAGAACGGGACCGTGAACTGGGTGCTCCTGCCCTGCAGGCACACGTGCTTGTGCGACGGCTGTGTGAGGTATTTCCAGCGGTGCCCCATGTGCAGGCAGTTCGTTCAGGAGTCGTTTGCACTTCGCAGTCAAAAGGAGCAAGATAAAGACAAACTGAAAACTCTCTGAGGATGTTGTTACAACTGAAAAGTACAATTACCACTCAAGACGCAGAAATTTGTGTTCTTGGAATTAATCATAACATGGAATGTACGGTGTTGACTGTCAATGACAATTCTATTTTAACTTCATATTTGTACGGTACCTGGATGATGAAACTTAATTATTCCGTCCTGTTCCATATTGTAAATGCTGGAATACCATCTGTGTTATACATAAAAATGCATTCAGCTCTTGAGAAGAAAGCAAATGTCTGGCCTTTTATCAGCTATGGGATTTCATGTAATTAGAAAATTTCCAAAAAAGCAATCCATCTCAAATTTGAGTAAGTAAAAGTCTTTTTCTGAATGTTTTTCCTTTGACATAATTTAGGGTGCAATTGGGGAAAAATTGAATTCTCAAAGTAATTGTATGTTCCCCAGTTTACAGAGGAGTTGGAAAGGGCTTCTAACTAAGTCGTTTCCTGAAATAGCAGTTTTTATAAATATCCATCTGTTTGGTTTCTAATTTTTCTTATAGCCACATAAACACAAGCCGTAATTTTTAAATACAGCTTCTTAAATTATAAATGCAAGATACAATTCTTGACTGTTCTCAGTGTGTCCTAGATTGAAATGGTGCTCATTTATAGGAAGCAGATATATAAAACAAGAATAATAACATTTCTCGGATAATTAAATTTACTGCCAAATAGGATTAGATTAGCAGGCTGTGGCCTACCGGGGAAGATCTGTGAGACTCTCAGTGCCTTACCTTAGGTTTCTTCCTGTACAGCAAATCCATCCAAAACTGGAGGGATTTAGAGCCAGAAAAACCACTAACAGAAACACATGACTATTTTCTTCTAGTGTGTTTTTATTACAAGCTAGGGGCCCACTGCATGAATTTGTGCACTTTGAAAGGAACTGTGGGCCGCGAGGCTGCTGTGGGCACAGGGTGAGGTCTCAGCCTATCCTCTGTGCCCCCGCCCAGCCCTTCCCACCACAGCTCCCAGTCCCCTGTCTGCCGGCAGCCCTGCTCCCGCCACCACCGCTGCTCACACGCACTGATGGCGCTGGTCCCAGAGTGACTGAGGCCGGCATCATCAGTGGGTGTGAGTGGCAGCTGCTGCTTCGATTGCCCCTCAGGAGCAGGGGGAGGTAGAAAAGCCCTCAGGGGCAATCGGGGCCAGCAGCCACTGCTCATACCTGCTGACAGCGCTGAGCAATCAGGACCGGGACGGCCGGGTGCTGGCAGCAGGTGCGAGTGGCAGCTCCGGCTGCGGGTATGAGTGGGGCCGGCGCTGGCCGTGGGTGTGAGAAGGGCCATTGCCGGCAGCAGGTGCAAGAGGTGGCTGCCGGCCCCAGTTGCCCCTTAGGAGCAGGGGGAGGTGGAAAATGGTAAATTACTTTGTTTATTCTTTGTTATATTCTTGGAAGAGTTGAGGAACTTGATGGGCAAAAAGGCCCACCCCCCACTCTTTCTAAGATGACTAAGAAGAACAAGGTAAATCAGAGCTTCCTGTGTCTTCAGCAGAAATTGCATTCAACTCACCAAGAAATCAGATCATAGCAAATAAACTGTGACATTCAAGGAGAATTTTAAGTCTTTTTCATCTTGCTTGTATTAAGAATAATGCCTTATCGTTGTGTTAGCATTTTTACATAACATCATTTCATTCTAATCAAATATAGCACTCTCAAAAAGACATTACCTAATCTCCATTCTATAAACCAAATCAAACTTTGATCTGCATTCAACAGCTATGTAATAAACACCTTCTTGGGGCCAGATACCTTTGAGGAGTCTGGGCTACAAAGAATCAGGAAAACTCCTGGCCTCAAAGTAGTTGTGCCTAAAAGGAGCATTGGTAGCTTATTAGGAGCACATCCCACCTCAGATATTCCTAAGGCTTGTTCTGACCCTGCCGCCGGAAGCAGGGCGGTCAGAAGCCGCAGCCCCTCTGTGGTTAGCGACCAGTATAACCGTTCATCTGAGAAACTCACTTTCTGGTGTAAATTGGAGAATATTCAGAGGCCACTTCCTCCATCCCAGCCATCCTGCTTCCCTTTACAGATCTGTTTGTACCTAAACTGTCCACCTGTACTCTTACTCCATTTTTCAAAACTTTTTATTGTGGTAAAGTATAGCATAAAATTTACCATTTTAACCATTCTGAAGTGTACAATTCAGTATGAAGTACATTCATATTGGTGTACAACCATCACCATTATCCATCTTCAGAATTTTTTCATCAACCCAAACTGAAACTCTGTACCCATCAAATAATAACTCCTCACTACCCCTCCCTTTCCCCTGGTAACCACCAGTATTCTTCTGTATTTATGAACTTGACTCTTCTAGGTACCTTATTTACATGGAATCGTATAGTATTAGTCCTTTTCTCTCTGGCTTATTTCGCTGAGTATAATATTTTCAAGGTTTATGCTATAGTATGTATCAGAATTTCTTTTTAAGGCTGAATATTATTCTGCTGTGTAAATATAGCACATTTTGTTTATTCACCCATCATTTTTCATAACTTAAAGATGACTTGCCCTTAGCTTCTCTTGCTGCAGTTGAAAGAATTATTTTTCCTGCCCTCCTAAATCTGAGGGATTTGGTAGGTAGTCAAGTAAAAACAAGCAAACTGACTCTTAGAGGCTTATGCCAGAATTTTCCAATAACAATGAATAGTGACTTTGTGCAAGAATGTCAACAAAAACATTGCATTTGAATGTATTATTAGACAAAATAGTTGGTTTATATCGATTAGTTGTTACTTTAAAAATACAA
>NW_006293784.1:7334701-7342884 GCF_000327345.1 Myotis davidii | reverse complement strand
GAATGCCAAATAAACAGGTGAATATAGTAATCTGAAGTTCAGGGGAGAGATCTGGCTGAAGTTACACATTTGGGAGTCGTCATTGTGATATTTAAAGCCATAAGTCTGCATGAGATCACCAAGGGAGTGAGCACAGACCGGGAAAGACCAACGTTCAGGGAGACTGGGAGAAACCAGTAGATTGAGAAGACTGAGATAGGAAGAAAACCAGAAGAGTGGTCTTTACAAACCATCTCAAAACGGAGTGGTATAAAACAACCACTTTTATTTTGCTCACAGAACCTGTGTTCAGATATTGGGATAGGATGTAGCGGGGTCGGGCCTACCTGGGATTCAAATGACAGATTGACTCAGAGGGCTAAAGGCTTCTTCACTCATGTATTTGGTGTGTGGGCTGTGGAGACTCAAAAGCTGGGCTGAGCTAGGACAACATGTGGCCTCTCCATGTGGCTTGGTCTTTGTCACAGCCTGAGGGTCTCAGGTTAGTCAGTTTCTTACTAGTAAGTGGAGGCTCAGGATTCCAAGAGCAAGTGTTCTAGGGAACAAGGCAACAGCTGCATGGCCTTCTTTTGTTTTGTCTTTTTCTTTTTACCAGCTTAATGGAGATGCAGTTTACATACCATACAATTTCCCATTCAAAATGTACCACTCAATAATTTTAATGTACTCAGGGTCTTTCAACCACCACTATAGTCAACTTCAGAATGTTTTAATTACTCTTAAAAAGAAATTGTGCACATTAGCAGGTACCCCCATCCCCCACCATGTTCCCCAACCCCAGGCAACCACCAATCTACTTTCTGTCTCTATAGTTTTGCCTGTTTTGGACATTTCATGGAATGAAATCACATGTAGAATCACAAATGGGATCACACAATGTGGCCTTTTGTATCTGACCACAAACATCACTTAGCACAATATTTTTAAGGTTCATCCATGTGATAGCATGAATCAGTTTTTTTTCTTTTCATTGCCCCAAAATATTCCATTGTATAAGATATACCAATACCACGTTGTGTTTACCATTGATGGACATTTGGGTTTGTCTGCTTTTTGGTAATTCTGAAGAAGGCTGCTGTGAACATTGGTTGCAAGAGTTCAGTTTTAGACATTTCAAGTTTGGGATGTGATGTTAAGCCTGCCTTGTTTGTTTTATTTTTAGTTGAATCTCCAGGCATTTAATCTCTTCTGTCTTTTTCATAGTCATGTCCTACAGAAATTCTGCAAATATATGCCAAGCACAGGACTGAGTCAGTCAGGTTAGGAAGAGGACTAGCTGCCCTACACTTTTTGCACTCTAAACTCTTTGTATTTGTGCCAGCGATCAAGCTGTTGTCTCCCAGCTCCGAACCCACCCTTCTATACTCTGCTTTGCAATGCTGGGGTACAGTCTGCAAACCACACTTATGCTTTACCAGCCCACTCCCTATGAGGCTTTGCAAATCAGAGCAATAGAAGGAGAGAGGAAGATAGGAGGAAGAAGAGATCTCTTTCCTGTCTCCTGTGGCTTTTCTGTTCCTGTGAACATCATCCCAACCTGGCTTCTTTACCTTGGCAGTGGCGGTTGATTCCAGGAGCAAAGATTGAATCCAGAGTGGAACCTGCTTCCTCACCCCCACCCGCCTCAGGACACCAGCAGCACCCCATCCTCAGAGGTCCGAGTATTCCAGCTCTGTAGAGCCCCTCCTCCAGACTTCTAAATTTTTATGATTGGAACTTCTTCACTTTGTCTCCCCAGCCCTGTGGATGGTAGTTGCTTCCTGCATTGCTGCCTCTGAGATACCCTCATGTTCCTCTTTCCACTTTTCAGTAAACAACTCTATTAATATCTCGGATAAAATAATCATCGTCTTTTCAGTCTCCTGACTACCCTAAATTGATCCAATTGAATGTTATCTCCTGTAATCCTGGCACACTTTACTAAGGTAGACCGAAAACTGAGACCAATTTTGATTAAATAGCCCATATTGTACAGCTACGAGGCGGTAGAGTTGGGATTTGAATCCAATTTTGCTTTGCTTTGTTTTGCCTGAAGCTTGTGTTCTTCTTAATCACTAGTCACCTTCCTACAGAAAAACACATAGTTTTTCAACATCGAACTGTAGGTGCAATTTTAAAATTCTTTCATCATTTGTATTGCTTCTCTCCAGCCTGTTATCAGACCCAGCATTTCCCAGCACACATCCCAGGCAGCAGTAGACACTCCAAGACCTGTCTGGAGCCTGCCCGTGTACTGTATTCACCAGAAAAGGCACAGTGAACATTAGCATAATAAAGGCTCTGGGAAATTTTGCAGCTTCTCGTGATTTTTTTGACTAGGAACATTCCAAGGATGAGCAAAATGTGGGATTAATCAATATCTGACCTAATGTATCCTGTGCAACGGTAGTGCCTGCTTAGGATAAAAATGTCAGTGCCAGCAGTTGTGGGCACACACGGAGATGGCTTTAAACAATATTGGGGAAGGCAGTTCTGATCTTTGTTTAGTTTACTAAAATATGATCTTAGACTTGTAAACCTGTGGACACATTGCAATTGCACTTTCAGTTGAAAAAGAGATTTGGTAATTCTTGAATCAATAACCAAGATCAGAAGGTTTGATGACTTCTAGAACAAGTAAGTTTTACTTTGTTTCTCTCATGCCAATCTGGGTCAAGTTCCCTCTCCAAAGGCCTACGGGGTACCACTCTGGTAATCCTGACCCACATAAGGCCTGTAACTAGGAGTAGTTTTGCAATGCTTACATTTAACCTCCTTTGGGTTTATTTGAAATCTTACCTACGACACCTTGTAAGATGTTTTACTGTAAAAAACCATAATTAATGCTTAACATATTTGTTTCTTTTTAAGAAGTGTGAACTCATCTGCACTGTGTTTGAAATTGTGAATCATTAGCTTGTGTTTAAAGTATATTTAAATAACTGTACCAGTTAATTGGTTTGGATTATACTGTTTAGAAATCAGATAAAAATACAGTGTACCCGACTAGGTGTTCTAAAAACTAGAGTTAACCCTTCTTACCTAACTCCATTCTGGAGAAAGCTGTCCCAAAAGTTTTCTTCATGGAATATTCATCCTTCAAAAGGAAGGAAATTTCAGCACATGCCACAACATGGATGAACCTTGAAAACATTATGCTAATTGAAAGAAGCCAGACAGAAATGGACAGTATTATATGATTCATGTATGTAAGGTACTGAGAATTAAGGCAAATTTCCTGGAGACCGAGAGTAGAATAGGGGGTAGTAGGGACTGAGGGGATGGGGAGATGGGGAGTTATTGTTAATGGCCACAGAATTTCAGATTGGGATAATGAAAAAGTTCTGGATATGGTTAGTGTTCATGGTTGCACAAACAATGTGAATGTACTTAATACTACTGAGTCTCAGACTTAAAAATGGTTAAAGGGTAAATTTAATGTTAATTATGTATATTTTACCCCAATTAAAAAAAACAACACATTTTCTTCAGCTATTCAGCAGCCTTGTCCATTTGGCATTACAATTTGACTCCGGACAAATAATCCGAACTGCTCATGGCATTGGATAGTGGTATTCTATGTACCTAAAACTGGGGTTTAGAAGTCTTTTTTTTTTTTTTTTCTGGAAGAATTTTCTAAACTGAGGTACTGAAGAAAATTTGAAAACCATCCTGAGTGTGGTAAGAACTTTAGTGCAAAGTGAGAGCAGAGTCCTCAAGAGTCCTCCAGTTCCACCTGACGCTCGCCTGGCCGCTTCACCCTGCACCAGCTTCTGGCTCAGCCTCGGCCGTGATTCCATCCGTGTAAAAATGTGCTAGGGGGAGAGGGAATTGGCCAGGCAGTTACCAGGCTGCCCTGGCGAACAGACGCCAGCTTGCTATCTGAATGTGTGCCCCTGCCAGCACACATATTTCTGAGCTGCGTCTAATGAGATCTGAACTCAAGTTTAGTCTCTGTAAGCCACGGCTCCGGGGCCTTACCCAGCTTGCCTTTCACGGTTGCTATCTTAACAGACCTGACTCCTGATTTAGCCTTCCCACAGTCTATCTGTCATCAGTTCTTCAGTTCCTTCCTCCACATCTCTCTCTTCATCCCCTCGAATCCTGACTCAAGCCCTGGCAATCCTGTCCTAGACCTTATTACAAGGCTTTTGAGAAAGCATGTCTTTGAAGAGTGGATAAAGCATGTTTCTGTGTGAGATGTACCCAAGATGTAAATTAGCCAAGGTGACACACTCTAACCTGTGCATAAAAAGAAGGAAAATTAGTATGTATCAAGTTCCTACTATGTGTCAAGTGTCTAACAAGGGTACGGGAGTCAGCATTGCAATTATTTTTAAATAATATTTTTAATCCAGAGGCTACGTTGCCGTAGCTGTGCCTACTCTTCAGGAAGCACACTAGATCCTAGTGGCAAATATAGAGTTCTGGCTGATGTACATGCCAACTTGGCGCACTTTAAATCAGTCTTCACATTCCCTCCATCCTGGGCACCTCTGTTCAGCCACTAAGTCTCATCTTTTAATAGTCAGGTCCTTCTCCACAACTTGACCTGAATAGCCTGCGCTCGCCTGGATGCACACCCGTGGTTCTGCACCTTTCCTGAGGACAGGACACAACCATCTGGGGTCTCCTTCAGCCAGGAAGGTTTCCCCGCCTGCCAGCCATGTTGGTAGCTCACCTCAACCATTTCTCCCAGCTTACTGCCTAATCATCTGCTCTTTGGAACTCAAAATTTACACTGAAACTCATTTTACATTAGATTGTCCAATATTACACATTGATAACCCTAGGAGGCCTTCAGGCCCTTTAATTTATGCAACTTTCAAAAAATCTATGCTTTTAATTTTTCTTCGAACGTATTAAATATTTTCTTTTTTATGAATCAGAACAGCTTTTGTTTGTTTTGTTTTTTTAAAAATATATTTGTATTGATTTCAGAGAGGAAGGGAGAGTGAGAGAGAGATAGAAACATCAATGATGAGAGAGAATCCTTGATGGGCTGCTTCCTGCAGTTCCCCACAATGGGGAGCCTGCAAACCGGGCATGTGCCCTGGCTGGGAATCAAACCATGACCTCCTGGTTCATAGGTCAACACTCAACCACTGAGCCACTGTGGATGAGGCAGAACAGCTTTTGAACAGACATTTCAGCTTTCTCACACTGGCGATGGGTGGGAGATAGATTACTACCATTTATTGAGTGTCAGGCACTGTAGGGCATGTCACAAGTTATTCCCTCAAGTCTCACACAACCCTGAGATGCGTAGGAGTATCTCCATTTTATAAATGGTGAAATAGTTTACATAACCTATCCGTGGTTGCATAGCTGCTTCGATCACACTTGGAATGCCTTGTCCAATTCCCAGGGTCATTTTAAGCCAGTGGGTAGTATGTCTGGTCAAGAAAATACTCCAAGAATGGATACCAAGACAAGAATAGATGTGCAAGGCATTTATTGGGGGAAATACCTGTGAAGGTTAAGTGCGGGGGGGAGCAGACCCAGGCAGGGAGAGCCTTCAGACTAGGACCTGTGAAAGGGGAGAGGGAAGGATTGGGTAGGAAGAGCCTAGGACCACAACACAATTTGGAGCACAGAGGCGATAGCTGGAGCTGGCAGCACCACACTGTAGCAGACTCTTGGAGGAGAGCTGCTCAATATCCTTCCATGGCTGCCATGGGCGGAAGCTACAGAGAGACCAGAGGCTTTTTGAAGAAAGCATGTTTCAATCACCAGTGCCAACCAGGGATGCCATGGCCACTCCAGCACCATCTACACAGCCTCTTAGAGGGATGGATGTGACCTGTGACTTCCAGACTTCTGAATTTCATGGGCTGGGAAAAACAGGAAACCAACTAAAGTTGCCAAGTTTTAATTTTAATTTTTCCAAATAAGGACATTAATAGCCAAATAGCACTTATATCACCGTAATTTAATATGGATACCTTACTATCCCCAAACAGGAAGGGCATAGTCTCTGAGCGAAGTCCTTTAGGTGGAATAAATTCAGAACAATGAAACAGCATTGTTCACTCTAGTCTTGTTTTGCTGCACTTTATTTTTTAAAATATATATATATATATTTTTTATTGCCGATAGTATTACAAATGTCTCCCACTTGCTGCACTTTAGGTGAAAAACATGCAGGCCCTGGATTGGGTCTAAACATTGTACGAGGATGTTTAAGTACAGGATGGGGTGTTGGAACTGGGCTCTTCTGAGGTACCTTCCGATCTTGAGATTCTTTCATTCAACTCACAGATATTTACTGTGCATGTCTGTGTGGAAGGCCCTAGCAAGATAACTGAGGGTCTTAAGTGTGAATGACACAGGCCCAATCCCTGCACATGTGGAGCTTAAAATCTGGGGAAGGGAGAGAGATAATGAAGAGATAAACGGATGAATAAGCAATACAATTTCTGTTTGTGGTAAGTGCTACCACGTGGAAAGGGCCACTACTTTAGATAGTGCGGTCAAAACAAGCACTTCTAAGAAGGTGACATTTGAGCTAAGACCTGAGGGAGGAGTCAGCCTTTCGGAGCGCTGGATGAGGAGCTGGAAAGACGTAATTTTCCCGGAATAGTAAGTGTAAAGGCTTCGAGAAGGGAATGAATTTGGCACATTTGAGAAACCGAACGCAGGCCAGGGGGCAGCAGCTTGCTTAATGAGGCAGGGAGGCACTGCAGGCGAGGTCAGGCAAGGCCTATTTCCAGTGTCTGGCTGAGAGTCTGCTATTCCGCTACAACAACCTTATTTCAGTGACAGATAATTCTCTTTGTCTGAAGAGGATGACTGGGTATTTCTGCCAAAACATACAAAGGGACATACTATCCTTAGCAAATTCTCCAGGACTCTCCTTTCTGCACCTAAATAAATAAATAAATAAAATAAAACAAAAAATAAAGAATTGGTCCACCTTTCAGGGGTGGACACATATTCAGCAAACTTGTGAGATGTTTGCATACATCCAGCATGACAGAGTATTAACTGACAGTGAGAACTCTAACTTCCCAGGACACCAGAACCCTGCACACCGTGCTAGCACACTTCCATCTGTAGGTACTCCATGTGGGAAGACAGCTTCCGGTCAGATTCTCCGGACTAGGACACTCACAGATGGACATGAGTGCCACCAAGAAGAGAAAGGTGCTGTCTCTCCTCTAGAGAGAGCTTGATGGGCACTGCCTGGGCACCCTCCTGTTAATTATGTGCTAACTAATATTGCCCAATATCAGCTCATTCCCAGTCTATTTTCAAAATGTCCCCAAATGTCCTTTATAGCTATTTTTTCAAACCTGGATGCAATCAAGGATAACACGTTGCATATGGTTGTTATGTGCCTTTTTGTCTCTTTTAATCTAGAAGTCTTTCCATCATTTTTTCCAGGCCAGTTGTCTTGGAGAATGTCCCTCTATCTGAAGTTGTCTGATTGTTTCCTGATGGGGTTATACTGAACATTCAAACAAGCAAAGATTTCCATATATATATTGATTTCAGAGAGGAAGGGAGCGGGAGAGATCGAAACATCAAAGATGAGAGAGTATCACTGATCGGCTGCCTCCTGCACACTCCCCACTGGGGATTGAGCCCGCAACCCAGGCATGTACCCTGAACCAGGAATCGGACTCTGACCTCCTGGTTCATAGGTCGATGCTCAACCACTTAACCACACTGGCCGGGCTAAAATGTATATATTTATAGAGAGACAGGTTTGTTCGCTCTTTCCCATCCACATAACCTTTCCCCCTCTCAGACAATCATAGTTAATCATAACATTTATTGGACACATTATATGCCTGGCATTGTTTTAAGAAATGTCAATGTATTAACTTATTTATTCTTCATAACAACAGTGAGGTATGTTTGTTGCCAGTGAAACTGAGGCACAGAATGGGAAGTATTTGTGAAAGGTGAAAGGGCTAGCAAATGATGGGGCTGAGTCCTAAGATTCAGGAGCTGGCTTTCTTATCCACAATAATGGAATCATAGCGTAGACATGATTCTACATCTTTAAAAAACCATATTTCTAGGCCAGTATGTATATATAAATTTGACTCATCCTTTTGAAAGGGCGAGTCGTCGCGGGGCCTACGTGCCCCATGAGGCAGCCCGACCACGGCACAGCCTGACCAAGCTGCTGGCGGCCTCAGGCACTGACTCCCCAGCCCACGACGGGAGCCGGGCACAGGCCACCCACCACCCGC
>NW_006293784.1:7331311-7334411 GCF_000327345.1 Myotis davidii | reverse complement strand
AGGTTTGAAATGAAGGACTCTTTGCTTTTGCATCGGACTCGCTGGCTCCCTGGTGGGCTTTTTGGGAACCTTGAAATCTGGACACAACACCTTTTTATTGCCAACAACTTATTATAAATGTTAGCATACAGAAGTTGGAAGAACTGAATGGTGAATACCTACTCATCATCTAGATTCTACATTAACATTTTGCTGTTATCATATATTAATCTATGTGTCCACCCATCAGTCTATCATATTCTGATGCATTTTTCCAAGTACCACTCATTTTTAAAAATAGGTGTTTAAGATTTATAAAGGAAGTTTCATAATTTATTCATGCATTCCTTTACAGATAAGTATTCTAGTGTTTTGCTATTACCAACAATGCTTAAATTAACATTCTCATATTTATTCTTATACCTTAGTAAACTTTACTTTATAGTAATAATGCTTCTACTTCAGTAGGATAGATCCCTAAAAATGAAATTACCTTAAAAGATATGCCTAATTTAGTGGATACTGTTGGATCTCTTTCCACTAGTGTATCGCCACCAGAGAAATCTGGGAAGGCCTGTAGGGTGCGGCTATAGGGTTAACCCTCAGACTGACCTGTTGGCAAAGCCACAGACAAGTCCCAGCTTAGAGGACACAGCCCTCTTAGCATAATTAGGCTTGACCTTATGATGCTCCCTAGATCTTATCTGAGTAGCTAATGGGCTGAGGGAGATGCAGCTAGTGCTGCCAAAACAAGTGAAACTCACAAGAACATTGTAACTATGGTGACCACTACCTTGTTTACCTCTGACTATGAAATAAAGGCTCAGCTTGCCTCTGGATCTCTCTCTGTGGCCTCAGCCAGGCACAGGAAGATCCACCTAGACCCAGCTTATTCTTTGTCATTTCTTCATCCATTTGCCGGCCTTGCTCAAGCTTTCGAACCCTTGGCTGAGCTGGCTCAGCACAAAGGCCTGTATTTCTTCTCCTGTTTTATCTTCCTACTGCTAGAAGAAATATGAACTGAAAAATATAAACACGGAATTCTCAGGATGCTTTATTGAGACAAACACATATACATTTATACATCCTGGCCTCCTGGACGCTGTGTTTAAAATTTTGTGCACCTGTTGAAACTTTTCATCCAATGAGTGCCAATTCAAAATGTATTATATCTTTCTGAATTTTCTGGCAGAATTTTTGTTTCCTCTGATTTTTCTTGACTTTGTGTGTGGCCTCCGCCTCGACCCATTGCTTATTGTACCTTTTAGAGAAGTGTGTGTGTGACAAGCATACTTTGCACTCTCCAATAGAGGTTGCAGAGACCATGCCTCCTCTTCTACCTTTGTATCCCCTATTTGCCTAGCACAGTGATTTATACTGAATAAACACTTCTTATTGAACGAGTTAGTAAATAAAATGTGTGACAGAGAAGTCGAGAGCAGCAGGTCGTGGCCAAATGATGGACTGTTTGTATTTCAGGTCAAAGCGCTGGGAGTGTATTTAATGTTGAGTCAGAAACCACAGAAAGGTCTGAGCTGGGGAGTGGTTAGGCTAGAGCTGAGGCAGAGAGGTGAGGACAAGACCCAGGTAGGGAGCAAAACAGACTGATAAGCAGTTCTTGGTAGTCACAGACCTAAGTTTTATAGTGCAGTTTCTTTATGATACTTTCTAAATTTAATTTTAATCAGTGGTCCTGAGCACATGCAGTGTTTTGTTTTGTTTTAACTTTTTAACTTTATATTTAGATATTATATCAAAAGTATATACATATAGTGTATAGGCTTTTATGTTAAATAAAACCACTTATCTTCAACATGGTAAAATATATAGACAAGGGCTCCTTGAGGTGCCTTTTTGATACAAGCAACACTTAGACATCTTCTTAAGCAGTGGTTATAAACAAAACATTTTTATCTGAAATGAGTCATCTTTGAAACATTTGAACATTTGAGTTATTTGACCAAAAGTGTTATTCACTGAGCAAACACCAATTTCTCTCCTTGCCAGATTCTAGAAAGGAGAAAAGCACAAAAATGTTGAGAATGTTAATTTGTTTGATAATCTGATCTATTGGTTGGTAGGCCATTGTGGACTCGGTACTGTACTCAGTGTACTCCCTGTCTAACCCAGTGCCAGGCACAACGTAGGTGAACAATAGGCATATTTAACCCTTTGAGTGCCAACCAATATCCTAGGAACTATGCTAAAATTGCCAAGGCATTTTTGCTGATTTTACAGCAGTTTAGGAAAAAAATTATGATCGCAAGTAAGTGAAGTTACTTGCGATATTCAAAAACTTAAGGGAACCTTTACTACATTGACATATTTAGCAATATCTTTATACTGAATAAACACTTCTTATTGAACGAGTTAGTAAATAAAATGTGTGACAGAGAAGTCGAGAGCAGCAGGTCGTGGCCAAATGATGGACTGTTTGTATTTCAGGTCAAAGCGCTGGGAGTGTATTTAATGTTGAGTCAGAAACCACAGAAAGGTCTGAGCTGGGGAGTGGTTAGGCTAGAGCTGAGGCAGAGAGGTGAGGACAAGACCCAGGTAGGGAGCAAAACAGACTGATAAGCAGTTCTTGGTAGTCACAGACCGAAGTTTTATAGTGCAGTTTCTTTATGATACTTTCTAAATTTAATTTTAATCAGTGGTCCTGAGCACATGCAGTGTTTTGTTTTGTTTTAACTTTTGGTAGAAAAGTTAGAAAATATAAAGAAAAAAGATAATAATCCTCAATAATTCTACCATACAGGAAAAGCACCAGGAGTTACCATTTTGGTATGTATTTTCATACCTTTGCCTGTGCATAAGCATATAATAAAAAATATATTTTAATATATGCTTCTATGAAATTTTATTTATAATTTTATTTTATATATTAAATTTAAGGAAAATAAATATTAAATGTAACATTAAAATTTTCTTATAAGTTAAATATATTTAGATATTATATCAAAAGTATATACATATAGTGTATAGGCTTTTATGTTAAATAAAACCACTTATCTTCAACATGGTAAAATATATAGACAAGGGCTCCTTGAGGTGCCTTTTTGATACAAGCAACACTTAGACATCTTCTTAAGCAGTGGTTATAAACAAAAAATTTTTATAC
>NW_006293784.1:7329304-7331235 GCF_000327345.1 Myotis davidii | reverse complement strand
AGTTTAGGAAAAAAATTATGATCGCAAGTAAGTGAAGTTACTTGCGATATTCAAAAACTTAAGGGAACCTTTACTACATTGACATATTTAGCAATATCATCATCACTAATAAAAGCAGACTTAGAACTGGACGCCATTTCGAAGCTTTGATAGCGCTCCCGGCATTTTTGGCGAAAGACAGGAGGAGCACGATCGCCCTCCCCAGCACTCTAGGGGTTAAAATGAGCAATTAGGAATATAGTGAACATAGACATATTAATCATCATCTTTATTCCTTCTTCTCATTCCTTTTCCAAGTGGTGTGGATATTTAGCACTTGTTAGCTACTTCATTATCCATAAAAATGGGGTACATAGGAAAAACTCACATTTGATACAAAAACATATATTTTGTATTCCTTCAGAGTCCGGACTTCACTTTCTATGAGAAACGGAGAAGCAGTGTCACTGGATTTTATCTGCACTCCCTCTCCCACCAAGAGGCAAGAGACATCACCAGTATTATGAACACACAAACAAACAGGACTGGTAACTCATGTCAGCCTCATAATTGTATTTCTCAAAAATAATTGAAAGCTTGGCTGGTGTGGCTCAGTGGTTGGGCATCAACATATGAGCCAGGAGGTCACAGCTCCATTCTTGGTCAGGGCACATGCCTGGATTTCGGGCTCCATCCCCAGTGGGGGACACGCAGGAGGCAGCCAATCAATGATTCTAATCATTGATGTTTCCCTCTCTCTCTCTCCCTCTCCCTTCCTCTCTGAAATCAATAAAAAAATATTTTTTAAAAATAGCTAAACATTGAGCTAAAGTAAATAAACCAAGATCTTTTCCTAGGTCAAAGGCTTCTGTAAAGACTACATTTTCCCAGTAGGTGGCAGTATTTTCTTTCTTCAGCGTAAGTAGAACGCTTGAAGATTTGCCTCAAGGTTTGTTGCATTTGTTTTTGTTTTACTATTTATTTGTTCAGTAAACTGCAGGTGACAATAAACAAGTTAATAAAACTTACGTTTCTTTCATTTTCTTTAAAAGAAATCACTCTTGGAGGTTTGCAAACGCCCCAGGTGGGGAAATTTATGCTTTGGCTACATTCAATAGCAAGGTGTATGCAGAGGGAGACCATGCTGTAACCCTCCTCCCCATTTCCTGATAGAAGTTACTTCTAAAGACTGGCTAATTGATAGTAATGTCTTGGAGAAAACATGTCATGTTTTTCTGCCTCTATAATGGTAAAATAATACACAGACTCTAGAATTCTTGTTTGTAGGACAAACTATTCATTAAACTATGAAGATGTCTTTCCTAGGTGGTCAATAATGAACTTTAAAAATTAACCGCACACCCTATTTTAATGGTAACACCTATATTTTTGCAACTGTACAAGACCTCTCAGTACCCCAACAGATGGCTAGGTGCTGTCACACGTCTGACATGAATTAAATGTCAAAACTAGGTTTGAGGAAGAAAGGATTGAAAGTCCACGGACATATGTTGGAGTTGAAAGACGGAGGTGTTCATTAGTGGAATCATATCTCAGGCACTTTATCTTCAAAAAAAAAAAATACTGTGTTAGAAAGAATGGGGAAGGCTGCGTCGGAAGCATGCGTTGCACTGGTTTCTCAGAAGTACTTTTCCATCAACAGCGTTGCTATGTTCAAGAGCTCAGTGTTTTCACTGGAAATAAGATGGTCCGAATTTTCTCATCCACTCCATCTGAGAATATTCAACTAATACCAGAAGGTAGGCTTTAGGGTATTTTTAAACAATTCTCTGCTTTCGAGAGGAGCCATCTCGTGCTGCTCCTCCCGTCTTCCGCCACCAGGACCTCGGGAGCCCCTGCCGGGCCTCGGCCTCGCACAATCGCCAGGTCCAGGTGAGGCTGCCCAGCCCGGCGACTCCGACGCGCTGACAGGTGGCGTCGCCCTCCTCCCA
>NW_006293784.1:7328678-7328974 GCF_000327345.1 Myotis davidii | reverse complement strand
CCGCCTGCGGACCCAGCCGCTCAGCCACCCGGGTCCCCAGGCACGCCGAGGGGTCACTAGGGTAGGCGAACCACATTCCCCAGGACGAGCAGCCGGTGGCAGCACCGCCCCTACCCGCGCTCAGGCGACTCCAGCGCCCCAGCCCCCCGAATCCAGAACCCGCAGGCGACCGCGGGGAGGAATTCATTCGTCCTCCTCCCCTTCCCCAAACTTCTTCCGTCCGCGCGGCGGTTCTCCCAACTCGACCCCTCCGCGCCATCTGGCTCCTCCCACTGCGCTCCCCTCCCCTTTCCTGG
>NW_006293784.1:7328176-7328433 GCF_000327345.1 Myotis davidii | reverse complement strand
CCGAGGTGAGCGCCCCTTTCCTTCCGCCCCCCGCAGGGGACCCGCGGGCCACGGGGTCCCCTTCCCGGGGGACGTCCCTCTCCGCTAGATAAGTTCTGGGGCCCGGGAAGCGGGATGCTGGGAGAGAGCCGCCTCTTCGAGGGCTGAGCCGCTGGGCTCCCCTCTTTGCCGGCGGCGGCCACCCGGACAGTGAGAGGCCGGGGGAGCCCCAGAAGCCGAACTTTCTTTGAGGTCCTGGGGAGAGGGGGCGGCGTGTG
>NW_006293784.1:7327394-7327903 GCF_000327345.1 Myotis davidii | reverse complement strand
GCGGGGGAGCCGGGCTCCGGCTGCGCCCCCCCCCGCTGGGCGAGGAGCTTTGGGTGGGGAGAGTTTATTTTTGTCTCGAGCTGCTGCCTTGGCTGCTCACGGCCTAAATCCAGAGGGGCGCCTGGCGGTGGAGATGCTGGCTGTTGCTGTAGATGGAGCTGCAGCCGCTCGGCTGCTTCTCTGGGAGGAGGAGGAGGAGGAGGAGGAGGAAGGAACTCGGGCTGCGGCTGCCTCCGCCTCTGCTTTGCATTAGCCCCCACCCCCGCGCCCCTCGCAGCCGCATTGCAAGTTTTCTGCGCGAGGAAAATCTGTTGCTGGTGCTGGCGTTCGCACCAGCCCCGAGGCCACCCCGGGTGGGGTGTGTGGGGAGCACCAGCCGTTCGCAGCGGCAGCAACAGGAAGCCGTGGGGTCTCCTCCCGCACCTGGGAAGGAGGCTTCTTGCCCTTCCCAGAGCGGGAATAGCTCGTCTCCCGCATCCGGGTGCGGAGGGGGCGGCCGGATTTGGGGG
>NW_006293784.1:7326931-7327181 GCF_000327345.1 Myotis davidii | reverse complement strand
AAATCACCATCCTGAAGCCGTGAGAAGGGGGAGGGAAGAGAGCATTCTTCATTCAGTTTGTGTGCCTTGTGGGGATTTTTTTTTAAAATCGTTATATTTTTTTTTTTTAAAAAAAGAAACATTTCCGTGCTACTGTCTGTCATCATCTCTGGGGAAATCAGCCAGAACCACCGGAACGTAACTGAAACCAGACGAGAAAGGCAGCCGCCGAGGCAGTACCTGCAGCGTCCGAGCGCCAGAGCCACCTTGG
>NW_006293784.1:7311792-7326361 GCF_000327345.1 Myotis davidii | reverse complement strand
GTTCCGGTTCCGCGGGGACACGGACCGCGCTGTCCCCCGGGCCCTTGGCCTCTCCACCTCTTCCGCGTCCCCGCCCCTGCCGCCCACTCACCTCCGCTGGCCGCTTAGGGTTGGTGGCCACGGTCAACTCCTTCAGTCCATTCCGTGTGGTAGCCACGGTAGCATGAATGATTGATTTTTCCCTCATGCAGTTTCCTGGGAAATAAGTAAGTCAGGTCACGTAGAGTCTGGATTTTCTGGGCTTTTTTTCTTCTTGGTTTGGGCAACGTGGCTCTCTGGGTTTCAGCAACACATGAGACAGCTCGGGACCCCTGCCCTTCGGAAGCCAAGCTTTGATTATGCTGTATGAGCAATCCATGAAAATCTAATGCTGTTATTGATCCCCCCCCCGCCCCCCACGGGGAGAACAGTTTTAGAGCTCCGTCTTCTGAATAATATGTAGGTGATGCTACAGACTATTAAAATAATACTTGCAGTTCATATGCTATTTGGGTCTGCTCCTCGATGCTGACGATATCCATATGGATATGCATCTTGTCGATGCCTGACAGCAGGCATGAATCAGAGTTCTTGCTGCTTTTTCTTAGGAAACTTTACTGAATAGAACAGAATTGCTTCGTTTTACCCTGCTAGTATTTTACAGGCACCTCAACTAGCATAGAAAGTGCATGTACACGAAGGGTCCAGCGATTTGCTGTTTGCTAGCATGGGTGGTGACAGAATGAAATGATATCCTAGGGTGTGTGTGTTGGGGGGGGGGGGTGGGGGGAGGTGGTGGTGGTGAGGATGGGGGATGGGGGAAAGGTCTGTTGCTTATAATTTTGGATAGGGGAAATTCTTTAGTTCATGCGGCAGCAGGAGGGTGAACAGAGCCCCCAGTGTTTATGCAGAGAAAAGAATGCAGGGTCCTCTTCCAGCTGTTCCATGTTAGGGCCGCTAGCCTGCCCGCCTCAGCAGAGGTCTGGGCTGCCATTTGATGACAAGGTCCAGTCCAGGACAGCAGGGCCTGGGAGACTCGAAAATGAGTGTGTCCGGGCAGCAAGAGGGGAGCTGGCCTCCACCTTACTTCTCCTCCCTGGTGTGGTGCTCATGGTGCTGCAAACCCCAGGATGGGATGTTTCCATATATAGAATCACAGGCTGGAAGTGACCACTGGAAATCCTCACAGTCCCTTTCCTGAGCAGACAGGACTGCACCCCGAGGATCTCCTGTTGCCAAGGATGGGGGGCAAACTGAGGGGGGGTCCCACAGGTCTCCTGGGATTCGCTGGAGCCCAACAGCCCGCCATGTTAGGCACAGGGTGGTGGTGGCAGGGTCCCTCTGCCCAGCCCCACATTTATAAATAGCTAAAAGGCCAGCCTCCTTCATAAGGGGGTGGGAGCATAACTAGATTAAGTGATGCCCACTGTCTTTATTCCCGTCCTTAATGTGACAGGGTAGCCTGGTTCACCTGCTTGAGTTTGCTTTCTCGGGTTGACAAACAAGATTATATAAACTTTAGCGTCTGGTGGAATGCACAGGATTGATGTACAGTCATTTCTGTTGAACGCTTGACTCCAGTGCTTGTAAGGACTGTTTAAAAATGATAATTAATCTTTCGGTTACTCAAATGTTAGAGCAACATTTTTTCCTTCTGAGTAAAGAAGACTTTTCCCAATAGAGCAGTGGTTTAGAAAGGGAGGTATTTAAAACATATGGTATTAAAAAGAAGTTGCTTACTTAACAATCTTGTAATTTAATAAGCCAAGAAAATGTTGACCTTCTGTGAATCAGTATGTGATTTAGTGGTTTTTTTCCCCTCAAAAAATTTCCCGCATACTTATTTGTGTAAGACACCTACCTGTTCATGCTGCTAAGTGCTATAGACCTACAGCCTCTAGACCTGTTATGTAAGATAGGGACCATTTTCCAGTTTCCGGATTAACCTTTCAACCTGGACAGTTTGCTTCCTTGGAAACCTTTGTACTTGGTATGTTGTGTGGCCAGTGAGGTCGTGTGATGGTTTGCTCTACTTATGCAGCGTGGGGACCACAAAGAGCATCAAGATGTGTTATACATACCTGAGTGTGGAGTGCCGCTCTCTTACCGACATTGGAACCTCGCCAAGAACGAGGAAAGGGGCAAAAATGCCCACTCAGCAACCAGAATAGATGGCATCATGTCCGGGAGAAGAGTTCAGATCCCGTCTAGGAACATCATTACTCTTATTTTAGACAACAATCCTAACATTAAAATTTTTTGAATAATAATCCATTGCATATTATGGTTAGCACATTGAGAACGAGCTGAGCAGCTGCTGTAGCCAGGAGTGAAAAGTGATCCCTGACAGCTTGACAACCAGGGAAGAGACAAAAATTTTCAGGGCAAAAGCCCCGAAAGTTTTGGGAATGTTAGAGTAGGACCCTGCGGGGATTCCCCTATAATAACATAAATCAGTAATTGCTGTTTACCATTAATGAGAGTGAACAACCAAAGGGATATATTTTTAAATGTGCTCTTTGAGAAGGGAAGAAAATAGAAGGTCATAAACTTAGGAAATATTGACCTCCCGAGCTGTTTCATTCTGTAAAGCTCTTAGCCATTCAGAAAAGTAGGTTTGTGTATAAATGACTCATTCATTGGCTGGCTGAGGTGTCCTATACCAAAATCATCGCGTATTACTTTATGTTGTAATCATCAATTCAACAAGCACACATATTTCTTCTGTTAATGAGAGATTTTAAAATGTGGTGAATGGGGATCAAATTCATATCTGGGGCTTGATTGCAGGATAATTAAAAAAAATAGTAATAGGTAAGTAATAGTATGAACTTGGCTCTGTTTTCTCCAGGACTGACTTTAAATAGAGCCTTTCACATTGAACCTAGTTGATTTGAAATCTGCGGGATGCATTTTGATATTAACTTTTCATTCTCTTAAATTTAGCATTTATTGAGAATCTAGTGCTTCACTGGTTCAGTCTTTGCCTCAGATTCATGGCCATCTGAGACTTAAAAAAAAAGGTTGAGTCCGTTCCTGTGGATTTATGAGTGTCACGATCAGCTCTTTAAGTAGAGGTTTGTTTCCAGAGGCTCATGCCCTTAGATAACCACCCTTCAGCCACCAGCCCAGGTTAACATTGAGACTTCTAGCCAGTCTCAGTTTGTAGATGACTGTTTCTGGAGCTGATATTTCATTCAATACTTACAAATGGCAAAAATGGAACCCACAGGAGTTACCTGCCATTTCCCAAAGAAAAAAATAGGTTGTGTGGCATTGTTTATTTCTGACTTTTATCATTTGGATTTGAAATATATTTTCCAATGGAAATAGTGTAATAAATGGAGATTTCCAAGTGAATCCACAGTGACTTATTAACTCACAAAACAGTGTATGTTTTGTGGACATATTGCATATGTTTGCAGTAAGTAAGGGGCAAAAAGGTGGTCGCTTTACTTACAAGTAAATACAGGAGAAAGTATTATCTGACATGGTGGTGCTTGAAAATTACAAAGGACTTGTGGGCGTATTTACTCTCATTAGAGGGTGAAGATGTTGGCTCTATAATTTTTATGGTTTTTAATTTTCATAGTGTAAGTATGCCATACCCTGAGTTGCATTTTTAAATCACAAAGGAATAAAAGGAAAGCAGAAGAATAGAGATTTTCCTAATGATGCTGGGTAAGATGTTGTTTGTAGTACTTACTTTGACTTATTCATTCCACATGCATTTTCTAACTATTTTCCTGGCCCTGTGTTATGAAGTGGGAATACAAAGGTAACTTACTATATAGTCCAGTGTCTGGTACACAATATCATGGGTGCTCAAGCATAGATATGGGTGTGGGCAGTGGTTCTACACACCCACTGTGAACCTAGAAGCTAATTGCCTGGCTGAGTCAAGGAAGACTTCATTGAAGAAGACATGTTTGAGTTGAGTTTTGAAGGGTGAGTAGGAGTTGGTTCAATATGTAAAAAGGATTATAGAGAACAGTCATGAAGGTGTTTTATAAGCAGAAAGGATCATATTTATAAAAATACTGCTTTTGCCGAAACCGGTTTGGCTCAGTGGATAGAGCGTCGGCATGCGGACTGAAGGGTCCCAGGTTCGATTCCGGTCAGGGGCGTGTACCTGGGTTGCGGGCACATCCCCGGTGGGAGATGTGTGAGAGGCAGCTGATTGATGTTTCTCTCTCATCGATGTTTCTAACTCTCTATCTCTCTCCCTTCCTCTCTGTAAAAAATCCATAAAATATATATTTTTTAAAAAATACTGCTTTATGAAAAGCCCCAGTTGTGTGCAGGAAATGGTGAGTTTAGGGTACCTAGAAAGAGGGTAGAATGAGCTCGAAGAGGCAGAAGTTGTAACAGAAGCTATGGGTATGCAGGACTTCGTCAGCTGAGGTGTTTGGATTTAACCCTGCAGAGATGACAGAAAACCCAAGAAGACTTTTTGGAAAGGAGTTTAAAGATGAAGTGTGTGTGTGTGTGTGTGTGTGTGTGTATACACTCCGGAGAAAGAGAATTCCTGTATATGCATGATCTTCTGAGAGGCAAAAATGGAAGAAGTAAGGCAATTTGGGTCAGATAGGTTCCATTTTAGCCACCTGGTGGCATCATGAGCTCAGGGTAGCTTTGTTACTGTCAGCATTGATGTATGGGGAAAGAAGAAAGGATTGAGATGGAGAGGAAAAGAAAATAATTGTCCAGGTGGCCATTTATTTATATCTACAGGAGTCAATTTCTGAGCCTCCATTTTGTCATCTGTAAAATGGAGCTAATCAAACGGTGTTATTGTCCAGAAGTTACTTATTAATCATCAAATGATGACCTTTTCTATTCCCCAGGTTTACATTGCCTCTGATGAATCTAGAATTTATATTAAAATGTTTGCTTAAATCAGGGGTCCTCAAACCACGGCCTGCCGAAAACATTTATCCGGCCCGCTGGGTGTTTTTGCCGCCGCTGCCTGTCCTGCTTAGCAGCCGACTCGTCCCGGGCCCGCAGTGCGCATGTGTGGAATGTCTGAGGGACAGTGAACTGGCCCCCTGTTTAAAAAGTTTGAGGACCCCTGGCTTAAATGATAGGAGATCTTTTTCTTTAAAGATTATCAAAGAGAGATGGGGGCGGGGGCTTGTACCCTGAAAAGGTATGAACCTACTTTGCTTCACCTTCTGCATTGTAGCTTTGCTGTTCTCTGTCATATAGGGTTCTAAAAAATGTAGCATTGACCCAGTTTTCCTAAATTCCCTGTCAACATTATTTTCCCCTTCAGTTGGTGAAAGTGAAAAGATGAAATTATTTTGTTGAATGAAATATATTGGGACTTTGTACCTGAAACACTTTTTACTTAGGGCGAGGTAATTTTCTTTGGGTTGGTCAAACACATCCATACTCTTTGTTGCAAATAACTTGGATTTGATTGTTTAGCTTGGGTGTTCAAGGGCTTCAGCAACTGAGTGTGTTATAAGCAGGTCCCATCAAAGCGAGTCAACGGCAGACAAACTTAACAGCAGTCAGATCGGTGTATTTATGTTTAAACAAACAAATGAGGGTGAAATGAGAGTCGGAAGGGCTGAGAAATAACTAAAGACTCCAAAGCAAATCCTGTAGAAGTGCAATTCTAAAGAGAATTGGCAACACGAGAGAAGAGAAAATATTTCTCCTTCTTGACCTGGAGAAATTGGGAGGTTTTCATCCATGAGCAAAGTGCCTTGTGTAACTCATTTTCTAGGAAAGGTGTGGTGCTCATATAAATCTTTTTTCTTTTAAAAATATAATTACTACTTTAAGTTTTTCGCTCATTCCTTTCTTTCCATCCCTTGTAAATCATTCCAAGGCCTTACTGAGTTCATCCAATTCATGTAGATTAAGATGCAGAATTAGATGTCTCCTCTGAGCTATTTTTTGCTTCCAAGGAAGCTGTGTGAGGCAGGAATCTCCCAAACAAAGCAGAATTTCCAGAACAGGAGTCAAGCTTTCTTTCTCAGCATGACTTGGGCTTTACTCTGAAGGTTGTAGCCCAAGAGCCAGCTGAGGAACTAGCCTGGTGCAGAACATGTCATTCCTTGGGACTCATAAGCTAGTTCTAGGGTTTTGTTCCCACTCTGTGTATCAATATTTTAATACACTGCTCCTTGTCTTGCTTTACTAGGGAAAAAATCAGTCAAATGATTCAGTGGTTTCTTTTATACAGTAGATAATACACACCATTAAATGGTACCTGGCACAGAGTATGTAGTACGAAACTGTGGGACCAAGTTCATATTCGCCAAGTACACCAGCAGAGAGCTGGGTACTGTGTCCGTAGGTGAAGCTGGTGCAATGATTCTTCTCAAGGAGCTTGCACTCGAGCTGTGGAGGTAAAACAAACCACCCCCACCCCTACCCCATATGTGTGTGTGTGTGTGTGTGTGTGTGTGAGAGAGAGAGAGAGAGAGAGAGAGAGAGAGAGAGAGAGAGAGAGAGAGAGAGAGAGAGAGAGAGAGAGAGAGAGAGAGAGAGAGAGAGAGAGAGAGAGAGAGATTCAACCATAAGTAGTTGCTAAATGCTATGGTTTTGATGAGAGAACAATACTGGAGTGAGGGGAAGGGAGAGAACAGGATGGGTTGGCTAGTTCAAGAAGTAATGCATGGGAGAAGTAAGCTTGAGTGTGTCATTTGAAATGGTGCTTTATGACTTGCAAGTTCTTGCCTCTTTAGCACTTTTAAAGTGAGTTTCACTAAGGAAACCACACATATATGGGGCTTGGTGCATGGACCGTGATAGGGGCAGGTTTCCTGGACCTCTGAAGGATGAGTTTGAGTATGTTAGAGTGAGGGGAGCATGATGCCTGTTGTCCATAAGGAATGATTTCTTGAATGGAAGAAGGAAACATTTAAACACTCCTTTTATTTCTAATATTTAAAGGTAGGAACACAAACATTTTTGCTTACCCAATATTTTGAGTCCTCTTAAGTATCCATAAAATTAGGAGACTTAGTAATAGTTCTTTTTACTCACAGTAAAATACTTTTGTATTAGAACTAGTGTTAACCAGGAACATCTAAAACACAGGGAAAGATAAAAGTGTTTTAGACTAGCTCTCAACATTTACTGTATATGTAATCACTTGGGGATCTTGCTAAACCTAGAACTCATATAGAGGAGGTCCGGGTGGGGGAGGCCCGAGCACCTGCATTGGTAATAAACTCCCAGGTCATGCTGTGCCATCTGTGGACCACACTTTGAGTAGAAAGATCATAGACTACTAGGGAGGAAGGTAATCTGGAGGTCATTGGTGCACCACCTTTCAAGTTTTATGAATGCATATTAGAAGATTTTTGTTTGCAAATGAAAACTCACCTGAAAGCTTACAGGAAGTGGATGGTAGCCGCCCCTTACCCCCACCCTGTTTCCACCTCCCAACCCTAACTCCAGGGAGAGCAGTTTGAAAATCTCTGGCCTAAGTCTGCGGTTTCCTCAGGCCCAGAGACATTCAAACCGTCTCTCGCAGCTTCTCCTAGCCTGAACGGAGTCTGGGTTGGAGGAAGGGAGAGCTGGCTCCTGTTGCAGCATTTCCCCAAGCTTTTTGGACGTGTCCCTGCTGGAATTTCCAGGCACTCTAATGGTCAGCCTCCCATGGAAAATCAGGCTCCAGGAAAATTTATTTTTATTTTATTTTACTTTTTAGAATGTTCATTCCAGAGGCCGGATGGGAGAGATCTCTTCCTACTTCCCCAGCACACTCCCATAGGCACAGTCATCGGAATTTCTGAAGCGGCGTATCCATCTTCCAGTGGAATGCCAGTGCTTGTGTGTGCAGTTCAGATACATAGAGACCATTGACTTTGCCTGTACACGCTGATCTGTGTGAGTGCAGGCACCAACGATGTGACTTACATGTGTGACTAGAATGATGGTGCTGATCCACTTCTGAATTTCTGAGGAGTCATAAAGGAACAGGGGCGCCCCCTGAAGCCTCCAGAGGGAACATTGTCTCAGTATGAAAAAGAAAAAAGGAGGGGAAAGTAGGTCTGTACCTAGTAGGGACCCGGGAGGTTAACACCGTCCTGGGTAAGATACCAGAAGAATCTTTAAAACTGCATTTGCTAGTATTTGGACAAGGAAATAGGAAGAAGCCGGGTTTTCCTAATAGGAAGGATGGTTCATGGAGAATGAATGTCACTTCTTTGTTGATGTGGGAAGGAAGGGAGACAGCATGCACAGAGAGGCTTCTGTTTGTGGGCAGACCACGGAAATTCAGATAGGCATCCCCTATTTCCTGATGAGTAAAATGGAGACTTGGGGGCTGCAGGAGAGTCTAGTTCCATGGTGTTCCATGGCATTAGAGTGGTTTTGGTGACTGACAGGCCCGGCTTTGGCGACTGTCAGCCCTGAGGAAGGTCTTTGGTGCTTTGCTCGGGGCTCACGTGCTCGACATCATCATTCATATTGATGTGTGACAGCCTGGAGTCTCCAAGAAATCAGAGTCTGAGGCAAGGCCTGACATGCAGGTAGTTTACCTTGGGCACTGACCCCAGGGAGTAGGAAGGGGGCAGGGAGGAGAGGGAGGAAGGAGCCTGTGGACTGTGGCGAGGGACAGGCGAGGTGGCGTTTATCCACAGGCTCCCTCTCACCTTGGCCAAGGGTTTCCCAGGATGCTCAGACCGTGCACTTGCAGGTTTGCAAGGCTGAGCCTTTCCACTGTGTCCCGTACTGTGGAAGGCAGAAAGCTAGGGAGACGTGGGACAACCGAGGCAGGATGCTGTCAGGTTATACCTGCTGGAAGCCAGTGGCCACAGCAAGGGCTGCAGTGGGAGCTGGGTTGAGAAGGTGTAGCTGAGGGCTGATGACAGAGTTATGATCCAAAATAGTATTTTTAATATGACAAGATGACTATTAAACCACTATTGCATCCCCTAGACCTCACTTAGCGGAGACATGGTTTAGTAGGAGCATGTATGAACAGGACTTCTGGCTTTTGGTAGACTCAGAGCTTAGTATGAATCATGTCACAATGCGGTTGCCCCCAAAGCCACTCAAACCTTTAATAATACATTAGATAGATGATACACTATATAATAATATATTCAGAACAGGTCTTCTGCTGCAAATAATAATACAATACAGGGCCTGGCCTTGGAGTCTGGGTACGCGCTTTGAGGAAGATGGACAAGCCAGGATGTGGCCAGAGGAAAGAGCATGGTGGTCCACTTGAGGACCAGGGGGACATTTCAGGGGGAGAAAAAGATGAATGGAGAACAGGACAACTGTCATTGGTCCCTTGGGAAGGTTGGCTTGGAGTTGAGGGGTTCAGTTCTGTATCCATGTAGAGGGCAGCGTGTGGAAGCTGCAATACTAGCTGAAGGTAAAGAGAAACTTTAGTGATTAGAGTTCCTAAACAATGGCATACGCTGTTTTGCAGCAGTGGCTTGGGGTTCACCAGAGGCGGACGGGCATTTAGCACTGTGCAGGGCCCAGACTGCTCCTTCCAAACAAGTCTGGCTCCTGTTCACGGAGCACCTGCTTTGTGGCAGGCAGCTTCGTGAATTCTTTGCATACATTATCCCATTTGCTCATCCCAATCACCCTGTGATGAGGCGGTCAGGGAGGAAACAAGCAGTCTCACCCGAGAACCACTCCACATGCCTCTCCACTGGGGGAATTCAGTGTGAGTTCCTTTGGAAAAGAAGCTGTGACCTCTTGGATGACCTTCAAAGTACCTCCTAACCTTAAGATTCTATGACTTCTCAGAAACAGGAATCTATACTAATAAAAGACAAAGATGCTAATTGACTATACCTTCGCTATGCCCATCAGCCAATCAGAAAGAGTATGCAAATTAACACAACAAAGATGGCCGTTAAATTTGCATACTGCAGGCGGAGTGGGACAGCGCAATCCACCACCTGCCCGCCGCCATCCGGGCCTCCTGTGTGCAACCCAGGGTGGCGGGGCAGGCCAGCATGATCGGCTGCCCGCCCTGCCGCAATCCGGGCCTGCTGTGGGCAACCTGGGGAGGCGGGGTGGGGCGGGGCAGCATGATGGGCCACCCGCCCTGCTGCCATTTGGGCCTGCCATCTGCGACCCCGGTAGGCAGAGCAGGCACCGCAGGATCAGGCCTGCCATCTGCCACCCGGGAGCGGGCCTAAGCCAGCAGGTGGTTATCTCCCGAGGGGTCCCAGACTGTGAGAGGGCACAGGTTGGGCTGAGGGACATCTGCCCCCCGACCAGTGCACAAATTTTTGTGCACTGGGCCTCTAGTGAAGATAATAAAACAGAACTTTTAGGGACAGTGTGAGTGAATGAATAAAGGTGGTCTTAAAAGTGTTCTTCAAATTATTTCCAGTGTATTCCTCCTGTATGTCATGGCCTGTTTGAGCACAGGTTTTAAGAAATACACTTTACTGGTAGAGTGATTTTCTGTACTTTTTTTGAAGTAGACAATGAGGTGAGGCTAAGTCAATATGATGAGTAAGAAAAGATGTAGCCCTAGCTGGTTTGGGCTCAGTGGATAGAGCATCGGCCTGCGGACTGAAGGGTCCCGGGTTCAATTCCAGTCAAGGGCACATGCCCAGGTTGCGGGCTGGATCCCCAGTAGGGGGTGTGCAGGGGGTAGCAGATCACTGATTCTCTCTCATCATTGATGTTTCTCTCTCTCACTTTCCCTCTCCCTTCCTCTCAGAAATAAAAAACAAAGAAACAATCAAAAAACATATATATATATGTACACACACACACACACACATATTAAAGAAAAGATGTAAACTGAATCTTGCTTCTTTTGGTCATCCAACAGCAGTGATAAGCCCTGAGTATCAGTCATTTATTAGCAAAGGTAACTCATAATTGCAGTCTATATCTCTGATTCCTTTTGTTCCCTCCATGCGGTTCTAAAAGTGGCCATGGGATATTCTTTGTATGGTAGTAACTGCCTTTTCTTTCTTTCTTTCTTTTTTTTCCCAGTCACACTAAATTGTTTATTGTCCACCACTTAACACTTGTTCACTTTCCTTGAGACCATACATGAGTCCTGTTCATTGCTAACCTTCTGGACTTTCTCAGTTAGGTTATCCAATACATGTCTTCATTCTAAAGGGAATTTGAGTTGGGATTTCTGGCACCTGTAGCTAAAATCTTCCTTGCCGGGGTCCAACCCCAGCAGGTCCAGGGGTCCCCAATAGGTGTGGACGGAGTCGGCGAAGAAGGAATGACACGGAGACAGCGTTCAGTTGATCAGCAGCCTTGCCAGGATCTCTAGCCACAATCTCCAGCCAAGTTCTGTGTCCATGTTCTCTTGCTAGGTTCTCCAGCCACGTTCTCCAGGTTCTCCAGCCAGGTTCTGTAGCCATGTTCTCTCACTAGGTTCTCCAGCCAGGTTCGGTCGCCAGGTTCTGTAGCTGGGTTCTTCAGCCAGGTTCTGTGTCCATGTTCTCTTGCTAGGTTCTCCAGCCAGGTTATCATCGCTTCCAGCTCTTAGGTAAATGAAAATGTTGGCATTTAAAAGAAAAGTCCTTATGGATATTTAATGGCAGTTTTAATATGTTTCACTCTAACATTTTATAAAGTTGGTCTTGGAAGAACTCTTTGCAGCTTGTCCATTTGAATGTGCGTCTTATTTATCAGATTTTAATCCTGTGAAGCTTGATATGGCTTGGCTTCTTTCTTATACTGGCATCTTCTTCTTCTTCTTCTTTTTTTAAAATTAAGTGAAAGCATTGATTCAAATATTTCCCTTCCTGTGAGGGAGACTCAAGGAACGGAGGCTTCTGCTGCCTCTGCATGATCGGGCAGGACTTGGGGAAGGAAACAGGCTTTACAACCTGTAGAGAGGAAAAAATGAGGAATGTGTTACCTAATAGCTCATGGTATCCTTGACGTGGACACACTAGCGATCGATGTCAGGGTCAGGATCTCCTTAGGATCCAGAATTGGGCAAAGCCCCAACTTGAGGGCTGCAGATGAAAACAAGCTTTCCCATTGTTTGTAAATGGAGGGGCGGGGGATTATGAAGATTGGTTGTAGCTGGCATAAGAGTAAAGAGTGAATTCTTCTAATTTCATTTTCTAGCAGCATGAAATTAAGGAGGTGGAGGAGACCTTACCTACTCCCGCCCATCTGTTGAAGATTTGAGAAGACTGGGGTCAGCTAGGGTACCTGCTTGTAGGGATAGGGCTGGTGTTATACCCTTAGAGGCTTCCCAACCATCTGTGACATAGATGTGTTAATGCTTGCTTGGTTGACTTGGCCCACGCGGTCACCATATTGAATGCTTATTTGTGCTGGGCATGAGTGAAGCTCTACTTTCCTGAATGTCAAAGGCAGGATTTATCAGGATGATCTCCTCAAAGGGTTTTCCAGACCACCCCCTCCTTTTTGTGTGATTCTTCACTCACACTAAAGTGCAGACTTGTTTATATTGGAAGATGATTACCGCTTATATTTTGAAATTGCCGTGTAGTGTAGGGAGGCTTGACTTTATTTTGGCAGGTTTTAATCACAGTTCCAGTAACGGCCTCTTGATTTATGCGGAATCTGACTCAGCCACTCTGGAGTTACCCTGAATCCCAGCGGAGAACTAGGAGTCATTCATGACTGCCCCGGGCTGGTGGGAGGGACTTCACTCTCAGGCTGTTGAAGGGGCTCCTTCCCGGGTGTTCATCTGCCTGGTGTGGTGGGCCAACTGCACCTCCTCCAGAGGCTGTCCTGACCCCGCAGGCTCGGGGGCGCCCTGCAGACACGGTCACAGTGCCAGGCGCCGCCATCCTTTGCCTTCCAGACTAGTCTATGCCCTTCATCACTTTGGTCCTCCAGAACGTCATACTGTTCCTGGCTCACAGGTGATCTCAGCATGCTTTCTTTGAAAGAATGGATGAACGAGTACAGAGAAATTTAACTCATCACCCTAATCCACAAGGGGTTTACATCTTGGTTGTGAAAAAACAAAACACCTCAGTGCATAAAGATTTCATAGTAGAACAGGACAAGATGATAATCCTAGTGCTGTTACCAGGAGGTGTGTGAGAAAGGCCAGATGTGAGAAACAGATTCTGTTGCTTCTCAGTGCCGTATGGGAGAGCGGGGCTCGGGCCTTGGCATCCTCACTTAGAAGTGTGTCACCTTGTAAAAACAATTTAAACGCTCAAGAGCCTCCGTTTCCTCATCTGTGAAATGGAGTCACCCTGCAAAAGTCACAGAGCTGTTCCCAGGACGAAGTGGGATTCTGTATATGTGTAAAGTACTTTGTAAGCTGCTTCATGTGGTATAAATGCAGGGTGACATTATTCTCGAATGAATAACTGAAACAGTGTGTGTGGGGGAAACATTCAGGGATGTGGGTGTTTAAAAGGTCCAGGAAAAGATAACCATGGCTTCTTTTTCAGAGCTTTTTGCTCATTCACAAGACCTGAAATAGCACGCGGTTCTCTGGGCCTGGACAGAGGCCTGGATCTGATGAGTCAGCTGGGACTTGCAGCTGTGGGGTGGAGAGTCCCCACAGGCAGGCTTGGCTGTAATTTGTCAAAGTTCATTTTGTGTCCACTTTCATCCTTTTAATTGATTAGATCACTGAGGGCACTTTCTTTGGGTATGAAGGACTCAGATGTCAGTGCTAAAGAATTCCTTTGGGGACAGTGACACAAAATTCTGTGTTGCGACCACTGTACCCCCCTGCCTGCAAATACTCCAGTATGAGTGTTCACGGAGCCAGTGAAAGCATGCCATAGGGGTTCCCTACATAAACGGGCAGGTCTGGATTCTTTAAAAAATGTGTGATAATGAAGTCTTTAAACTTTCATTATTATAGAGGTAACTTCATAAATGTTATTATCCAGCTTAAGACCATTCAGTGGGAAACCTTTGAGTATTTTTGCATGCCTCAGCTAAACAAGAAAGTAATTATGCTTTGCTTTTTATTCTTCAATATTATTTCCACCTTTACCTTTCATTGAACAAGTTGGAAAAGGAGAATGGTTTTTCGTCATTGTTCTTGCTTATTTGTTTGTCTTTAACAAAGCCTCCCTATTTTCACATTTTCTTTTTGTGGTTGAATTTGCAGATTTTCCACTTTATTGTGGTCTTTGCAGATGATCTGAGCACAGTTAAAATATTGAAAGTGTGAGCTGGAAGGTCAAACTTGAACCTCATGTGTGATTCTTATATTAAGCTGCTGGTGGGTTACATGGAAATAATTGCGGTGTGTATCTGTTTGGTTTGCAGTATTTTAGAGAGGAATAATTAGGACAGAATCGCTGTGGCTGGTTTTCTTTAAGACTTTCCCCACTTCTCATTCAGAGAGGGAAAAAAACCCCAGAGTTAAGACAGGAAATGCTTGCGTGGCCGGTTTGCTTCTGTGGTTAGAGCATTGGGTGAACTGAAGGGTCGCAGGTTAGATTGTGGTCAAAGACATGGCAGGCACCTCGGTTGTAGGCTCAGTCCGAGGCCCCGGTCCAGCACGTGCAGGAGGCAACCAATTGGTTTGTCTCTCTCGCATCGAAGTTTTCCTCTCTCTGTCTCCCTCCCTTTCACTTTCTCTAAAAGTAGAAAAAGTCAGCCTGGCTGGTGTGGCTCAGTGGTTGAGTGTTGACCCATGAGCCAAGAGCTCACCAAT
>NW_006293784.1:7307008-7311217 GCF_000327345.1 Myotis davidii | reverse complement strand
TGAGACCCTTGAGCCCGCAGGCCTATGCTCTATCCACGGAGCGAAACCAGCTAGGGCTAAACAGGAATAATTCTTGATGTTGAGGGTGTTTTGGCATCCAAAAGAGGTAGAGCTCTAGCTATTTTGGCAGAGGTAGGTAATGTCATTATTTTCAAACTTATCCTCTCTCTCTCTCTGTCTCCTCCCCCATTTACACATTCTCTCTAAAGATCAATGGAAAAAATATCCTCCAGTGAGGATTTAAGAAAAAAAGGATTAGTGAATAGTTGAGGTCGACAGTTTTACTACAGAAACATACCGTTACGTGTTCCAAGGTGTTTGAACAGGAGCAGGAGTTAGTGTGTGTCACCAAGGTGTCAGGAAGCCTGTCATGAAAAGGGATGAGTAAGCCCAGCTGGTGCAGCTCAGTTGGTTGAGCATCAACCTATGAACCAGGAGGTCACGGTTTGTTTCCTGGTCAGGGAACATGCCTGGGTTGCGGGCTAGGGATATGCAGGAGGCAGCCAATCAATGATTCTCTCTCATCATTGATGCTGCTATCTCTCTCTTTCTCTTCCTCTCTGAAATAAATACAAATATATTAAAAGGAAAAAAGAAAGAAAAAGTCAATGAGCGAGGAGTAACAAACAAAAACACACACCAGGAAGTACTTGGGTATTTTGTTGAACACCTCAATGGTTAAGATGGTGAGTGGTGTTCACCAAGGCGTTCAGTCCTCAGGCAGAAGACACAGGAGGAGGTGCCTCGTCCACACCCCTCTGCACTCCACCAGCTCAGCATTTAGCACACTGGGTTGTAATCACCGTGTTAGCTGAGCAAAGGAAACTGCAGAGGTGACAGCTTAGTGGAGCATGGCATTTGGGACTGGATCCAGTGTTGGGACAGCTGGTGAAATTTAAATGTGGACTATATCCATTATAGGGGATAATATTATAGCATTTTAAGTTTCCTTAATGCTATCATTATACATTGGTCATGTCAGAAAATATCCTTATTATTAAGAGATGCATACTGAAGTCTTTCGGGGTGCAGAGACATGATGTCTGCAACTAATTAAATGTAAGGTGGCAAAGATTAAGAATTGGTAAATCTTGATGAAATGTATATGAGAATGCATTTTTTAAAAATAAAAAGTTCACAATGTTTATTTTTTTAACATCGATATCCTATACTGGAACGTTAGCTCCAAGAGGGAAGGGCCTTGAGTAGGTAGGTTGCCAGACAAAATATAGGATGCACAGTTAACTGTGAATTGCAGATGCACTATTAATAATGGGGATACTAGTAACATTACAAGAACTATTTGTGTGTATCCACAATCAGAGTTAACGGGGGGTTCTATACTTTTATTCTCTGATCTGGCAACCCTGCTCTGAACGACGGAGTGTCCCTAGTCCCAGCAGAGCAAGTGACGCCTAGGAGGTCTTCCGCTGCTGTGGGAATGAATGACATGGCTTCCCAGGAGTTTGTTCTGTAGCTCCTATTAGACAAAACCCATGTGTCTGAGCTCGGAGCGGGGACTTGCCTGTTCTTGGACACGATCTCCTCCTTGTCCTTCTCCCTTTGGTTATCTTTTCTCTTTGAGCGGATTCCTGCTTTCTTCATTTCTCTGTAGTCGGCGGAGTCAGCTGGGCTACACGTAATACTAAGTTACCCGCATCCTGACACTCCTGACAGTTTAAAGATCTTCTTCTAACGCAGTTGGGTAAAAGGGATACTGGAATCTATTTTGACAGCTGTTGAAAATCTCCAGTTGCGACAGCAGGTTAAAGAGGTTATTGGTAACTCTGCTATTATTCAGTGAACCTTTTGAAAAGATGTGCACGCTGTTCCGTCAAATAGTATTTTATAGAATTTAAATGATTTTGGTGTTCACAGTGAAAATATCACATAAAATGCTCTTAGGGATTAAGTGCATTACACTTAGTAATATTTCCCCACCAATGTAGTAATAGTAGTACATTACAGTGTTCTCAATTACCAGTGCCTTTTAAAATGCAGGTGTAGAGTCTACATTCAGCTAGTCTATGCCAGCTGTCTCATTGATAACCTTCCCTTTAAAAGTGACCTTTGAGCAATTTCATAAAGAACGAATATTTATACTATTTTGTTGTTGAGCTGCTAAAAGAGGGGTCTGTGCAAGGAACAGGTGGCTTTGGTTGGCCTGCTTTATGGAAACTGATGCAAAGAGAGCATTGCGTTATTTTATCATTGGAGTTATGAGTGTGAGACTGACTTCATTTTTGGAATTGCATTTCCGTGTTGAGGTTTGGGTTTAGGGTGGAGTCTATTGCATGTACATGAGTTGGAGAGCTTACAGATAAGACAGCAGCTGAAGGATAAAACGGCCAGGCGCATCTCTGTGCGGCAGAGGAATTTTTACCAGAGGATCTGTTGTTCTACTGGGCTTGAGGTTTGGGGGGCAACTGTTCAGATTAATTCTTCAGACTTGAATTTTTCCTTTTATCTCAGGTCCAAAGCATGGAAGAGGACCCTGGCAAATTAATTATTAGTACAGTGCTTAGCACAGAGTAGGCACTCAAAGTAAAGTTTGTTCAGTAGAATGAACGTGGTAATTATGTTTGGATTATTATTTCACTTTTAATATGATTTAATTACTTGAAATAGAAGATCTTTTAGTCACTGTCCTTTACCCAATTGCTTGGCAACACAACTATTAACATGTTTTCTGATTAAAATAAATGTTCCCATCTAAGTTTACACTGGATAAGATTATAATATAAAGAATTGGGAGCATTAAATGGATGAGATAGAATTTGACACAAAAGCTATTTCTGAGAAGTCTCTTTTATTAAACATACTTTCTCCTGTGTCTGAAAGGATTTATCAAATTGTGTAAATTAGGTCCTAGCAAATTGGGTAAAAGAGTTTTTTGAAAGACAACATTTTTATAAAAAGAATTATATTTCTATTGTAGAAAAATCACATAAGTGAGACCTATAATCCTATTGCTCATTTTTACTGAATATATTTAGACTCTACTTTCCTAACATAAGTACACAAATAATTTTTTACACAAATACACAAAATTAAGACCATATGAACATGTTGTACACTGGTACATATGTGTTTATATGTTGTTTTGTGAAAAATATATTTAAACTGCCTTAGTAAACTTAATTTAGTCATTCATATTTTAGTGCATCACCACTAATTATTTTTGTAACAGTATTTTTCAAAACACACTTTTATTGATTTTAGAAAGAGGAAGGGAGAAGGATAGAGAGATAGAAACATTCATGAGAAACATCGATCGGCTGCCTCTTGCATGCCCCCCACTGGGGATGGAGCCCACAACCCGGGCATGTGCCCTGACTGGGAATCGAACCGTGACCTCCTGGCTTGTGGGCCGATGCTTAATCACTGAGCCTCACTGGCTGGGCTATAAGAGTATGTTTAATGGCTGTGTTACATTTATGTTATGGCTGTGCTATAATTGCTTAAATCAAACTCTTACACTTGGTCACGTAGATTATTTCCAGTTTCTTACAATGCTGTGGTAAACAGCCTTTAAAGCATGGTTATTGCTTTGGGATCTGTGCCGCAAGTGCAATTTCTGGGTCACACATCCTTAAAATTTTGTGGAAAGTATGTTAACCATATTGTCCCAAAAGGTTGGGCCAATGAATGCTCCTGTGCACATTAATGTTACTTTTTGTACACTCTTTTCTACATTGGGTATTACTAACAAACAAAAGAGCCTGGCCGGCATGGCTCCGTGGTTGAGCATCAACCTATGAACCAGGAGGTCACGGTTTGATACCCGGTCAGGGCACATGCCCAGATTGTGGGCTCAATCCCCATGGTGGGGCATGCAGGAGGCAGTCGATCAATGATTCTCTCTCATCATTGATGTTTCTCTCTCTCTCTCCCTTTTCTTTCCTCTCTGAAATCAATAAAAATATACTTAAAAACAAACACACAAACAAAAGAAACCTTCATTTGATAGGTTCTTATTATTTCCAGATGCATTTCTTTGACGGCACTCCTTCCTGTATTTATGGCCCTGCTGTCGTTTTTATCTTTTCTTCCTGTCTCCTTTCCCCTCAGGGCACTTATTTTTACTTACTAATTCATGTTTTAATTTCCATTTTTGTATGGTGTGATTTGATGTCTGGAAGTTTTAAATTTTGATTCTATTGGCAGGAAAAGGGCTTTGAGAGCAAGTGTATTTCTGTCGAAAACTTA
>NW_006293784.1:7305827-7306937 GCF_000327345.1 Myotis davidii | reverse complement strand
AAGGAAGAGGTTGCTGCTCCGTTTTATTTATAATCATCTCAGAAGAGTTTTAAGTTATTAAAGCTTATACAATGCATTAAGAATCAAGACATTTCCGTATTTGCATTAGCTGTTTGAACAGTATGCCAAAGAGCTCAAATTAGTACTTTTATCCTAGAAAGTTTTCATTTTGGAGTTTGGTCTGTTTTACACTAAAACACATTAGAGGTGAGACAAGAGTTAAAATGGAGAAATGATTCATTATGTGTGAAATTTTTTGAAGACGGAGTAATTTGCATCCTCATCTATGAGGCATGCCTAGAGCTGGGGATGGAAACAATGACTGCTATAGGTCTAGGAAAGCTGATGGTTTTCTGATTCACAGACACCTACTGGATCAAAAAGCCTCATGTTTTCACCGCAGTGTGTTGAAATTTCTTAGCCATATGTGGTATGGACACTTGGTTTGGATTTTCCATGTTGTTATTTTTCTGGTACATGCTGCATTAAATTTATGTTACCAATACAAGTAGCAAGATTCAACTCCAAGCAAAGCTATTTCAGAAGCCAAGCAATGTTACCATCAGTTAGAGCCAGTGATTCTCAATATGGGGAGGGTGTATATCTTTCCCGGAAGGAATGAGGTGGCTCCCATCATCCATTCATTCACAAATTTTTATTTTGTGCTTATTCAGAACTGTGTTTTTGTAGAAAGGAACACAAACGATGTTAGAAGTTGAAGATACAGCTGTATACAAGACATAACCCCTTCCTTCGTTTGAAAGCAAAGTCCATTGCTCTGACTTGTTTTCATCATGGTATCTGAACTCTGATTTTCATATAAGGCAGGAGTTCCCTCTGATTGCTCTTTTTCTCAGTGTCTGCGTGGCTCACTGCTTCACCTACTTCGTTCAGGTCTCGCTCAGCTCATGTCTCCCCAGAGAAGCCTTCCCAACCACCTTCTCTGAACCCCTTACCCTGACTTATTTTAGTTTATTCATGGCGCTCATCACTGTACGGCATGTTACATTACGTGTCTATTTGTCGTCTGAACCCCCTCACTGGAATGTAGGGTCCATGAAAAAAGGGTGCTGCCAGTTTGGTGGATTGCCTCCCCCTCCATAGGAAACA
>NW_006293784.1:7294558-7305786 GCF_000327345.1 Myotis davidii | reverse complement strand
ACATACATGTTAATTCACTGAGCATTCGCATGCCTCCGATGGGGCGGGCATTGTAGGTGGTGATAAGTGCTATGAAGAGAAATAAAGCAGATTAAAGAGTTCCTAAAAATGTCCGTCTTCAGAGGGCTTGGGTTACAGAAGGTGGAAAGACACTGATTAGGCAGCCTGTCTCCCCTTTCTCTCTCCTGAGTGTCTTTGAGTCCTTCCCTGTCCTCTCTCTTCTAGCCATGTCGTAGCCACGCTGTCGGCTGTGCTGGGACTTGGTAAGGAGTGACAGTGCATTCTTTTCATGCCTCACTCCATGTGACCTTCCCACTTGAGTGCATGGACACCCAGTTGTGGTCAACTCTTGAGCTTTGTATTTCCCAGACTCCCCGGTAACGTGCCTGGGAGTGGCCTGCTCCTTCCAGGAGTAGCCAAAGGCTGCCTGAGGGTCTGAGAGAGAATCAAAGGTCATTGAGAGTTCCAGGGTGCTTTTCTTATAGTTTCCATTTTCTGCTTTAATGATCACATGATTCTGAGCTTAAATTCTTTGAGAGGTGCCTCATAGAAAGATGAAAAAGTTTTTTTTTAAATTAGAGTGCTTTATGTCAGACCTTCTTTTCCCTCAGTTGCCTCCATGGCTTGACATTCAAACCTTCTAGGCTCTTGGCCAGTGTCTCTCAAAGCGGGAGGGGTAGGTCCTGAACAGGATAGATGAGGGGCTGCTGTTGGTTGTCACCATGCCTGGACTTGAGCACCTGCTGATAGGGATTCCCACGTCCTGCAGTACAGGAGGCGGCTGTGCCCAAGGTGGATCGCCCTGCCCGAAGGCCAGTGTTGCTCCCACTCGTGGCCCCTGGAGGTACTTTAGAAACTCGTGGGATGTTGTCAGTTTTCACAGCGTTAGGGGTGCTTTGCTGCTGGCAGTGGGTGGGCGGGGCCAAGGATGCCGGGAGTCCTGCAGTTGCCCACCACGGAGAATTGCCCCACATCCCACTCACCCTGCCACTGTGCACCAGGCAACAAAAGTGAAAAACCCCACTGATAATTATCAGAGCCTCCAACCAATTCTGTGATCAAAAGGTGCTTTCGACACAATTTAAATGAGTAGGGGTCAGTATTTTGTTTTCCTCTGGGCTTTACCAGAAGTCGCTGCCCACATTGGCACCATTCCTTGTGGTTTGTAACTGGCGTACCCGTCTCCATGTTGGCTTCATAGTGACTGCAGCATAGGGGCAAGGATCTGACCACTTCATTGTCTTCTACAGAGCTCGTGCCTGAAAATGTACATATTGTAATGTATATTATGCCATTATAAATGATTTCCCTTTTATTTCTCCTTTATACCGAAGCTTGTTCACAACTTTAATTTAGAACAGTTATATGTAGATTAGGTTATATTATCTGTGATTTTCATGACAGGACTCTAAAGGTGCATGGAGTCTGGGAGGTTGAAAATCTTCACTCTAACCTAACTTGACAGACATATTTCTCACCAATTTTCTACATGAGCCCTGTTTCAACCAAAGTGATTTGTTCTGTGTCTCACAGTTTCTTTTCATCCAGGCGTGCCTTCAACTCAAACTGCCCCTGGTCCCCAAGTCCCTTCCATCTCCACCTCTACAGATCCCCCCTTTGGAACCCCATTCCTCTGGCAGCCTGTGTGTGAGGTCATCATTCCTCCACCACTGCAGTTCTGTGACTCTCTTCCCTCCCTCCTTTCTTCCCTCCCTCCTTCCCTCCCTCCCTCCCTCCTTTCTCCCTCACTCCCTCCTTTCTTTTTTTTTTTTTAACTACTATGGCACTTGTAAGAACTTCTCATTCAACTCTTGTCTACAGCCTGGTAGTATTAGATACCTTTTTTTGGGTCAAAGTTATTTCCTCGAGCAGCTTGTAAGCTCCTTTCAGATGGTCAACTTGATTTAGTCCCCCCCCCCCCCCCCCCCTGCCAGCAGTGTCTAGGAATGTATATATAGCCAGCTCTCTCTCATGGGCCAGGCGTTCTTGTTTTCTTCCTTTCTCAAACAGGAATCCTTTCCTGCCTGTCATGTTGCTAATTACAAAAGTAAAACATAGTTTTTGTTAAGACATTTTTAGATATGGAAAAGTAAAAGAAAAGACTCATCATCATTGATCAATTACCCAGAGCCACGCATGGCTTATCATTTTATTTATTTTTTATTTTTTTCAAAAGACATTTTTATTGATCTCAAAGATGAAAGGAAAGGGAGAGATAGAAACATCAATGATGAGAGAGAATCATTGACCGCTGCCTCCTGCATGCCCAACACTGGGGATGGAGCCCGCAACCCGGGCATGTGCCCTGACTGGGAATCGAATCGTGACCTCCTAGTTCATAGGTCAATGCTCAACCACTGAGCCACACTGGCGGGGCCATTGCTTATCGTTTTAGAGAATTTCTTCCCAGCTGTATTCTCTGTGTACATATGCGTGGTTAACAAAATCAGAACTTGTCCTTATTATAGTTTTTACTTTGCTCCCCCACCCCATTTCACTTAATGTTTTATGATGAGCATTTTCCTGTGTTGCTAATTTTAGAAAACATATTTATGTAAAACATGTTTTTTGGAAAATTCTAGATATACAAAAATTAGAATAATATAATAAACTCCTAGATACCCAACATTTCTTTAATTTCAGTAATTATCAGTATTCTGCCATTCTGAATATGTGGTTTATAATAGATGCATACTATTCTGTTCTTTGGATACATAATTTATTTAACCATTTTTCTGTTATTGAAAATTTAGATGATGTCTAGTTTTCTATAATGAAATACGCTTATGTATTTATCCTTCTGGTCATAATTATTATTCTTGCTTCCTGGAGAACCCAATTAATTTCTTCATGATTAAGTAATTCTGATTATTAGTTTTATATTCTAGGAGTTTTACTGTAGTTCATATCTGTGGCTGGTTTCATTATCATTTTTGTTTTCTTCATCCATCAAGTATTTCTTGTATTAGCCAGAACGGGTCTCAAATGAATTGCAGTAACAAGTCATGCTTTTCTATTCATTTTTTTTAAGAGAAAATAGCCAACCCCTGAAAAACTGGCACTGTAAGAGGATGGTGTTTGCTCTCTAGATAACTGAGGGGGCAATCACAAGAAGGAAAGAGAAAAGGATTTCAGGAGAAACACTATCTGGTAAATTATAATCTTTGCCCAATGGAAACTATTTCATGAATGCTTAATTTTGATTGAAAATGGCCTTTTCTTAAAGGCTGAAGGAGACCATCTCAAGTAAGGGGTATTTGAATCATCAGCATGTACATGTTTTTCTCCAGCCGAATAAAGTTTATATTTTAATAAACACATTTGCTATTTAAAAACAAAACCCAGCATCTTTAAGTGAAGAGGTCCTGTACGCAGCCTCCCTTTTAAAGAGGTATCTCAGGCAAAAGAGAGAGATGGTTTGCTTCCACCTGGCTCTGTGAGCCATAGGAGGATGAGCGAGGGGGAGACTCAGATGGGCAGTGGCATTATGGGTTCTCTGTGAAAACGAAGTGAGGATTACTGTGCCTCCGTTCTGCTAGGATTTCTTCTGCAGTATCTGCTGAGATTTCTCGACCAGATCCTGTACAGGAAAATGACTCATGTGCTACCTACTCTAAGAATATGTCTTTGTTTCTTCTCTTACAAAGTAAAATATGGTTGCCATAGATTTTCAGAGATGTATAATAGAGATTCATAACATAGAAAGCAAAAGTCTCCCGTATCCCACACCCCTCCCACTAGGCGACCGCTGTTGCTGTGCTCTGTATGCCCATCTTGGTTTTCTCTATGCCCATATTAGCATACGTTAGCTGAATAATGTACAGAACAAAAATGCTACCGCTCCAAGTGCCAGTGTAATCAGTTTCTCCTGGTTAAAGGTGAAATGATAAGTACAGACAACAGGACAGAACTGGCAGGTACGGGAAAGGGCAGCAGGAGGGAAAGCTGAAGGAGAGGAAGGAGTAAGAGCCCCAATTTTTATTATTCAGAGGTTAGATTTTTATTACTGAATCAGATTTAATTGGTGGTTGTACTTTTTCCCTGGGGAACACATTAAAATAGTCATTATGACAAGATGACTAAGTCATGAATGAATTTAAAATATGTAACTAGTCTCAGCCCCTACTAACATACCAGCAGCTTGTGGGAGCCTACTTTTTGCATTGGAATTTAAGGGACAGGAGTGTGCGTTGCTAATGTGAGGACGTTTTTCTTTTCATTTTGGGAACACTACAAATCATGCATTTTATAAGGCCTACGATTTCCAGTAACCATGAATGATTACTTGTGTTGCTTACAATAACAGGTACTTAAATAATGAAGACAGTAGAATTTTTCCGTGTGAAATCCCACTTTGTTCATTAAAACGCCTACTGTAGGGCATGAGCTATACTCAGTATCAGAGGCACAAACTTGTAAAATTTCTGCTGTCGCTCCCTGGTGTTTGGCACATGCGTTCCCATCCATCTGGAATGCCTCCTCTCCCATCTAACGACACATCTCTCATCCTCTGTAGACTGACTTAGCGGATCCCTCACTGATGTGCTTCTCGCATTTGAACTATCTTCACTGAAGTGTCATCTCATTGTCTTAAGTACACAATAGCATAGATGTGGAGTTGCTTGAGGTTAGAGTCCTCATATTGTCATAGTCACAGAGTAAAAATGGGTACCTGGCTGGTGCTAAATATCTAGAGAGCTATAGATATGTAGATAGACATTTGTTGAATAAGTGATTACATGAACTAATCATTTAGTAATGATGATTAAAATCGTTACATTTCTCACTATAATACAAGGAGTCAAGAACAGTCTTAAGAGGCGTACAGGTGTAGTGTAATGTCCCTCCTAATGTAGACTGTTAGTGCCAGATAATTGGATATTTAGGTATTTGGATTAAGCAGGGCATCTAAAAGTGTTTAGTGGGGTTAAATGGGAGGAAAAGTTTTAATATAACATCTTAATGGCCCATCTCATTCAAAATTATTAAAAATTTGTTAACTATCTTATGAGGGCATTTCAGGAAAATATAAGATAAAGGTCTTTGCCTCATGGAGCACACATGTTTTCCAAATTGTATTTTTAGTGGGAGGATACTGGTTTTTTGCCTTCCATGTTAACCATTCCAGTGTGGGACTGCTAAGCTACGGATTTTAGTCATTCAGAACTGTGATTTAGAAATCAGAGTTCATGTAAGGTTCAAGAAATAGTATCTTTTCAACCTAGAAAAAAATAGGGTCATGGGAGCCTCACCTAGCAGATCTCTTTCCTAGTGGAATTAGGCTCCCAGGTCTAGAAGGGAGGGATCATGATCTTGCCTATTTAGGATGAGGATTAGATCATGGTATGTGATGCGGGAAGATGTATCAATTTGGTCCTGGCAGGAGAGAGAGGGGTAATGGGGGAAAGAAAAGGACTGTTAACACAGCTGAGGACAGGGGTCAGAGAAATCAACAAGACTTGGCAGAGTTAAGTACAGAAAGCCATCACCACTCCTTAGCCCTAAGGAGACAGGGAAAGGGAGAGTCTCTGGGAACCTTGAAAGGGGTTTAGCTGCAGGAAAGGGCCGCCCGATGGGAGCTGAGGCCTTTGGGGGAATAGTGCAGTCACCTGGCAAAGCGGCCTGGCAGGGCAGGAGCCACGGGGATAAACACCCCAGCCTTTCTCTCTGCCGTCTCCTTAGTTTCCTGCAGGTCATTGATTGGATGACTCCAATGAACCCCAGAGAGCAGGACACTAAGAGATGTAGTCTGAGGAGGCTGGCCTTCTGGGACCCAGAGCAGGATGAGGAGGGGAGAGAGTGGATCTGAGGAGCAATTGGACAATATCCAGCCAAAAAGGACACTCTTGGTTATGAAAAGTAGCCTTTCTGTTCATAGTATTCCTGTGTCCATTGAGGGGTTAAGTGGTTACCTCATTCGTTAGGATTGACTTCTAAATCAGATACCCTGAAAGGGAGCCCCATGCAGAAGTGTTTTGTTTGGCTTACACAGCATTTTTGTAAACAAACCAACTAAACAACAACAACAAAAATACTCCTGTATTGTCTTTGGGGAGATTGACTTCAAAAATCTGAGTTTCATACCTCTTTTAACAAATGGAAATTGCCAGCACTGAACATGTACCATATTACTATGTGAGAACAATCTGCTGAACTTAGTAGGAGCTGCTCCTTTAAACAGATAGGAACTCTTCACTCTGCCTCAATCCCCACCACTCCCTCCTGACCCACACTGCTTCTGCCTGATCCCTTTAGATATTCGAGTTTGTGGCCTCAACAAAGCACTTTAGAGGAGGAAGGACAGATGAGTCACACTTAATCTAGAAAGAGAATGAGTTCTTTCTTGGAAGGTGTACTTCTCCACAAAGGGAATAGAGACTAATCTGGTCCCTGGGGCCACAGCCTGAGTGTTTGTTAGATTAGCGAGGAGAAAGCTTTGCATAGATAAATGAAGTTCAGTTTGAATCTTTAGGTCAGTCTCTGAGTTTACCTTTAAACTTTTCGTTCTTGTCCACAGAGCAAAGATTGTTGGATGGATTATGTTCCCAGCTTATTCCTTATTTCAGTGCAAGGGCATGCTAGGGAGAGAGGAAGGCTGAAGTGGGTCAGAGCGGGACTTTGAGTCAGAAGGAAGATGAGGATGTGCAAATGTTGGGAGAGCAGCCTTTTCACTCTTTGGTCCCCTCTTTCTCTAATGAGAGAGAGGACATTTTCTAACTTGTTGCCTTGTCTCTTCACGAGAGCTGAGTCTCAGAATTCTCCTGTCCTTAAGCCCAAAGGTTGTCTAGCTATGTTATTTTTAAAAATTGTGTAACTATCTATAATAATAAAAGTGTAATATGCTAATTAGACCGGACAGCTGAACGACCTTCTGGATGTCATTCCAGATGTCCTTCCGGATGAAGCTGCCACGGCAAGGTCTGAGACAGAGGTGGTTAGGGGGCAATCAGGCAGGCAGGTGAGCAGTTAGGGGTGATCAGGCAGGCAGGTGAGTGGTTAGGGGCGGTCAGGCAGGCAGGCGAGTGGTTAGGGGCGATCAAGCAGGCAAGCAGTTAAGAGTCAGTGGTCCTGGATGTCCGAGAGGGATGTCCGACTGCCAGTTTAGGCCTGATCCTGCAGGGATCCGGCAGTCAGACATCCCCCCGAGAGGTCCAGGATTGCAAGACGGTGCAGGCCAGGCTGAGGGACCCCGCCACCCCCCCCCCTGCATGAATTTCGTGCACCGGGCCTCTAGTACATAATATAAAATTTACCATTTTCTCCATTTTTAAATGTACAGTTCAGTGGCATTAAGTGTATTCACAATATTGTGCAGCCATCACCTCCATCCATCCATCTCCAGAACGCTTCATCTTCCCAAATGGAAACTGTATGCAATGAACATGTACTTCCTTCCCACTCCCCTCCACCCCAGCCCTAGGCAACCAGCATTCTACTGCCTGTCTCTATGAATTTGACCACTCTAGGCACCTCATATAGCTGGAATCATGCAATATTTGTTTTGTGTCTGGTTTATTTCATCTGGCACAGTGTCTTCAAGGTGTATCCATGTTGTAGCAGATACCAGGATTTGCCTTCCTTTTTAAGACTGAACAATATTCCATTGTTTGTAGTATATCCCAGTTTGTTCATTCTTCATTCATCTATCAGAATTTGGGTTGTTTCCACCTTTTGGCAATTGTGAGTCATGCTGCTGTGAACATAGGTACACAAATATCCATTCAAGTCTCTGCTATCAGTTACTTTCAAATATTACATAACTAGTCCCACACAGACTGTAGAAAACTTGGAAGATACAGGTTAAAACAAGCAAGCAAGCAAGCAAGCAAACAAACAAACAAGCTATGGATGACCCTAGCATCAAGGACGATGGTAATGACAATAGCTTGTGTGTGGCCCTCACTATGTGTCAGTCATTCTGCTGAATAAGTGCTTTACCTGTTTATACGTAATAATGGCTCTATGCGGTGGGCACTATTGTTCTTCTCATTACAGATGAGAAAAGGGAAGCACAAACAAGGTTAAAAGCTAGAGAGTGCCGCCATCAGGGTTTGAACTCAGGCAGTCTAGTTTCAGAGTCGTTGCCTCGCATGACTGTTCTCTTACCCTGTTCACCAAGGCTAATCCCAGTATAGCCATAGCCTTCTAAAGCTTTTTCCTCTGCAAATACACATATAACTATATGTATATATACAGTGAGGTAATACTATACATACATCGTATTTTATAATTTGCTTCCTTTATTCAGTAATAAAAGCAAGTATCAAGAGTTTAAATAACCATAGTGGTCAATTTTATGATGATATAAATGTTAATATTGTGATGACAGAAAAAAAATTAGTTTTGCCCAGTTTTTCACTATTATAAAATACTATGCTATACATACACATTCCTGAAATCAGGACATTTTTTAACTTAACATAAAGGCAACTTGTTAGATGTTTATGACAGAAAGAGATTACATTTTTTATCTGCTAGTGCCATCCATTGAATATAATCTAAGCACCTTAACTTGTTTTATTAAACTATAAATAGGATAGTTAGAGCCCACAAGTTTTGCATGAAAATTTTTTTTCTCTGCATTACGAGAACATTAAAAAAAATACCCCACCTCTACTGCTTGGATTGTGTCAAGACAAATGAGCTCTAATTTCTATGATAAAAGATTTAAGAGTTAGAAGTGCTGAGTTCTAATTCTCTCCCCAGTGTTTCTTTGTCTATATGATCTCGGAAGGTTACTTGTCTTGTTTTAATCTTCTCATCTTTTCTGTGGGCGGGGGGGTGGGGGACAGAATAGCATTCACAATATTTTTGTAAAAAAAAAAGACTCAGTATTATTGTAAGAATTAAATGGGATTACCTCACACCTATGAGAATGGCTATTATATAAAACACAGGAAGAAATAATAAGTATTGGAGAGGATGTAAGGAAAAGAGCCCTTGTGCACTGTTGGTGGGATTATAAATTGGTACAACCACTATGGAAAACAGTATGGAGGTACCTTATAAAATTAAGAATAGACCCACCATATGATCCAGCAATTCTTTTTCTGGGTATTTATCCGAAGAATACAAAAACACTAATTCAGAATGATACATGTACCCCTCTGTTCATTGCAGCATTATGTACGGTAATTGAGCTATAGAAACAACCTAAGTGCCCATCAGTGGATGAATGGATAGAAAAGAATGTGAGCACACAGTGGAATACTGTACTACTCAGCCATAAAAAGGTGAAATACTGCCATTGCGACAACATGGATGAATCTTAAGGGTATTATGCCAGCGAAAAAAGTCCGATGGAAAAGGACAAAAAGCCATATGATTCCATTCATATGGGGAGATGTAAAACAAAAAGCAACCGACAAACAAAAACAGACTTATGGATACAAACGATGGAATGGTGGTTACCACAGGGCATGGGAGATGGGAGGAGGGTGAATTGGGTAAAGGAGGCTCATATATATGGTAATGGAAGGAAATTAGGCTTCAGGTGGTGAGCACCCAATACAGATGTTGAATTATAATGTTGCATACCTGAAATTTATATGTTATTAACCAATGTTACCTCAATAAATGAATAAAAAGAAATTAAATGTGATAACAACATAGGTGAAAATGTAGAGTGCTTATTAAAGACAAAGCGATATACAAAGGTGTTATCATTAGTGACAATAGTAATCCTTTTCCTACAATTTTCAGGTGTAGTTTCTTCTGATCACTCCTCAAATTATAGATCAATTACTCAGGTGGGCAGCTCCTTAAAACTCAGTGCCTCTTCTTAAAACACTGGGAATTCTCTATGGAAAGAAACTCAGGAGGATTTATGGACTTGTAGTCTTGGGTCTTGGAGAGAAGAGCCATATTTCTGCAGACTCCCAGAGTACTCATTCTACTTTTAATTCTACTCCAAACCTCGTACCACATCACTCCTAATGCCAGACCGGGGTGACTAATAACCTTTTGGCAGATCAAATTTCAGTGTTAAAATCCAGGAAGCAGAGCTCTGTCCTGGCCGTTTCTTCTTTTAAAATTACAGCTAGAAATCTCCTTTCTGTTTTTAGGCAAGCTGGATGCCTGGTTTCTGCCAGAGCAAAGGGCAGCCAGGCCCCTCATTTGTGCACATCACTGTCATAAACCCGGGCAGTCTGGTGAGGCAGCTCCTTAGGAAACGATATTTCAGTGTTAAATGGCCCACACCTGAAAACAGGCTCTTTGGAAGACATTTCCCAGGGTTTTACTGTTGTTACTGGTTTTGTTTTTCTTTTTATGTTTTGTTCCTAAAAGATCTTTATTAATGTTTATCCAGTACTTCCATTGACCCAGCTGCTTCCATTGACCCAATGTGGTGAACTGTCAACAGGATATAATTTCTCTCAGAATTTGTTATTCTGCTGAAACCGTGCAGCAGTGTTTTTGTGATTGAGTCAACCACCAGATAACCTCTGCCCTTAACTTTCTAGACTAAAATGGTTTGTCTCTCTTGTCCAGAACTGTGGGTTGGTATCTCTCGAGTAATAGTTTAGCATGTAAAGCTTATTAAAAGCTTGTGACTGGCCCGGCTGGCGTGCTCAGTGGGTGAGCGTTGACCTACGAACGGGGAGGTCACGGTTTGATTCCTGATCAGGGCATATGACTGGATTGCAGGCTCGATCCCCAGTGAGGGGTGTGCAGGAAGCAGCCAATCAATGATTCTTTCTCATCATTGATGTTTCTATCTCTCCTTCCTTCCTCTCTGAAATCAATAAAAAATATATTAAATTTTTTTTTGTTTAAAAAGAGCTTGCTACTAACAGCATAGATGGACTTGGAGACCCTGATGTTAAGCAAAATAAGCCATTCGGAGAAAGATAAATATCACATGATCTCACTCATTTTATGGGATATAATGAACAAAAATAGATCCAGAGACACAGAAGCATGGAACAGACTGTCAACCTCAGAGGGAAGGCAGGGGAGGGTAGTGGTGGTGGTGGTGGGGTGGTAAGAGATCAACCAAAGGACTTGTATGCATGCACATGACCAAAACCAATGGACATAGACAGTAGGGGGATGTCTCTCCTTCCTTCCTCTCTGAAATCAATAAAAAATATATTAAATTTTTTTTTTTTTAAAAAGAGCTTGCTACTAACAGCATAGATGGACTTGGAGACCCTGATGTTAAGCAAAATAAGCCATTCGGAGAAAGATAAATATCACATGATCTCACTCATTTTATGGGATATAAT
>NW_006293784.1:7278855-7294472 GCF_000327345.1 Myotis davidii | reverse complement strand
ATATGCAGGATGGTCTTAGGCGACCCCTGTGAAAGGGTCATTTAACTGCCAAAGGGGTTGCGACCCACAGGTTGAGAACCGCTGCTTTAAACAATAAAGAATTTAAATTAAAAAAAAAAAGCTTGCTACTGAAAAATAACAGGGGTTTTGTCTATAGGAGTCATCGTAGAGCCCCTTTCATGGTAGGATTTCAAGGCAGGGTCCTTGGTTTTGCTAACAGAACATGAGCCAACAGTATCAACAGGCAGTGCTACAGATGCCCACCAGCAACCTTAATTCTTCCGTGAGGAAGACAGTGTGCAGGGCAGGTGAGTCACAAGTTCCTCCAGGTTCTCTAGAAGCTACCATTTTATCACAGCGGCGCCAGGAAACAGCTTGCTCAGACTATGTTAACTCAGCTATGCACAGACTGCCTTCTCTGAGCTGCATTTCAGCAACTGGGCTTTGCCTGCTACCAACAGTTGAAGGAAGAAATGGCCACCTGGCTTCAACTGAAATCTCCATTTCTTATTTCTCAGTTTATGTTGTGGAGGGACTGTGCCATAAATTCCTCCTGGAGCTCAGCAGTAGAAAATGGATGGTCTCTTCTGACAAATCCATCTGCTTCCACATTTATGAAATTGAGAATTTGTAACCTATCATGTTTCCCTTTTAGCTTTGGTTTCCTAAGCTCAGAGCCAAAATTAGTGCTTCGTTACAATAACTTTCATCTGTATTTCCTGGTAGTTATCTCCCCTTTCTTCCATGTGGATTAGCTCGTCTCTTTATTTCAGTGATCCTGCACAGGTGTTTATTTTAAGCAATTTTAAATCCTTTATGGAAGTAGGTAGGGTTCAGATTATAAATAAAATGGTAGCGCCTGTATTATTGTCACAGTCACGTTATTGATTTGTCTTTGGTGTTAGTCTCCTGCTTCCCTCTGAACTTCTCCTTTACCCTTTTTGATTCATTCATATTTGGCTGGGAATGAAAAACAGGAATATGAGCAAAAGAGGAAGATGATCCTAACAGAAACCTAGCAACATTTTTATAGTTTAAAGTTATAGAGCCTTCTGTACAAATATTTTCATTTTCTTGTAAGTCAAAGAGACATCGCTTATCCTAAACACAGTATAAGAAAGAGAGTAATTGGTTAGTGAACTTGATTGAGGTTAAATAGTGGACTGTCAGTGTTAGAATTTATAAAGTACATTTTAGTTGACTCTCATGTCTGGGTGAGGTGTTGCTGTTTGAGGCAGAAAGTAGGCTAATGACTTGGAGAAAAGATGCTCACTTCTCAGACACTCTTACGCCAGTATCCATAAAAACTGATAAGGACACTGGGGTTGTAAAGCCGTAGTCTGTCTGGAGTGACTTCAAGACTTTCGGATCAGGTGATGGTTCTGGGTCATTGGAGTAGAAAGAAAACTCTGAAGGTATTTGGAATTAATGGTGGAGAGACTATCAAGGAAAACGACGTAGAAACAAACAGAGACAGCGGGATGCTGGGCAGCAGGTGGTACCAGAGACTTTCCTTCTTCTCTCACTGAGTCTCGGCTGGACCCAGAGAGGGCTAGTGGAGTTTTCCCTTCGAATTAAGTGGAAAGTTACTGTTCAAAGAGGAAGCACATCTATTTGCTGCTGCTTTACTTTAAACCTATAATAATGCATTTGCTTATTGCTAGAAGACCGACCCCACACCCCTTTTAAAAATGAATGGAGCTGGTTGTAGAGCCATTACTTTTCTTCCCATTATGCCATCTTTAAATTGTTTTTTTTTTATATTTCTTATTTATAGTTGGCATTGAATATGGTATTAGCTTCAGGTGTACAGCATAGTGGTTAGACATTTATATAACTTACAAAGTGATCCATTCAGTAAGTCTAGTTCCACCTGGCACCATTAGTTATAATTATTAAAATATTATTGACTATATTCCCTATGCTGTATTTTACATCTCTGTGACTATTTTGTAACTGTCAATTTGTACTTCTTAATCTCTTCACCTTTTTTACCCAGCCTCCCAACCCCTTCCATCTGGCAACCATCAATTTGTTCTCTGTATCTATGAGTCTGTTTCTGTTTTGCTTGTTTATTTTGTTTTTTAGATTCCTCATAAAAGTGAAATCATATGATCTTTGTCTTTTTCTGTCTGACTTATTTCACTTTGCGTAATACCCTTCAGCTTCATGTATGTTGTTGAAAATGGTAAGATTTCATTCTTTTTTTATGACTGAGTAATATTCCATTATATATATACCACATCTATTTTATCCACTCTCCTATCAATGAACATAAGTACAATATCTTGATTATTGTAAATAATGCAATGAATATAGGAATGGACATATATTTTCAAAAAGTTTTTACACAGTGAATGAAACCAACAAAATGAAAAGACAACCTACTGAACGGGAGAAAATATTCACCACTGATACATCTTAATGGGGTTAATATCCAAAATTTATAAAGAAGTCATACAACTTAGCACCAAAAAGCACAAATAATCCAATTAAAAAATGGACAGAGGACCTGAATAGACATTTCTCCAGAGGAATTACAGATGGCCATTAGACATGAAAACATGCTCAATGTCGCTAATCAGAAAGATGCAAATTAAAACCATAATGAGATAATACCTCACACCTGTCAGAGTGGCTGTCATCAATAAGTCAACAAACAAGTGTTAGGGAGGATGTGGAGAAAGGGACCCCTTGTGTACTGTTGGTAGGGCTGCAAATTGGTGCCGTCACTGTGGAAAACAGTATGGAGGCTCCTCAAAAAATTAAAAATAGAACTATCAGATGACCCACCAAGCCCACTGCTGGGCATTTACCCGAACAAATGCCATTGCTATTTTAAATGTCATTGTTTTATTTGTATCTTACTTTTCAGTAGCCCAGAAATAATTAAACCTGAAAATACTGCAGACTATGTACAATTTAGGCAATTGTATGAATATGAGTTTTTAACTCTGAGATAAATGAGCTGTCTGGTGACTTAACAATAGCTACCTCTTGCTTGAAGCAGAAACTGATCAGTGCTAGCCTTTACAAAGCTTGTGGTGACCAACTCTGTCTGGAGTCCAGTGTGCATAGCTCTGGCTCCCATCATGTCCATTAGCCTGTGAAATTGATTTGTTTTTAATGGTTGTACAGGCATTTGGCTTGTAGCTAACTGCACGATTGCGCAAGGGAGCCCTGTTTTCCGGACTGTTCTGTGAGTGAGCAGTGAGACCATTCAAGGACTGGTGTGCCTGGACTAGTCATTCCCCGGGACACTTACAGTTCTTTTACAACTTGTTCCATTCCACATCCTAGAAGGCATTTAAAAACAAGGGGGCGGGGGGCTTTTCTACTTTCATTATTTTATTTTAAAGAATTTCTTGTCCTACTTTTAAAAACTTCATTTTTATTTTTTATTTTGACCATTTTTAGAGCAGTTTAAAATTCACAGGAAAACTGAGGGGAAGGTACCAAGATTTCCCCTATATTCTACCCCCCACATTATTATTTTATTTGAATATTTCATTCCTGAGCTGGCCCTTAGTAACCACAGTTGTTTAAAGTATGGTTAGCCGTTTGCTCTTTGCTTGGCTGTTCTAGTTTTTGGTATTTATTCCAGGTGCTGATTTATTCCTGCTTGAGTAACAGTTCCAGCAAGAATGGTGTATTTCCACAATGCCATTTGTTTATTTAAGTTTTAAAAAATGTGATATATTTTTATTTATTTCAGAGAGGAAGAGAGAGGGAGCGAGAGATAGAGACACCAGTGGTGAGAATCATTGATTGGCTGCCTCCTACAGATCCTTCATTAGGGATTGAGCCTGCACCCTGGGGAATGTGCCCTGACTGGGAATGGAATCGTTACTTCCTGATTCATAGGTCGATGCTCAACCACTGAACAACACTGTCCGGGTATATTCAATTTATTAATTAAAGTAGAGTTGGCATACAATAGTATGTTAGTTTCAGGTGTACAACATGGCAGTGTGACATTTATATACATTAGGAGGTGATCACCACACTAAGTCTAATAACCATCTGTTATGCCAAGTTATTACACCATTATTGACTTTATTCCCCGTGCTATACACTACGTCTCCGTGGCTTTCTGTTCTATAAGTGGGAGCTTGTACCTCTTATTTCCCTTCACCATTTTGCCCATCCTCCCACTCCCTCCCCTCTGGTAGTCATCAGTTTGTTCTCTGTTTCTATGAGTCTGTTTTTGTTTGGTTTGGTTTGGTCATTTGTTTTTTTTAGATTCCATGTGTAAGTGAAATCACATGGTATTGTTTGTCTTTCTCTGACTTACTTCACTTAGCAAAATATCCTCTAAGTCCTTGTCACAAATGGCAAGACTTCTTTCTTTTTTATTGCTGAGTAATATTCCATTGTGTGTGTGTGCTTGTGTGTATGACATATTTTTTACCCACTCATCTGTTGATGGACACCAAGGTTGTTTCCATAACTTGGCTATTGTAAATAATGCTGCAATGAACATAGGGCCGTATATGTCTTTTCAAATCGGTGGTTTTGATTTCTTCAGCCAACACATGCCTTTTAAACAGAATTTTTCTCTTTAAGGCATATTGTACATTTCTCTCTGAATTTATTTACGATGAAATCTGTATCGTTATTGAAGCAATTCAGGTGTGGGAAAGAGACTCTCAGATCAAGAAGGAAAGGATGCAGAGAGACTTAGGGCCACTCCTGTGGCATTCAAAGTGAGCTGCCAGTGGAAGAGAACTCCCCGTTCTGAATAAGGAGTCAGTGGGCCTCTGTGCAAGATGGAACTTTATTTCAGGGGCTTCATTGGAAACCCATTAGATTAGATGGTCTTCAGTCTTTTGTAGTCTGAAATTTTATGAACTCTCATAAAAGTTGTTTATAAATCCTAAATGAAGAGAAAAAGGGCTCCCTGGTTTAAGTTTGGTTTCTATCTAATATGCACCTTTAAAGGTTGAGTTCCCATTGCACTTCTGATCTTTTTTTAAGCAATGAAATCTATCACACATACGAAAGAGTATGTCACGTTTTATGTACCGTGAAAGATTAAGACGATGTTGAACACTCCTGTGCCTACCACTCAGCCTAAGAACTAGAACATTCCGAGTGGCTTTGAAGACGTCTGTTAGTGTGCATTTCTGGGCTGCTTTCAAGTGTTAGATTTGTGCACCAGTGTTCTATGTGTAAGCACTAATATCAGTGAGTATCAAGTGAGAGTGGCTCAGCCATTTTTATCTCCGAACTCTTTTTAGATTTCCAATCTCTCTGATATTGGACTGAAGAACAGTTAAATTTTCCACTTAGAAGCTCATCTTTAACAAGCTAATTATCCTGCTTAAAAATAATAGCATTGTTCATGATTTTAGTTTTCCTGTTCCCATGATGATTACAGCAGTGGGAGCTTCCCTGAGCACAGGATGAGTATATGTCAGTTTGAGCTTCTGCTATGGAGAAGGCCAGGTGTCTGTACATTGAAAATTTACTCAGCCCCGGAGGACGTGGGAGACCAGGAAGCATAACTATGGGAACCTGTCTTTAAGTCGCCAACATTAAATCCAGACAAGGTGGCATTATTTCCTAGGTGCCTGATAGAGGCATTTCTGATATGTATTTTTTATTTTTGGTTGCCATCTTCAATTCCCAAGAGCCAAGATTGGATGCATACATTTAAAAAATCAGTGCTTTGGTGAAAATCGGAGTTTTGAAGAAGTAAGAGTGAAGGACATTGAGTAGCCACCAAATTGCATCCTTTAAAAATGGGCAGGGAACCTCATGGTGATGCAGATGCCTAACATGACAATTCTCAGGAGGCCCCATGGAATGCCCGTCCTGCTGAGAGTTTGGGCTCATGGCCAGAGGTCCTGGTTCTCTTTTAGAAATGGCCCAATCTGACGCTGAGGGCTTACCCTGCGTCAGGCCTTGTGTTAAGCACTTTGTCCACAGGTGCCATCACACAATAATTCCACCGAGTGGGTACTACCATAAACGAGGAAACTGAGGCCAACATGGGCTGGCATTACTTTAATCAGCATTTGTGTAGAGTCACGTAGAGGGAGCGTTGCACAGTGGTTAAGAGGATGAGCTGTGGGGCAGACCATTTGGGTTCACGTTACACTCAGCTACTTAACGAGCTCTGTGATCTTGGGCAAGTTTACGTAACCTCTGTGTGCCTGTTTCCTCATCCGTGAAACGGGGATAATAGTTTTGCCCTCCATTTAGGAAGGTGCTTAGGATTAAGAAGTAATGACTGCAAAATACTTGGTCCAGTGCCTGGCACACAGTAAACGCTTAGGAAAGTGTAGCTGATTGGCAGAACAAGGAGAGCCAGGGTTGAGCATTTCTCTAAGTCTGGGACTCCTTAAATACTTTAGAAATAATTCACTTTTTATACAAGCAATAGTTTTTGTTTTAAAGCAGTTGGAAAATGAATAAAAAATAAAACAGGTAAAAACTTCATCCCATTCTCCAAAAAGAATTTTTATTAATTTATGTTCTATTTTCTTCTGTGCTGTTTTTAATATCATTGGAATCATAACCATACTATTATAAACAACTTTGCATCCTTTTACACTTAAAATGATCATGTAATGATTGTCTGAGCCTTATCATTGTACTGCCTTCATAAATATCATTTTAATGGCTCTAATGATTTCTATATTGCTCCATTGCTTGATATTTGACTATTAAAATTAATGTTTTCATAAACATCTTTGGGAATTAAATGTATTTTCTTAAAATAGATTGGGGCATTGAGCACACACATGTGTATATATAACTTTAAAAAACTATTTTACAGAATCACCACTTTCCACAATGACTAACTTTTAAAGGAATCCATGCCTTTACAACAACTTTGTTAAGCAGTTAAAAGCGACTCATTCCTCTGGCTACTCTGATGGAGAAAGGCTAGAGCTTAACTTAGAATAAAACAGTATTGAACTCATTTCCATCGGTATTTACCAGGTGCCGATGTTTACCTTAGGACTGTTCTAAGTACTAGGAGGGTGAGGAAATGGTAAACAGAAGTTTAAGGATCAGCCCCACCGTTTTAGGAAATATGAAACATGTCCTTTCGGCTGAAAGGAAAAGAGCCAGACCTACATATGCTTTAATTACGGTGCGTGTGTGTGTGTGTGCGCGTGTGCGTGCGTGTTTGTGAATGCTCTTGTTGCCTCCATGCCACGGGCTCTCACTTCCTGTGGTTTCCAATAGTGAGAGTTCAAGATTGGAGAGCACCCTGCCATCCTGCTTGGCCATCACAGATTCGTATGTCATTCGTGTTTACAAGCTGTTTGCAAAATGTTGCTTGGTGCTGCTTAATCTGTGGCATGTGCCTGCTTCTCATTCATCCCTTTGTGGGAGGCAGCGCTGAGCCAGGGGAGGGCGTGTGCCCTGCACAGTCAGGCCGGGCGTGAGGCTGCTTCTCTGAGCAGGCACAGTAACCTCAAAAGATGAAGGGCACCGGCCCTGTCTGATCTCCGTGTTCCAGAAATCATCACTAGGCTGTCAGCATTCACTCAGCACATTTCTTTGGGGTTCTCGGCGAAATGTCTTGTCAGAATGTCTGTTTTAAAGGTTTAGTTTTCAAAGTCTGGGGAGATTTAGCCATGCAGAGAGTTCTTCATTCAGGAAGCTGCACGGTCCTTGGCACCGTGTTTTTGATGCTCCCCACCTCCCTCGTTTAGTCTTTTAGTTTGGTGGCTGCAGGCAATCTGTGGCTTGGCTATTTCCTTCCCTGTGGCAATGCTGTGGCAGGTGTATGGGTGGTCAGCCCACCTTCACTTATTTGCCAACACTGTCCTTGGTGCTATCCAAGAATACAGAAGACCCGGGTCTACGTTAGAAGGAAATTCCTCTCAGGGCCATGCAGTCCTTCCTGCCTGGGGAGGAGGCAGCGGTGGCTGCGAGGGCTGGGTGTCCCTGCCCAGTGGCGATTCCACAAGGAATGTGGCAGCCTTTGGAAGCTGGAAAAGGCCTGAAAGGAGACTGTCCCCTAGAGCCTCCGGAAGGATGCAGCCCTGCCAGCACCTTGATTGCAGCCCAGCAAAGCCCATTTTGGACTGACCTCCAGAGCTATAAAATCAGAAGTGTGTGTTGTTCAAACCACCAAGTTTATGGTTATTTGTTACAGCAGCCGACAGGAAACTCATACAGTCCCATTATGGTCACCAAAGGCAGGCTCTCTCTGCTCCTGGGAAAACCACCAGGAGCGGATAGTCAGTGATATAATAGTTGGACTCTGACACAACCTTACAGTAGCTCAGCTCCATGCTCTTTGGGACCCCAATGCTTTCGTGGGGGCGGGGGGGCGCCTAATTTATGCATCTGGAGAGGGAGGTGCATTTAAAAGGACCCAGGTTTGAAAGAAGCAGCTGTAATTGACTAGTACATTATTACAGGTTCCTTTTGCCACACTGTACTTCTAGTCCATGCCACATGATTATTTTAAGTGAAAATTGTCAAAGAAAGCGAAGCTAGTTAAGTCCTCCCTGCGTCAGAGTGACAGCAGTCGTTAGTAGAATCACTCAGAATACCTTGTCGGAGTGTTTAAACTTGCTTGCAGGATCGAAGGCATTATGTAGTCTTTGAAATAAAAGTAAAATCGCCATGTCTTTGTGGTTTTCTTTTCCCAGGAAGGAGTTTATTTGCTCTCTTGAAAATAGGGGCCCTTGAGGAACTTTGCAAGGTTCTCCCTTAGCTAGGACTGCTGACATTAAGTTGCGGTATCTCCAATGGTGACTCCACGGTGTGTGTGTGTGTGTGTGTGTGTTTCTAACTTTCAACTCATTAGTGGATTCCTTTTGTCTTTTGATTTTTCTGCAACCTGGTTTCTGTTTTTAACTGTAAGCATGCCCCGTCCCTTCCAGAACTAGATCACTTTCATTTCGTTCTGAATATGAAATAAGAATTTCAAAAGGAAACCAGAGCCCTTGGTTGCATTTTCTCTTCCAAACAAGCGAGGACACATTTCTTCCGATGAGAGCGAAATGGAAATGGGGCTGAATCCGCATCTTCATTGGGAATGACGATAATGTACTTCTACAAAAATATAAATTGAACTTTACAATGTAAAGAAGGAACAAAGTCATCTATAGAAAAGCAAGGCCTGGCCGCAGAGCTCACAGAGTACCCATTATAGTCGGTCCAGAAAAGCGTTTTCTTTACCAGAGAACTTACCAGCCAGCCCGGCCTGGCACTGCGGCTGGCTGACACCAGCCCTTACTATTCTCTCTCCTCGGCATCTGAAAAGTATTTCTTTTTGAGCACGTTTTCCTGATTTTTGGTTCTGTGCCTCTGCAGCTGGATAGTGCTCACAGCTAAATGTTTTCTGTGATAAGGTTAATTTACGAAGCTTTCGATATTTTTTGAGCCAAGTCACTGTTGATAACGTCTTACAACCATAAAAGTCCATTCTGATTTTTTAAAAAAGTCAATTCAGTTCTCCTGTGAAATAGCTGACAGTCAGTGATATAATAGTTTGACTCTGACGAAATCTTACAATAGTTCAGCTCCAGTGCATTTTTTAGGGGTGACTGTGAAAAAAATAAGCTATGAAAGGCACTTGTGGCCAGATGGGAAAAGAGACAGTTCTCTCTCTCTCTCCTCTCTCCTCTCTCCTCTCTTTTTCCCTTCCCTCTCTCTCTTTCCCATTCTCTCAACAGCAGATATGCCCCAAACTGTAGAATTAAAATAAGAATCTGTTTGTGTCCATGATAATGTTTTTAAAAAATATTTTTATTGATTTCAGAGAGGAAAGGAGAGGGAGAGAGAGATAGAAACAGAAATGATGAGGCAGAATCATTGATTAGCTGCCTCCTGCACACCCCCTACTGGGGATCGAGCCTGCAACCCGGGCATGTGCCCTTGACCTGAATCCCTGTGAGACCCTTCATTCCTCAGGCTCTATCCACTGAGCCAAACCAGCCAGAGCGGTTTAATTTTTTCTGATGTTTCACATAATAATAATGAATAAAAATCAGTATGGTGATAGCTAGAATTTATAGCAAATTTCATTTGTGCATTAATAATCTTATCAAAAAGAATCTTATTATAGTTGTGATTACTCAAGGCTATATATAATAATGGCATAGAAAAATAGTGTACTTTAGTTTATAAGAGGAAGCCTTTGAATCTAGGTGCTGGGCATATGGGCCTTAAAGAAAAAGAAACTAAAAAATTCAAAGAGGAATTATGAATGAGTTAATAGTCATAGCTCACTTCCCTTTTTATCCACAAAGCCCCATTTATTAATAGTAACAGCATCAACAATAATGAGCACATTCCTTCTTTACCCTACAAGCAGCTCTCCATGCTGGGTGGTGCGCAGAATACCAGTTGCCTTGCAGACTGGGCAAAAATTCCCTGGGTAGCTCCCGGCCCCAGCAAACTACTTGGCCAACCTTTACATGGAAATTATAGCTTTAGAGGAGGCATTTGAAGATCCTTCCTTATGCTAACCTTTTCCCCTCTGGTTTTGACCTCTGGGTTCCTTTGTGGTTAAGAAGAGACTGGTTGATGGGAAATAAACCAGCAATAACTGTTGTCCTAGGTAACACAGATCTATTCCATCTGTGGTTACGAACCCTGGAACCGCACTTTCCCTGGTTGACCCCTGAAGTGCAGACCCCTTGGCTGAGGTGAGCTGGGTGGGTGGTAGCAGGTACCTTGACCGCTGGAGCAGGGTTTTGATTGGTTTCCAAATTACATTTCTGAGTAACACAGGATTTAAATGAAATCATTACTTTAAAAGTTGGTTATTTATGTCTGGAAAATAACAGCTAAAATTTACCTGGAAAAATTGTCTATGTGCTTCACTTGCCAGTGCTAATGTTTCCATTTCCGTTAGCCTATCAGTTATTGTCCATATTCTCATGATAGGATGCCATCATTCTATTCACTTCAATATGATGGACTCTGCATGTCTCCAAGCCTTCTCTGAGTCACCAGAAGGTCTTTCCTGCTCAGTAGAGTTTGGGCTGCTATTAATTTTTTTTTTTACCTCTTATTTAAAATTGGTATCTTTCTCTGAATGTGAATGTCTTTATTTCCCCTAATGCTTATTCAGTAGTCAACTCTAATTGCTGTTTCTTCAGTCTAGGGGCATCTTCATTAGTTTAATTACTGTGGGAGCCTGTTTCCTCAATGTGCTAATAGCGTGAAAATGACTTATTTCCATGTTCTCTGTTGTGCTGTGCTACAAAACAGACACAAAGAAAAATTTGTACAAGAAAACCGAAATGCACCCGTTTTCTCTAACTCCCCCATTCAAAGGAGCTGCACCCGCCCTCATCTACCTGGGTGTCAGGGGCTCAAACTGGGATAGAGGGTGGAGTGGGGGGTGTGTCCCTGAGGCAGGCAGGAGCAGAAAGAGCAACAATCCTCATAAAGAGTGAAAGCCAAGGGAAGCAAATATTCTTGCCAACTCTAACAACAAGAGCAGGGATGCATACGGGAGCAGAAGGCCTGGGTCAGGAGCTGGGTGGAGATCGTAAGTGGGAGCAGATTGGGTTGAAGGGAAGCAGGCAGCAGGCATTGCCAGGACCCAAACTGGGTGATGGTGATGGCCCCTGCTGGTAGGTAGGCACGATGTGTGTGCATGCTAGGCTGGGTTAAAGAGCTAGGGCTGGTTGTTACCAGTCATGATGCAATAAAAAATGTCTTTACAATGTACCCAAGGGTTTGCACATATTGCTGAAAAAGTCACCCTCTCTGAAATATTTGGGTCATTATGGTGCAGCTACTATTGCTAGAGTCCATCTGGGGCTATTTCTCTCTGTGCTCGTGCCTCACAGTGCCTGTAGCAGCTCCCATGTCCTGATGAAGATGGACCATGGAGTGAATGGTGTGTTTGCACTTGATCTTTCTTCCACTCCTTTGTGAGGTGACGTCCCCCTGTGTCTTAATTTCACCTAGTATCTCCCTCACGCCACCAATTGTACACCACAGGATGATTCGTATCTTTAAAGCAGAGGTTGGCGAAGTGTGATCTGGGCAACCCAAAGGTCCCAAGGTCCTTTCAGAGGGTATGCAAGGTGAAATGTATTTTCACAATAATACTGAGGTTGTTTGCCTTTTCTGTTCACATTATCTCATCAGTATACAGAGTACAAGTTTGTCAACAAGGGTTCAGATTTTCCATGTTGCAAGTAACCTTTAAAGAAACAAGTAGTTGTCGAGTTTTCGTGTATATCAAAGAATATTGCAATTTTAATTATTATCAAAATACTCCTTTCTTTTCCAACTTCATTTCTGTGAGGTTAGGTTTTCTTCATATACTTTAACTGAAAGAGCGTATCACCACAGACTGAGGTCTGAGAATTTGGCTGACCTCCATGAAGACAGACATGAAAGGGATTTGCAAAAATGTAAAACCTGTGGCTCTTCTCACTAAAGTTTTTTTTTTTCTGGAAAAATTACTTTTCATAAAAATATATTATTTATGTTAACATAGAATGGGTTAGTTATTTAAAACTAAATTAATGAATAAATAAATATTTTCAAAGTCTCTTTAATTTGTAATACAGTTAATGCTCTATATAAAAGTTCTTTGGGGTTCTCAGTAATTTTTAAGAGTGGACTGGACCTTCAGACTAAGAAGTTGAGAGCCACAGCTTTAAAGTAAGCATTCATTTGAGTAATGCAGAAATTCAGGTGTTCAGTGACATGAGTGTATACCATAATGTCAGGTACCGGTGACAACAGGGACTGTTAGAGAGCCCTTGGTCAGGGTCTGTCCTGTCTTCAGTGTCATTTCTCTTCTTTCCTCCCCTTACATACCAGTCAAAAGCCCATAAACGTAAAACCTAAGGTAAACCTCAGATAAATGTGTGGGAAACATTTAGTTACTATTTATTCTCTTTTCATAAAATACTTCAAGTTGCCAATAATACTTTAATAATAGCAAGCAGTTTTGCCCTTTTTGCCTAAGGGACACAGAGCTTTACAGCAAAGTTCATTGATTTTCCGTTATTTATTCGATAACACAAAACCAAAGAACAGAAGAGGACTGGAGAAGCCACAGTATTTCTCCCAATTCAAAGAGAGAGAAAGCCTGTGAAATGGAAAGTGACTCTGTGATTGTCTAATAAAGTCCTAGAGTCAGAGGTCAGGTCAGGGTTGGGACCTTGTTCTGAGTTCAGCTTTGTCATCTAAAATTGTACCATTATTTCTGTCACCTTTTTTTTTTTTTTTTTTTGGTACTCTGCCCAGTGTGTGTTCGATAAAGATTAACTACCTAAGAGTGTGTTAGATACCACATCTAGTGCAGAGGGAGGTAGACCAGAAGTCCAATGCCCTGGCTTCTCATAAGCTTGCATTGCAACCTTGGGCAAGTCACCAAACTTCCCCATTGCTTCTGGGTCATCTGTCCCATGAAGACTTACCCACCTGGATAGGAGTGAGGCACCTTTATAGTTTATAATGTAATTTATTTGCACTCTATCTGTGTACTGTATTTAATGCTCAGAGCAAACCTCTGAAGTAACTAGGGCAGGTGTCATGCTTCTCTTTTTTAAAAATATATTTTATTGATTTTTTCACAGAGAGGAAGGGAGAGGGATAGAGAGTTAGAAACATCGATGAGAGAGGAACATCGATTAGCTGCCTCTTGCACATTCCCTCCTGGGGATATGCCCACAACCAAGGTACATGCCCTTAACTGGAATCGAACCTGGGACCCTTTAGTCCGCAGACCCACGCTCTATCCACTGAGCCAAACCGACTAGGGCATGCTTCTCTTGTGCAGTTGAGGAAATACCTGAGATTATGTGATTAGTGAGTGATGACAATTCTAGTCCTAACAATACACAATCTCTGCCAAGATTCTTAGGCCTGAATACTGTACGTACTATGTTTTAGAAACATTGTGGGCCAAATGGATATCTGTGGGTTGACAGATACCCCTAATCACCTCTGATAACATTGTTTCTTAAAAACGGTGTCTCAAGGTCCATACAACTTACTCAGAAATGAGCTTTTAGAACACAAAGCATTCTACAGTTGAGTACTGTCTGTACTCTATTTTAATGTTTATCATTTTCATTTTGTGACTTATTTGAAAATTTTATCTGAAAGTAATAGTTTTAAAAGTATAATATTTTGAAAAGCTTTACTTTGTTTTATTACATAGAGGAAGCCACCCCTTCCCCATAAAAGGCAGATTTAATTATATAAGAGAGGGCAGAATTTCTCTTACCAGAAATTCCTTATGTAAAAGTAAAATTTTGTTGTAATCCATCCTCTTTTAAATGAAATTTACTTGTATTAATTGATTGATTAATTAATTAATTATTATTATTAATCCTCACCCAAGGATACTTTTCCATTGATTTTTAGAGAGAGTGGAAGGGAGTGGGAGAGACAGAGAAACATCAATGTGAGGGAGCACATCGATTGGTTGCCTCCTGCATGCACCCCGACCAGGGCCAGGGAACCTGCAACCAAGGTACGTGCCCTTGACCGGAATTGAACTGGGGACTCTTCAATCTGCAGGCTGATGCTCTATCCACTGAGCCAAACCAGCTAGGGCTGAAATTTACTTGTATTTATAAGTGGCTCTGTAATTTGTGCTATACTTCATGTGACTGTATACAGCCACACACAATTTCTAGAGAAAATAACGACAGCCAGATAGCTGCCTCTGTTTAAGTGTATGCTAAATAGAGAATGAAAATATAAACCATTCCACAGGAAAGATTATAAATTGCCTTGATCCCTCTGCTCATGCACATTTCATATATGTCTTTATTATTCTCTTGAAAACTCTTCAGTTACTCCATGCTTTCTTATATTCTGGGAAAAATATTTTCATAACTCTCTATTGAATTATGGGACAATGCCTATGTTTTGTTTTTGATTCTTTAGAGCTTCATAAGTCTTTATCAACAGGCACATCCCCCAAAAAGATCATATACTAATATATCACTTTTATTTGCTTTTCTTATTACCTTAGAAGCTTTTTCTGCTCATTGTTGCTTTGTGTCATTGTGTGACGCTGTGTACATCTTAGTGGTTGTGTCAATACTCTTTAAAGCATGAGATCTGAGCCTGGGAAGGCTCCCTCCGGGGTGAGGCCCCAAGCTCTTGGCAAGGTGATACCCTAAGTCATCCAAAACAAATCGCTGTCTTTAGATAACCAGATATAGTCAACATAATCTCTTTTACTAGCTCGTTCCAGATTTTAATAATATGCAACTTTACTGTTGTGAATTCCTTTGGTTCCTAAGCTTTTAGAGAATTAAACTTACCGTATTTGCCGGCGTATAAGACGACTGGGCGTATAAGACGACCCCCTAACATTTCCACTCAAAATACAGAGTTTGTTATATACTTGCTGTATAAGACTACCCCCTCTTCCGCTCACCTTCCACACACCAAATAAAAGGTAAAACAATATCAGATTTGATTTTAACATTTTAATTTATATTCAAATGCTTATGACATGCAGGAAAACTGTCACAAGGCTGTATGTAATCAAACATATACATAAAACAGTGCAAGTTTATTACCGGTAAACATACCGGTAATTCACTAAAGAAAACACACTCTATAGACTGGTACCGTAGATGCTTCTCAGGAACACAGGCAAGCAGCCCACAACCTAGAGGGACTGTCAATGATAGAAGAAAGAT
>NW_006293784.1:7223730-7278507 GCF_000327345.1 Myotis davidii | reverse complement strand
CATACACCCAGCAGCGCTGCTGATGCCTGAACGGTATGTGGAATGAAGTGGGCGGGCATCGGGAGGCCACTATGGCACGGGGCAAGCACTATGGGCAGTCTATCTGAAGTGTACCTGGCGTATAAGACGACCCCCCACTTGGAGGCATATTTTTCAGGGCCAAAAAATCGTCTTATACGCCGGCAAATACGGTACCATCAGTGTAGTACTGCTAAATTGGTGTCATTATTTTGTTTTGACAAATTCAGAGCCTTTACCAGCCTTGCCATTGTTTATGTTTTCTGAAGTAACAATGCATATACCAAGAATTCTGAATTTTTTTAAAAAAAGTAGAATTTTATTTTATAAGGTAGCATCAGAGAAATGATGTTCTTTAACTACAAAAAAAAAATAGTTTTGAATGTGAGCGAGTGAAAGCTGGAGCCAGAACTGGTATTTGTTTTCACCTTTTCAATTCACCTTTGAATAAAAATTTTCCTTGTTTTATTTAGGTGTCAAACAATTTATTAAAACCCTGAAGAATAGCAAATATATATTTATAAACCAAAGGATTTTTAAAGATACTGATATTAAATACTTGTAAATGTGGAGATGTTTAGATGTGTTACTATTCTTTGCAATTCTATGAGAATAAGGGAGGGGAGATGAAAGGGCCATTCATTTTTTTGAGATAATACGTTCCCTAGGATGTATAGGGTATTTCTCAACTGTACATGAAAAGATTGAGCCCGCGTGCCCCCCCACCCCCAACACAACAGGCTCTTTCAACAAAAAATAAATATAACTGCACTGTTGTACATAAGCAACTGATAAGTTGTAGTATAAGAACATGCAAACACGAATTAGCATGTCAGTCATTTCCTTGAAAGCACTAAACCATCTTCTTCATGCAAGTGGTTTGCTAAAATTATGTGAGGAAGAACCTGACAATTCGGAGGAAAGTGGTGTAGGAAGATATTTTAGGTTTATCTGGTTCCCTGGTGGCTTCACATTTTGTCTTCTTTAAAGCGGAGAAAATGAACAAGCGTCTGGTATTCCATGTACTGTAACTGCATGCAGTCATTCTAATGAGTCATTAGATTTCATGATTAATTTTAAGAAGTCATCCAACCTTTTTTTCTGTCCGAGCTCTGACTACTACTGCTCCCACATTATCTACAGAATTAATAGTCCGGTCCTACTGATGATAGCTTTCAACAACCAGAATCACCATTCAACCAGTGTACTGAGGACAATTCTTTTTTCTGCAGCTCATAACGATGCCTGCCTAGCTCATACATTTCTTGAAAATTGGGTACCTTATTTTAATCACCATGTAAACTATGTTTTCACAAGTTTCTTAATGACTCCATTGTGTGGGAAAGACCCAAAGCCTTTCTGACATCACGATGGATGATGATACCTTTCAGGCCTGGCCCTGAGTTATTAGAGATTAGGATGATAGGATTTGTTCTTTAAGGAGCCCTTCCATTCCTTACCCTGCTTTTTCTTCAAGGGGTATGCAATTGATTGTGCCCAAACATTATCAGTCTTTGGCTGACAGACATTATAAGAATAAAAAATGAAAAAATTTTCAACTTGGGTGAGGTGGTTTCAAGTGTAACTCAAATTAAAACTGGCCTAGAGCTGTATGGTATTGCTGATACAGTAATTATTTCTAGTGGTGTGCTGAAGCCAGCTCAGACCAGCTGCAACAGGGCACAGCTCTTTCCAGCTACACTTTCAATGATGTCACCTAGGTAGCCTGAAATCAGCCATGTTGGGTCTATTTACACCAAGGAATTTGGAACATGCTATTAACACTCCCCTCCACACATCATCTGCTCACTGAATTGTTAATACATGTACCAATACATTGCTGCTTCAAAAGTAAGAAATACAAAACTTAGTTTGATATCTTATTTTTAATTAAATTTTTTAAATTACAGTTAACATTCAATATTATATTATTGAATGCATAGTAGTATTTTTATAACTTACAAAGTGATCCCCTCATAAGTCTAGTATACACACCTGGCACCACACATAGTTACTGCAATATTGTTGACTGTATTCCCTATACTGAACTTACATTCCTATGACTATCTGTAACTGCTGCATTTTTTTTGGAAGTCTTTTTGTTGTTGTTAATCGTCACCCAAGGATATTTTCCCATTGATTTTTAGAAAAAGTGGAAGGGAGGGGGAGAGACAGGAGAGAGAAACATCAACGTGAGAGAGACACATCAATTGGTTGCCTCCCACACAGGACCGGATCAGGGCTAGGGATGGAGCCTGCAACTGAGGTACATGCCCTTGACCAGAATCAAACCTGGGACCCTTCAGTCTGAGGGCTGACACTATCCACTGAGCCAAACAGGCTAAGGCTGAAGTCTTCTTCTTTTTTTAAAAAAATAACTTTATTGATTTTAGAGAGAGGAAGTGGGAGAGAGAGACATGGATCGGTTGCCTCCTGAATGCTCCCCTGCTGGGTATCAAACCCACACCTGCGCATGTGCCCTGACAGAATGGAACCCACCACCTTTTGGTATATGGAAGGGCACTCCAACCAACTGAGCCATACCCGCCAGGGTTGTAACTGCTGCATTTTTTGAGATCAGAAACAGTATCTACCAAGGTTCATCACAAAAGGAATATCAGATAAGGCTTTTGCCATAGAAATCACAGGGTTAGCCAAACTACACTCAAGCACTTATCAAGCTTACCTCCCTTCACACCTGAAAATGAGTAAGAGAATTTAAGCCTAGGTTAGAATAGGTAAGTATGTCTTCCAGTTTATTTTTAAATGTTTAATGTAATAGAGCCTTCCTGGGGCAGGTCTTTTTCCAGTTTGGAGAGAGCCAGCTACAGTTACTAAAGTATATTTCCTCAGGGAGCTAGTCTTGCCTGGTATTCAGAGAAGTTGGCCAATCACTGATAAGATGCTTTTCTTTCCTTCCTCCACCCTTTCGTTTGTTTTATTTTTAAGCTAACACTTGTCCTTTGGAAAATTACTAAAAGATATATTGGGCAGGAAAGAAAAATGTTTTACTTCACTATTTATGGTATTGGATCTCTATAAAGCAAGGTACTTTTTCCCAAGGCTAACTATATCATAGGGCTAGAATCCTATAAAACAGTCATGTCTTTGAAAAAATATGTAGTTTTTATATAGAAAGATAAGAAAGACGCCCTTTATGGATCAATATATCTCTTTAAATATGTTTGGAGAGTAGATCCGTAGAATCATTTACATGAATACTACTGCCATCAAATAAGTGCTTAACAAGATTTAAAATAGAATGAATTATAGATGAAAAAAATGCTAAGAATGATAATCCACTTATTGGTGTAATTAATAGGTAATTATTTCAAGTCAAAATGTTAATTAGCCAAGATCAGTTTCTGGTATTCAGATATAGTTGTAATCAAGATTTTCAAAATGATAACTTTCTTCTCACTGTATCCTGAACTGCATTAAAAATGATTTTCTCTCTCAGGGGGCAAGAGGAGGGATCTTGAGCTCCTACTTTCTCACTTCTATTTTCCTTTTCTGGCTGTGTCTATAAGGTGCACCTTAGCACTTGGTGCATTACATAGCAGGTGTTCCTCCCCTACGTCTATAAGATGCATCTTAGCACTCAGTGCATTTTACACAACAGGTGTGCTTTCCCAACGTAACATATACTTGGAGAAATGACTAGATCGGGTTTAATATAGAACACGTTAAGAAATCAGGAGGGGGATCATGTTTGTGACTAGGGATACCCTTTTTCTTCTAGCTGGAAGACAAAAACAAAGCAGGCAAGAGAGTAAATTTTCACAAATATTGTTCTCCTTTGGACTTGGGAGATGTTTTTACTTTTTTCATTGATCTGTAGAGAATTTCTATCACCTGAATGATCTTAAGTTTAGCCTCACTAATCACTCCCAGCATCTCCCTAATTCAGTCTCAGCTGTGATGTGAGGTGATACATAGCTGTTGAGAGAGGGGTGAGCACCCCTTTGCACCAAGCATTCAACTAATACTGCTGGCGCTACCCTTTAGTGGGCACTACATAATGGTTTGTGCCAGGCTGTGTGGAGAGCCTTGCTATATCATCTCATGAGGTTGGCATCATCATAATCCTTATGTTTCAGATGTCGAAATGAAGGGTTTGGAAGGTTGACTGACTTGCCCTCGGTCTCACAGTTAGCAGCTGCAGAGCCTAAATTCATTTGCAAAGGGACCTAACCCATTCCATGGCATTGTTCTGAGGATTAAAAGAATTAGCAAATGGAAATTGACTAGAACAGTGCCATCATCCAAACTAATCTGATCCCCAAATCAGTGCAAACAGCCCTGCCTAAAATGCCAGGTGAATAGAAGCCACATTCCCTCCTCTTCACAGGACTATGGTCTGCCCAGAGGATTCCCAACTGAGGCAACTGATGATAAATGGTGCAGATGTATATGGCACTGACCCTACCTTCCCAGTTCAGGAACGGCTTCTCTTAGGCAGAGTGATTTTGGTTGTTTTTAGGTCTGGACTCTTTCTCTTTAAACTGGCATTTCAACCAGGTAGGAAGGATGTCTTGAGGAATATATATGTGCCAAAGCTACGGTGTTTTCTGAGCAAACTTAGGTGTACTTTTAAAATGGAACCTAAAGGAAAAAAATCATTGTTCCATTTCTTTTTCCTTATGTGCAACTGAAGTTTCATGTCAGATCAGGTGACAAAAGGAGAAAGAAAGAACTGACATCTGAGAGCTCATTGGAAGGCCTGACCTCTTGCCGAAGGTTTGGTGCATTTCAACCCCCAGGTTTCCTGTTTGAATGTTTAAAATAGCAGCTCTTGAACTCAAGCGGCACAATCACAGAATAGCTTGCCCTCGCCACAGCCAGCCCAAGAAGGCCATGGTGAAGCAAACCTGTGTGGTCAGAAATGCCTGAGACTGTTCAGTCCGTGTTTATTTTCAGAATGCCTTTCTGAAGTACAGAGCATTCTTAGGCTCTACTCCAGATTCTTTCTTTCTAGTCTCCTCTACCCAAAGAAAACAGATCTACCCCCTAAAACTTACAGGACATCCATGCTTCCTAATGCATTGTCTAAAACAGTGGTTCTCAACCTTCTGGCCCTTTAAATACAGTTCCTCATGTTGTGACCCAACCATAAAATTATTTTTGTTGTTACTTCATAACTGTAATGTTGCTACTGTTATGAATCGTCATGTAAATATCTGATATGCAGGATGGTCTTAGGCGACCCCTGTGAAAGGGTCGTTCGACCGCCAAAGGGGTCGTGGCCCACAGGTTGAGAACCGCTGGTCTAAAAGACAAAAAGGGAAATCTGATTTTGAAAGTGTCCAACCAAGTACAACTAGGCTCACTTCTGATATGCCAGTTGAGCACAGGAGAACAGTTTTTGGGGAAGAAGCAATTAATCTTTAAAAAATGATTTTTATTCGCAAGTGCTCCAAGCATGGACACAGTGGAACTTACAGTGAGGAGCTCGGCTGCCACGGGCAGGGCTTCTCTCCCTGCAGGCAGACCTAGGCACAAGGGGAGTCATAACCAGACAGTTCCCCATGGGTATGGGATCAGAACAAGGGGAGCTGGGTGAATGGAAAGGGTTATACTCTAGGATTGGGGTGTTTTCTGTGTGGGCAGAAACCTGTTCACGGCTCTTCTTCCACTTGCACGTCTCTACCAGTTCTTCCCCAAGGACTTCTCCGGCTCTAGTCCCCTCGGCAGGCCAACTTCTTTTCTTTTGAGGTCCTGATGGCCCGTTGCTCTTTAGTCCCAGTCCAAGTCGTTGCTGTTCTGCGCATCGACTGCAGGTATCGCTCCTGTGTTTTCTCTCTCAGAAAACCTCTGACTTGTGTTTCCAGCTTTTTGGCAGAACCTCCATGTAGTCCTTGTATAGTTTCCAAATTGTTTTTAGTATCGCAAAGCCCACTTCCATTTTTTAAAGAACCCGGCTAGGTGGGAAAGCATTTATATCAGTGAATTTTGGAGCATGGGTGGGGGCCCAATCTGTTGATATAATTGCTAACTATGATGACAGCTCTGTTAAGAAACAGCCTTATCACTGGTGAAAAGGAGGATTCCAAAGTATTAATCCTTGACCACTAGCAAAATGATTCCATTGGAGAAATAGAGAAACCAAGGTAGGGCTCAATTTTGGGGGAGGGAGGGGATAGAGATTGATTTGGACTGGCTGAATGTAAGGTAAGGGGTGAGTATCAATGTAGAAATGTAATGAAGACAGTTGGGGGTAACAGCATGAGAAGTCCTTGTTATTATAGCCAAACCTCCTTTAGAATCTCTTGACCTGGAATGTTCTTGTTTTTTTCCACTCTCCCTGTAACATTGGAAGGAAATGGATTATGGCTGCCCAGGGGGCCTTCTCTAGCTTCACAACCAGGAAGAAAATGAGAAGGATATTTCATAATCACCAGGTTTTCATAAGAACTTGGTGTGAGGAGACCACTATTGGGTGGTACTGAGAAGAACTGGTTTGATTTCATCCACTCCTACTTAATTTCCGTTGTGTCCTCTCCAAGGACATGCTGACTTCCATGTCGGTGTGCGATGTGGGAAGGAAACTGTGATCCTTCAGTCTGCGGGCCCATGCTCTAATCACTGAGCAAAACCGACCAAGGCCCATAACACAGTATTTTATAGTAACAAACTTAAGTTTCCCCTCTATTTCAGTTATATAGGGCAATTAAAATTTGGTCTTTGCCATTTTAAAAATGTTATTTTAGTTAACAATGAAAAATATGTAGTTCTAGTTTATTCTTTTAAAAATGCAATATAAAGACAGCTAAATCATCTTATTAATTTTTAAAATATATTTTTATGTATTGATTTCAGAGAGGAAGAGAGAGATAGAAACATCAATGATGAGAGAATCATTAATCGGCTGCCTCCTGCACATCCCCTACTGGGGATCGAGCCCACAACGCAAGCATGTGCCCTTGGCCGGAATCGAACCTGGGACCCTTCAGTCCGCAGGCTGATGCTCTATCCACTGAGCAAAACCGGCTAGGATGTGCAGCAATTTTTAAAAAAAAGTATCAGAAAAATAAATATAACCTTTCCAGGTGCCTTCCATTGTAAGGATTTTGATGGCTAATGGGAGTTCTTGCGTCACATGTCTGAAGTTGACAGCAATAGGCAGTCTGCTTTTTCTTTGAGACGAGATATGACATGGGTTTGGTTTCCCATGCTTTCTTTAAGCATTGCACTACTACAGCAAAAAGCACAATCATTTCTGTTTTGCTCTTAGCATCTTGGTGGCTGGCTTCCCTTGTTCCTCCTTCCCACCTCCTCCCGTCTCTCTTCCCCCCACCCCTCCCCAACAAAGGCTTAAAAGGCTTTCAGGAAATTGGGCAACCCAAAGAAACTGCCGGTGATGGTGTTTTGTTAATTCTATAAATATTTCTGTAAACTTGACTCCACTGAGACATAATTTCAGCAATTGGAGTAATGGGCTTTCCTGCTGTTGCATACATCCAGACTGCCAGGGCTCCGACTGGCTCAGCAGTTACTCCCACGGATCTGCTCGCAACACTGTCATTAGTCTCCCCTGCCCTAGGTGTGAGGTTGGAGGGGATGTGAGGTAAACATTGCCTTTCTGAAATTGGCTGCCCCAACCGATCAGCAGTGAAAATAGCAAGAACATGTTCCCTTCCAGACCTGGAAACGCCTGTTTTGATTTGTTTGTGAACCCAGGTGGGGCTTGTTTATTGACAAACTGTTCTGATCAGCAGGTGATGTTTACACAAGACGTTAAATCCCTTCACACCTCTTTAAAAATCTGTTCTCATCATTGCAAGTCTTCTTGGAGAAAGGGTCCTGTAGTTAAGTGGTTGCAAGAAGTACCTAAGGAATAGAATTCTGTAACACAATAATATAAATGTTTTATTTATTGACTGGTTTTAGAGCGAGAGAGGAAAGGAGAAACATTGATGTGTTGTTCCATCTATTTATGCACTCACTGGTTGATTCTTACCTGTGTCCTGACTGGGGCTTGAACCTGCAACCTTGGAGCATTGGGGCCAAGCTCTCACCAACTGAGCTACCTGGCCAGGGCACACAATTGAAAAAAAAATTCTCAAAATCACGCAGTTCAGCTTTATTAGGCATGTTCAGCTCATGATTAATGATCTCCTTTGCCTTATTTTTCCTTTCTTCCCTCTTCAACTTTCCATACAATGCACCTCTAAATGATCCAACTAACATTTGATATATCTTTGACTTTATGCTAAGTGAAGTCTGTGTTTCACGCCTGACCAAGATTTGGTAGTGACTGTGTGTTATACTGGGTAGCAGCTCTACTGCTGTGTGTGTGTGTGCCTGAGTCACCTTGACCTTTTATATCCTAGGTCCAGGTGGTTAGAAAAGGTGGTTAGCACCTGATAGAGGATCACTAGTGCACTAAATGTTAGATGCTAGGGTTGATCTCCTTCCCATCAGAATTTCACTTTCCAAGGGTACTGTATTTCTTTCATGCTAATCTATATTTTAACAGCTTGTAATTGTCGATTGAGAGGGTAATTAGTTCTAATTTAGTGCTAATGCTCTGAACATAGAGTAAGAAGCTAATTGACATGGCATGCTACCAACTTAAATTTTATGAACTAAAACTTTTTATCTCTTGGGCAGCAGTGAGTGATTTCAGTGTGGCGGTGTCATTTAGGGGGAAGAGCTGCTTTGCCTGTGGGTGTTCTGTGCCTTGTGGGTGCATCACAGATTGTTGGCAATGGCCGATTTCCTTGATTTTCCAAGTTGGACAGCTCTTCCCTAAACCTGCTTTTGGGAAATTGGTGTAAACACCTATATGCATATTTGGTTAGCACATTTTTGGTTTCAATTGCATTTTTTACTCTACTGGATAGAAGGAACTCCTGTGGAGGCCGAAGCATATACAAAGCAGGAGAACATCCATTCCCTACATCCAACAAATCTGGATTTTAGTGGAATTAGCAACACATTCACAGAGCAGTACTTAACAGGCTATAAAAGGCTTTCATGTATATGATTTCACACACACACACACACACACACACATTGAGGTCAGGGCAGGCATTGTGATACCCATTTTGTAGCTAAAACAACCACAATTGAAGGAGTTTCAACAACTTGTCTGCAGTCATGCGGCAGGTGAAGTGGTGGAGCCAAGTCAAGGACTCGAACCTCTGACTCTTGCTCCGGAGTTGTTTTTCCCTGGTCACATCCCACTCTCCGACCTGTTTACCCAGATCCAGTTTATATTCTTATTGTGTAATTCTGAGCAATTGCTATTATTTCCTTAAAAATTCAGAAAAATTACACAATCATAACCCAACTAACTCATCACCTTTTTACTTCCCAACCCTACTCTGTCCTCGCTCAAGCTCAGGAAAACTGCCTTGGAAAAGGAGGTAAAAATGCCAGAAAGTAAAGAGGATCAGGCAGAGTACTTCTGACTTTGTTTTTCCTTAAAAAAAAATTCAATTCTTGTCCTAAGATGTCAGTTCTCAGTTTAACCTTGCGTAGTTTTTCGAAGATAAAGCCGGTCAGTGACACTTGCTGCCTCCTGGCTGGTGCTATCCTGGGGTAGCGAACCTACCAGAATTTTCTTTGGTTCGTTTGAGATTATTTAGCACTTGCATACCAGGTACACAGTCTTCATCCATGGTTTGTGTTCAGGTGTTGGTTTGACTGTGATTTGCCTTTTAGATAATTTACTGTCCCTTAGAACCCCCTCCAGAATGTAGACAGGAAGACAAAGGCGTGGAGACGGCTGTGCTGTGTGTGAGCAGCTCCCTGGCGGTGTGGGCAGCAGCCACGGTCAAAGATGAGGTCTCTGGGGTAGCAAGGCAGTTCTTTCATCTCTCTCCCCTCCTCCGGCTCCTCTAAACCCCTGGGAGATGAGAGGGCCCAAGTTCTGTTTGTGTCCCTCTGTTAGTTTATTTGTAAACTGCAGGTCAAAAAGTAATATTATGTATAAAATCCAGACTGGACAATTGCTCGTTTCATGCAGGGAGAGAGCCAGAGCTTTAAAGGAAATCAGCTGACTTCCTGACTTGCTGAATGAAGTGTGAGTTTTAGTTTCTATTCTGTTAGGAAATGACATGTGAATAGAATACTTGTATAAGCAGGCCTTTATTTTTGCCATTGGCTGGAAACTTGTAAAAAAGAGAAGAGGGGTCTGTTTATTGTAGCATCTCAAGATTCGTTTCTGTGAAACAAGGCAGAAATGGGTGTTTCTGAATCCTTTGGTGGTCTCAGTCCTGAAATTCCATTTCTTCTGTCCTCCGGCCCAGAGTTGTTAGGTTGCCATAGCAGCATGACTCCTCCACCACAACCCTGAAAGATTAACTGGATACAGATATAGCAGCAAGTGAGGCCAAGATTAAAATCCAAATTTAGGGCGCTGATCACAGAAAGCGGGAGGTCTGGGCAGAGGCCTGCTCTGCGTCCCTCCAGGGGCTGCATGTGAAGCGATGGGCGTTTTGCCCTGATGGTTTTGGTGGCCCTGCTCAGAGACGGGTCAGCCTGAAGAGGTTGACGGCCACACTGCAGATGGGACTGCCCCCAGGAGGTGGGCGGATCACTGCATGGATGAAGAATATTTAGTGCAGCAGGGTAACCCTCTATCGGATGAAATTGCTGGTGTTCTGAAAGTCAAGCATGAGACTGTTGGGCAAGGACTATAGAGAAAGGCATTGAGTAGGCGCTGCAAAATAAAGGCTCTTTGTCCCCAAGAATGCTTTCTAGGGGAGTCTTTGGGATCCTGTAAAGAGTCATCATCAAAACACAATTACTCATGTTAATTGAGCACTTAACTACGTTCTAAGCACTAGGTAACTCATAATAACAATGTAATTCTCCTCCTTTGAGCTAGGTGCGGTTATTTTAAAGATAAGGAAACTGAGGCAAGGAGAAGTGAATGGACTTCCCCAAGGTTACATAGTTTGTAAGTGACTGACTGGGATTTGAACCTTTGCAGTGGTGGCTCTTAAATCCAGTCTCTTGATTCTCACAGATTGCCTCTAAAGGATATTTATTTTCTTCTCTTGAGGGCACACAAGTGGAGTGTTCAAAGAATCTTAATTGTAATTTTAAAAAATACAAATATCACCCTAGGTTGAATAGTGTCCCTTCAAAAATGTTGAAGCCCTCACCACTAGAGGCTATTAAATGTGATCTTATTTGAAAATAGGATCTTTGCAGATGGAACCAAGTTACGATGAGGTCCTTAAGGTGGGCCCTAATCTAATATGCCTGGCATCCTTATAAAAAGAAGGAAATGCCAAGTGAAGAGAGACAGACCCACAGGGAGAAAACACGTGATGACAGAGGCAGAGGCTGGAGTGATGCAGCTGTGAGCCAAGGAATGCCAAGTTAGGATTGCTGGCCACCACTGGAAGGGAGGATTCTACTCAGAGCCTCAGGGGAGTGTGGCCCTGCTGTCCCCTTGATTTCAGACCTCTAATCTCCAGAACTGGGAGAGAATAAATTTCTGTTTTTTAAAACACTCAGTCATTGGTACTTTGTTACAGTGCCTCTAGGCTTCCTCTTGATCTGCCTCAGGCAATTGTCCACAGGTGTGGCAAGAGGTTTTTTTTGCAACAGGGTTGGGTAATTGTTTCTGCCTGCAGGCTAATTGTTATTCTCAGTCTTGTAAGAGTCAGGGAGTTCTCCAATAGGGTGGGTCAACTGTCTTCCCTCCAGGCAGAGCTGCCTGTAGAGCAATTGTCTGCGTGAGAACGATAACCTCTGCAGTGTGAGGGAATGGCTCAGCTCCGGAAACCTCCGTGTCTGTCTTCTGAGCTCTAACCCCAGAGCCCTTGATCCTGGCTTCTGCTCACCCAGCTCCAGTCCACTCTGCTGTTCCTCTGCCAGAGCACAAGGTGGGTAGCTCCACAGGGAATTTTATGCATTGGCCCTTTAAGAGGGTGTCTGAATTTCCAGCTGTCTCCCCCCTCTTCCCCCACAGAAAGCACCCCGCTGCTTTTCACAGCCAGATGTATGTGGGTGCCCTCCTCAGTTTTGGCGCGCTCTGCTGAGGGGCCCAGCTTGGGAATTAGATCCCAGAGTTCTCAGTGGCAACCCCCCACAGCTGAGACCTGGGAGCATGTCTGTGCAGCATCCACTTACTCCGCCGCCATTTTTGTTCCAGTGCCTTTAAAAGCAAATACAAATATGTTGTTCTTGTACCAGGTTCATTCAATACAGAGGCACACAGTGTGATATGTGAATGTACCTATTCTGCTTTATCTCCCCTTCCCATCGTACTGCTAGTGATTTCTATGCATATATATTTACAGCACTTTTTACATAATGGGCCTGTATTACTTGCATTTTGTTGCAACTTAAAAAAAATGTACTCATGTATCTTGGTGATCTCTAAGCCTTTAACTTTGTTTTTAAATAGTAAAATACATGTAGCATGAAATTTACCATCTTAACCATTTTTAAGTTTACAGTTCAGTGGTATTAAGTACATTCATATTGAGCACCATTACCACTATCCATCTGCAGAACTCCTTTTATCTTATAAAACTGAAACTTCATATTTATTAAACAAAATCCCCTAACTCCCCATCCTCCCCTCCCTAGCTCTGGGCAACTACAATTTTAATTTTTATCACCATCAACTTAACTACTCTAGGTACCTCATATATGTGGAGTCATACAGCATTGTTCTTTTTGTGTCTGGATTATTTCACTTAACATGCCCTCAAGGTTTATCCGTGTTGTAGCATGTATCAGAATTTCCTTCCTTTTAAAGGCCAAATAATATTCCGTTGTATGTATATATTACATTTCATTTATTTATTCATCTGTCGATGGTACTTGGGTTACTTCCAACTTTTGGCCATTGTAAATAATGCTGCTATAAACATGGGTGTACAAATATCTCTTCAAGATCCTGCTTTCAGTTCTTTTGGGTAGATACCCAGAAGTGGAATTGCTAGATCATATGGTAATTCTACTTTTAATTTCTTGAGGACTTGTCATACTGTTTTCCATAGCAGCTACATCATTTTACATTTCCCACCAGCCAAACACAAGGGTTCCAATATCTCCACATCCTTGCCGTCTTAATGGGTATGAGATGATATCTCATGGTGGTTTCGATTTGTATTTTCCTAATGATTAATGATGTTGAACGTATTTTCATGTGCTTATTAGCCATTTGTATGTATTTGGAGAAATGTCTGTTCAAATCCTTTGCCCACTTTTATAATTGGGTTGTTTGTTTGTTCTTTTGTTGTTGTTGAATTGTAGTCGTTCTTTATATATTCTGGATATCAGTTCCGTATCAGGTATATGAGTATAACTCTTTAGCTTTTAGACTAAAAGTTCTTTTGATTCTCTCTCCACCAGCTGAAAAATGTGCTCATATACTGTCATGATTGGGGTGTGTATGGGGAAACATTGCATTCCCATCTCAGGCTTCTAGTGATGGTGATACCAAGCAAGGGTATTTCACTCTGGCAAGTTTCCAAACAGAGGAAGCAATATGTATTAGTTGGGTTTATCCAGAAACAGAACACACACACACACACAATATTATAATATATTTATTATAAAGAATTGGTTCACATGAATATGGAGGTTGACAAGTCCCAAGACCTCCAGGGGAGCAGACAGCTTGAGATCCAAGAGAGCCCTAATGATATAGTTCCAAGGCCAAAGGCCTGAGAACCAGAAGAGCTTGTGTTTTAGTTTGAGCCCAGAAGCAGAAAAAAGCTGATGTCCCAGCTCCAAAGCAGTCAGGCAGGAGGAATCCTCGGTTACGGAGGGGTCAGCCTTTTGTTTGACTCAGGTCTTCAGCTGCTTGGAAGAGGCCCACCCCCATTAAGGAGAGCAACCTGCTTTAGCCAGTCTACTGATTTAAATGTTAATCTCTTCCAGAAACACCCTCACCCACCACTCAGAATAATGTTTGACCAAATATCTGGGCACCACCTGGTCCAGTCAGGTTGACACATAAAATGCACCATCTCACAGCATTAATAAAAGATCCTCCCCTCCTCTGCCTTGTGAATTAGTTTGACAATGAAGAACAGCCTGAGGATCATAATTTTCCTGTAGGGTTTGTGGTTTGGGTCTGTTAGTGAGCTTGTTCCTTTGCATATGAAGCCATAACCAGACAGGCCATCTCCGAAGGGCTCCTGGAGGCTGTGTCTAGGGCAGATGTTCTCCCCAGCATTGTGCAGCTTCCAAAACTCTTAGAGGGAGTTTTCCCTTTGCCGAACCAACAGTTTTTATGACCTAAAATTGCTTAAATAGTGACTGAAGCTTTGTAGTTGTATGTATGACTTCTAAATTATTCCTGTTTTTAAGGTTTGAGCTATTTTCTTTTTCTTTTGTAACCTCATCACATGGTCATTATCAGCATTTTCTCACCCTATAGGAGCACCAGTGAAATCCCATGAGAACTAGGGCTTATCTTTGTGAGTATTGCTTATTTAGGACCTTTATGTTGAGTGTTAATAGTATAGTAGATTCTTTGAAGATCTTCATATTTCAGGAAACTTGATCTAGGCAGGGGTGGAGAACCTTTTGGTGCCAAGGGCTATTTGGATATTTATAACATCATTCATGGGCCAAACAAAATTATCAACTTGAAAATTAGCCTGCTATATTTAATCAAACATTGAATTAACTCACCCCTAATGCCATGGAAGGACCAGACCAAATGATTTTGAGGGCCTTATATGGCTCATGGGCTGGACATTCCCTACCCAAAACTTCTGTGCAACCCAGGCCAGTGTGGCTCAGTTGGTTGGGCATTGTCCTGTGCACCAAAAGGTTGCTGGTTCAATTCCTGATCAAGGTACATGCCTGGGGTTGTGAACTTGATCCCCAATAAGGGGCAAGCAAGAGGCAGCTGATTGATGTTTTGCTATCACATTGATGTCCCTCTCTCTCTCCCCTCTCTCTCTTCCCCCCTTCTCCCTTCCTTTCTCTCTCTAAAAATAAAAAAGAAATCTTTAACACACACACACACACACACACACAACTTCTGTGCATTTTTGGTAAAGGAGGTTCTTACTATTTGACTCTAAGTACTTAAGCCCTAGACCAGTGATGGCGAACCTATGACACGCGTGTCAGAGGTGACACGTGAACTCATTTTTTTGGTTGATTTTTCTTTGTTAAATGACATTTAAATATATAAACTAAATATCAAAAATATAAATCTTTGTTTTACTATGGTTGCAAATATCAAAAAATTTCTATATGTGACACAGCACCAGAGTTAGGGTTTTTCAAAATGCCAACACGCCAAGCTCAAAAGGTTCGCCATCACTGCCCTAGACTCTTCGGCACTAATTGTCAATTCATTCACTCATTCATTCATACACACACACACACACACACACACACACACACATATATATGATAATATGCTAAATGTTGGGGCTCTGGCACGGAACTGTACACGCATAGTTCTTGCTTTCATAGAGCTTACATCCTAATGGGGCCTAGTGAGCTTTTATACCTAGTACAATAAACATGCAACTGTTCCCCCTGCCATACTGCAAAGAAGAACCAAATAATCTTAGGTCATAAGATAATCTTGTATTAATAAATAAATCACTTAATAGTAGATACATAAAAAAAATACAACAGGTGATACTATAAAGAGTGACTTGGGTGTCCTATATTTTTCATTTGGAAACATATCAACCTAATAGTCTGTTTGTTTTTAATTATTTAGTTCTTTGATTCAATGGGCAGTGTGCATATCCAACAAAAATAAAAAGGCAAGAAAGAGTATGCAGTGAAAAGTAATCCACCTAGTTCTTCTCTGCAGAGTAGCTGTTATTTCTTACATATTTTTCCATGGCTTCTTATTAGTCTTTGTATAGAAATGTGCAAATACATATATTTGCATTATTTGAAAAAACCTCCAAGAGATTAAACTCTACCTGCTATTCTACACTTTTTTTCACCCAACAGTGTGTCTTGGAGATCAGTCCATATCAGTACGTTCATAATGTCTTGTTCCTTTTGATGGTTGCATAGTATTTCACCATGGGAATGTGTGTGGGGAAGCATTATAGTACAGAGACGAAGAATCCCTACTTTACCACTTACTAGCTGTGCATCTTGGGTTAGTTAACTAAACTTTCTACGCCTTAGATTTCTTCCTTAATATAGGGTTTATAAAGGTATACCTCACTTTACTGTGCTTCGCTTAGTTGTACATTGTAGATATTTTTCATCAACATCAAGGCAGGAGCCTCTACCAGCAAAAAGATTATGATTTACTGAAGGCGCTAATGATGGTTAACATTTTTTTTTAACAATGGAGTATTTTAAAATTAAGCTATGTACATGTTTTTTTCCCCAATATCAGGTTATTGAACACTTAAAAAACTATAGTGTAAATATAACTTTTATATGCACTGGGAAACCAAAAAAATTCACATGGCCCACTTTGTTGCGATATTTGCTTTATTGCGGAGGTCTGGAACAAAATCCATAGTATCTGTGAGGTATGCCTGTAACAGTGTTTATCTCATAAGACTGTAGTTAGGTACCAATGCATTTTATCTATTACTTTGTACGATAATTTATTTAAGGAGTTCTTACTGGTGACATTTAGATTGTTGTCAGCATTTTGCTATCAGAAGTAACACAGCAATAAATAATCCTGTAATATATATCGTTTCACATTTGTACAAGTTTATATTTGGAATGAATTCCTAGAAGTAGAATTGCTGGGTCAAATGGCTACATATGTTGATGGATATTGCCAACTGGCTGTCTGAAGAGGTTGTACTAATAATCTACAGTCCTAGCTAGAGTGTGTAAGATTGGGTATGTGGGGTAGAGACAGGGCTTACTTCAGATTGGGTGGTTGAGGAAGGCCACTCTATAGACATGAAATTGAAATTGAACCACAGATGATGAGACGGAGCCAGCCAGAAAGATCTGGGGTCACAACAGCTGGGGCTTAAGCTACAAGGCAGAATTGGCCCTGGTGTGTTCAAGGCCCTGAAAGCAAACCAGGTGAGTGAGGAGGAGGGTGCCTGGCTGTGAGTTGGACAGAAAGGCAGAGTTCCTATAGACTGTACTTAGGAGTGTGTTCTGAGCAATGGAAACCATGGGTTCTCAAGGCTGGTTTTGTAAGATCACTCTGGTGGTAGGGTAGAGAGTAGAGAGTCAGCGGCAAGTGAAGGAAGCAGAGAGATTAGTTAGGAGCTATTGCACTGGAGAGAGAGAGAGAGAGAGAGAGAGAGAGGTGCCTGGGGTAGAAATCGAGGAGGTGGAACCTGTAGGCTTTACTGATGGCTGGGTGGGAGGAGGAGGGAAGACACAGAGAGGGGGGACTCAAGGACAGTGGATATGTTGACTAAGCAGTTGGATATACAAGTCTCTAATTCAAGAGAGTGCTCCAAGGTGGGGATATTATACATTGGGGAATTGTTTCCTTTAAATACCATCTGTAGAGCATGAGATTCATGTAGGGAGTGAGGGCAGGTAGAGAGGAGACAGGGACTAAGAACTGAGAGTCCAGGAGAAGTATAGGAACTAGCAAATCAGATGAGTAGGAGCCACCAGTGGGGTAGGCTGGAAGCCAGGAGAGCGTGGAGCCCTTGAAGCCAAGCGAAGAGGACTCGGGACTCGAGGAGCGTCACAGAGGAGAAAATGATGAACAGTGTCCGAAGCTGTTGAAAGGCCAAGTAAAAGTCTCCCCCTTTCACATGGAGAAGAGGTAGCACTCGCCCTGGGCGTCCACACAGAGCAGCACTGGAAGAGGTCGAGTGGATGCAGAGCTGTCAGCAGCATCCTCACAGGAAGAGCATCTTCCTCCATCGGCTCTGGCTTTTCCAGAAGGAGAGAGATGAGTAGGGGCAGAGGGTAGCTTTGAATGTGACACAGGGATGCACTTCTTCACCCTTTTTGGACACTGGTTATATTTAATTGATTCAGATAGTTTTATAGGCTCCCTAGCAGATGAAATGTCTTTCCCTTTTATTTTACATATTACTCAGGATCTCCTGAATTCTTGACACTTTTATTAAGACTTCCTCATCTACCTACAAATAGTGCCCAGTCTCCATAACCTTTCTGGTAACACATGACTTTTATGTTTAAGGAAAGTCTCAGGCATCAAAACTGGTCAGTTAGTGCACCAAGACCCAACCTCGGTAGCTTTTTGCCAAATGGTCACCATGCATACATCCTTCCTTCTGGGAAGCGATATAAACCCACAAGGCTATTTTTGCTATGAGGAGATTATGGCACAGCATATGGAATTTTCACTGCCCAGGAGCAGAAGAAAAGTCCTGTCTTTGCTTGAGCAAGCCACCTGGTGAATGCCTCAGGCTTAGGGCAACTGTGAATGGTTGTGATTCATGGGGAGTGTACCAGGAGCTGCAGCTGGTCCCAGGAGCGTACTAACCTGATGTTTCCCAGGACGTTGTGTGTGGAATTTGCCCCATTTGTCAAGCTGAGTGGGCACTGATAATCCTCTACAAATCTCTGTGCACATTAATATTTTACCTTGAACCAAAGGAAATAGAATTCTGAAATATTGGCATTTTGAGGGTGAATATTTAGTGATGGGTATTATAAACTTTTAGTATTGTAGATATTCTGTCTTGACCAGAATAAACATGAAAGAAAAAGGGGAGTTATAATGAGTTACCAGCGAATTGTTCAATTCCCTGACTTAAAAGCATATTCATCTTTAAGTCCTTGTTAAAAGCAGATTCGTCTATAAGTAAAACCATTGAGCAACAAGAGAGGATCCTCTAGGACAGTGGTTCTCAACCTTCTGGCCCTTTAAATACAGTTCCTCATGTTGTGACCCAACTATAAAATTATTTTCATCGCTACTTCATAACTGTAATGTCGCTACTGTTATGAATTGTAATGGAAATATCTGATATGCAGGATGGTCTTAAGCTGCATCTCAGAGTTATTGTGACAATCACATCACCTGTGAAAGGGTCGTTCGACCGCCAAAGGGGTTGCGGCCCACAGGTTGAGAACCGCTGCTCTAGGAGCTTAAGCCAGTCAGTTATTGTATTGTCTCAGGACAGATTATACTCTCAGTTCTAATAGGATCCTAAATTAATTTCTGTTATCATGGAAAGTATTTATAATAATTTCTAGCCAGGCTAGAAATTGAAAAGTTAGTTTTATTATCTGGATCTTGTGTCCCCCGGTGTTCCAGGAGAATGGACATATGGCAGGTCTATTTTAAATGCTGTTGTTGAAAAAAACACCCTTCCCTAAATTAAACAGGGTTGATTTTGCCTTTTGGCATTTATTATTGTTTTAATCAGACTAAGTTTAGGCTTATTAACCTTAGGGCACAAAATCCCATTTGTCTTCCTGGATACTTGAGCACGGTTGGCAAGCTAGAGGGAGGGGACATGGCTTAGCAGGTCTGCGGACCAAGCCACTTGGTACTTACTGACCTCAGCGAATTAATCTTTCCAAGCCTCTATCTCTTCATCGCTGTTTTGGGGGAAATAAGCTGCATCGTGGAGTTATTGTGACAATCACATCACCTATTTTATGTAAGGTCTTAGCACAAGGATGCGCGGGGGCGCGGAGTAAGTGGCAGCTCTTGTTTTTGTTGTTGTTGTTGCTGTGGTCTCCCCCAGCTCACAGTCTTGAAGATGGAAGAAACATGGTGGTCGAGCCTTGGTGGGATATCTCAGCATCTTTGCTCTCACTTGTGTGCTGCAACCTTGTCTGAAACATCTTGCCCTCACCTCACCCTGCCTTCCGTTTCAGCTGAGGCACCAGGGTTGGGGGTGAGGGAGTGGAGGCCACCCCTCACAGCCACCACCAGTCAGGCCACAGGAAGCAGGGCTGCCGAGGGGGGCCTGTGAAGGTGGGATCCGTGGTTCCCTCTCCTTCAGGGCTCTTGTCTTGCTCAGCCTCTCAGCACTTCTGTGCAGACCTGCCCCCCCGCCCCATCCAAGGGGTTATGAGGTTCCTCCTCCTTTGTGTTGGGGTTTCACATAGGCCACTCACATCCCACTGCTTCCGTTTGCCCTGGGTACGACTTGATTAGATGTTTTGAATGTCAAGTGGGTGGTGAATAACACACACACACACACACACACACACACCCTTCCATGCTCCCAGTTACTAGATCTAGCACACATGGCTCACAGATGAGGGTATAAAGAGGTCTAATATTCTGCTATTGACAAACTACTCTCTTTCAAAATGCCAAATCCTTGCAATTCTGTTTATTTTCAATAGGACCCGTTTGGCCAAGAAGTCATGAATTGGTCAATTAAAGTAAAATATTTGTGTTTGATAAAAAATTAACTTTGGTATTTTGTTTTCCATGTGCCTTCAAATTACCATCTGCAAACCTGTCACCCCAAGCAAGTCAAGGAAGAGAGAGTGACTTCTGTTGGCCTTTCCCTGATTAAACAAAACAAACATAATATAACCACAGCCTTTCCTTTTTCCTTGGAAATGTTTTCTCTTCCCCTCTCTCTTTTTCTCCCTTCCTCTCTCTCTACCTCTCTTGGTCTCTCTGTGTGTTTTTCTCTCTCTTTCTCAGAACAGTACCTGGCAGTTTTGGGGCCGTGGGATTTCTGTGTTTTCCTTTGCTTTTGTACCTTTGTTTTATGATCATAAAGATCTGTAGCTAATCTCTGAAATCTCCTATCAAGAGGTTCCCACTGGTACAGAATCAATTATTTATTGATTTAGAAGAAGAAAAATACAGAATGGCAAAGACATTGTCAGGCTTTCTGTATCTCATTTTGGTTGATCGTCTCTCAAACAAACCTCTGTAGGGACTCGCCGCTGAGGAAACCTGCTCCCAGTGGAATAGTATACATTTTCGAATTTCTGCTCTCCTGGGTGGTCATTGGATGGTGAAGACGCTGGCAGTTTTTGCTTGCAGACGCCCTGGTTTTCATTAGCAGTCTGGTGGTGACAGCTTGCTCTAGCTGCTTCCTCCTGTCGTTGCTCACAGGAATGGTGCTGAATGCTCAGAGGTGGCACGGGCTTCGGGATGGCAGCGGCTTCATCAGCACGCCCTCGCCCCGGCCCTCAATTGTCACAGCGGCAGGCCGTGCCTCTGAGAAGGAGAACATTGCTGATTAGTGTGCCTGGCGCATTGGGCAGGCTGTGAGGAAAAGGCCACAGTATGATCTCTGTTGATTTCCCAAACAATTACATTCTCCTGGCTCCCTGCTGGCCCCCCCTTCCGCACAGACCTCGCTTTTGTCTTCCGCGATAAAGATTGTCCTTTTGGTCTTTCCCACTAGGCCTCTTGCAGGCTTCTTCTCAGTGTCTATGACTTCATTCCACCCCTGCTCGTGGCTTCACCCTTTCAATCCTGCTGCAGAAAAGGTTGGCTTTTACTTCCTGGCGCTTTTATCTTCTCAGTCAACAGTCTATTGAAAAGAAAAGTACGCATCTAATGATGAATTAAACTCTCTGGGCCTTAGTTGGTTTTCTGATCTGTGAAATGGGGGTAAGCGTGTTACTTACCTCAGAGCATCATTGTCAGGTTGAAGAAGAAAAGTATGCAAAGTGCTCAGAATATGCTCAGGTGTATGGTCATCACTTAACACAGGTGGCATCGTCGTCTTTGTCATCACCAGCACCCTAGGAACACGCTGGGCCTACCAGCAGGGACCACTTGTACTCTTGATACCATGATTGCATGTTAGGTCCTGCAGACCACAACCCACATCTCTTCTAAACTCATTTCATATGGTACCAGTTGTCTTTTCTAGCTTATGTTCTGCATCTTCAAGGAATAGTCTTCTTGTCCCTTCTTTTCTGCCTGTTTCACTACACTCCTTCATGTACTGCATTAGCACTGGCAAAGCAGTATTACAAATGTCATTGCATTTAATCCCTGTGGCAGCACTATGCTCTCTGTTTTACAGAGGATGTCATTTCAGGTCACAGAAGTATGTACTTGTTTGGCTTAAGATAACCAGCCAATAGGCAGATCCCAGACTCACACCTGAGTCTTCTGACTCCAAGTCCAGTGTAGTTTCCCTGTGGAGCCATTTTTTGTGTGTGTGGAGGAGCAATGACTTTTCATTTTCTATCTGGAGTTTATCAAGAAGTCAGTACATTTAACTTGGAAGGTAGCTAAGTTTCTCGCTAAGAGGCATCCATCTCATCTTCCCCAGCACCATGGCTTGATCTTATTTACCAGGTTTCTTTTCCAGTGTTCACTGAGGGCAGAGGACTTAAGGACAAGATAATATGGACGCAGCTTTGTCTAGGCTGGAAAAGGGGTCCTAGAGGAGTACAACATGAGGGGACTCTGTTCAACGAGGAGGGCACAGTTATCCCTGGGCAAGTAGAGGCAACAGCGACATTAAAGCAAGAGCTAGTTTTGCAAACCTGACAGACACTGCGGTGTATGGCATTGGATGATTGTAGAAGAATCCTGATTGAATCCATCTGGCCCTGTCTTTGGCCCCAAGTCCAGGCAACTCTTTGCTCTATCTACTACTTGGGTAGAGTAGCAATGGGCATCAGGTCTGTCCGTCTATCCATCCATCCATCCATCCATCCATCCATCCATCCATCCATCCATCTGACACTCAATACCAGCTGTGTGCCTGGTGCTGTGTTAGGCACTGAAGTAACGGGGATGGAAGATCCTGTGCTGTGGATAATCCAGCTTCCTGGTTCCTGGGAGGTAGGGGAGGAGGGAAAGAAATGGGGGACAGTTAGAAAGTCATATGAAGAGAAAAGCATTCTTAATCAAAGGGAAGCAAGTCTACTTTAGCCAAACCTACCACCCCTGCATTTTTGAACATGGTGTCATAAGCCTGTGAGCATTAGTGAATATTAGGAGATGCATCACACAGTGTCACTGGCCCACAGAGCCCCTGAACGATGGAGAACCCAGCAGTGAGCCCCACGGTCTCAAGGAGATTAACTGATTCAACTGCATCTTTGTTCCTTTAACATCTGGGCAGGAAGGCAAATATTTAGTAAGAATAAAGCATTGAATCAGCAAGGAACTTGGTAAAAATTATTAAGACAACAGGCAGGGGAGTTAGAATCCTGCTCCAAGAACTCCATCCCTTAAAGAAGATATGGTAGATATAAACTTGTTTCAGCCCTGAGACAGGGAATCCTGCCATTTGCCACAATATGGATAGAAGTGGAGGGTATTATGCTAAGTGAAATAAGTGGGACAGAGAGACTAATAGTGTGTGATCTCACTTATATGTGGAACCTAAAACAACAACACACACACAACTGAACACATAGACACACAGGACAGATTGGGGGTTGCCAGATTGAGGGCTGGGAGGAATGGGTGAAGGTGATGAAAAGGTGTAAACTTCATTATAAGAAAAATAAGTTTTTATTATAGATTTAATGTAATGTACAGCACAGTGACTTAGTTAATAATATTGTATATTGGAAAGATGTTAAGAGAATAGATCTTAAAAGTTCTCAAAATAAATTCTAAGTATTTGGTGGTAATGGATTTTGATTAAATTTACCGTGTTGATCACTTCACAGTATATATTTATATCAAGTCGTTATGTTACACACCTAAAACTAATTAATTTTCTATCCCCTGTTCTACTCACGTTCCTTCTGCTCCCCCTCAGCAGATCTGATTTTGAAAAAGAAGAACGAGAGGAAAGGGCAAAAAAAGGAATACACCCTTTAGAATTGTTTGCCCTAATTGTGAAACTCACTGAGTAAGCTCATTGTTGGTCTGCCTCCATGCCAATGAATGGACTGTGAACCTTCTCAATCCCGTTGTTGGTAACAGCAAGTGCAGGCCTCACACTCTTAACTGTTCGGTTTAAAAATCCAAAGCTGTTCTTTTGACTTTGTCACTAAACCAGACATTGGCAAATGTCTGCCCTTTTATAGAAGTACCAGCCTCGAGCTAGGCAGTCTCCTATGTCCAAAGATTTACAGGGTGTGCTTTCAATAGATCCTCCTTATCATTCCCAGTAAGCATTTGAAAATATCCTCGAAATGCCTTGACAATGGGCTAAGATCATTTAATTTCCATTTAAGCCAGTAGGCAGGGGTTGGTATGCTGCTTGAAGTTTTGTGGTGTTATAAGACACTCCAGAAATATGTGTGGGGAAGTATCCCAGGTATGTTTAAATTGTCAGTTATTGCTGATTCTGTCGTGCCTTCAAAGAATGTTTTTGTTACGGAGGTCACAGGGATTTGACTTCTTTCCTCTTTACTGAAGAGAATAGTGGAAAACTACCTACTCCAGATTTGAAAATAAATTAGTCACAGGGTGTGTTTTCTGTGTGTGTTTCCCCTCTCCCCCCACTCCCTTTTGGCTTAGAGAAGAGAGGCTTCTCCACCAGTGGAAAGGAGAAGGTCCAATGGAGAGGCAGACCTGGGGAAGGGGCCCAGGAGGGACCCATTAGAACAAGTCCTCATGGCCGGCAGCTAGCTGGGCAAAGAGTCAAAGGTCATTTGGGTGATGGGAGATTTTAGAACAAATGACTATCAGCTATAATTTAGGGTAAGCTACCAGCAACGCATATCATTTGTTCAGGAAACTTGGCCATTCCACAGTGTTTCCACACACATTTATGTAATCCGCTTTCTGGCCCTTCCTGCTGGGGAGAACGGGGTGAGGAGGTGTGTGTTTCCTACGGGTACTAACGTGCAGTAAACGCAGATCTTCTCAAAGATGAGCACTTATAATCAAATTTGGGGGAGGACACTATGATTCTCATAGATTAAAATCAGCCAGGCATTAGTGAGGGAGGATCTGAATTGTATCTAGTTTGTGTGTGTGTTTTTTTAATTAAATTTTGATTGGTACTAGCTAACTCTTATTGACCACTTACTATGTACCAGGCATTTGGCTATGTACTTGGCATATATTACTTCATTTAACCCTCAAAGTTCTATTAAGTATCGCTTTTAATTGCAGTATTACGGATGAGAAAAAGAAGGTAGAAAGAGGTTACATGCAATTAGTCACACAATTAGTAAGTGGAGGACTCATATTCAGGAAGAAAACCGCTGACTCCCTGATCGCAAGCCCTCCCACCACTCTGCCTTCATACAGGTAGGTCCTTGGCAAGGACTGCCCGGAGGTGCAGGGTTTCATTAGTTCTGATGGAGTTACGTTTTTGTAACACTGTCGTAACGTCACGACTGTGATTCGGATCTTAGGTTAACACGTGAGCGGTGTTATGGAACATGTGATGGGCAACATGAGATGATTGTTGTTCAAAAACACAGCATAAACCAAGCAGCCCAGGAGCCGAGGCGAGCCTGGCCCCCAGTGCCAGTGAGTTTGGTGGCACGGGCAGATTCTTTAGCCACTCTGGGCTCCCACTCCTTCCTTTGCAGTTTGCCCCACTGTCATCTGGGACAGCTACTCCAACGTGGGGAAAGGCAGCAGAAACTGTACCGACGTTAGTAAGTGACATGCAATGAAGTGGATACCGAAGGCTCATGCTCCAATAATATGGCTTTATGATTTTTAAGTTAACAATTTTATCTCTATCAAGTACAGCTAAGAGAATGATACAAAATGTGTATGAAAATAAACAGGACTTTACAGTGAAAAAGTAGACATCTCATTTTTCTGTCTCTCCTCCAGCCCCCCTGCCCACACATAACTACTGTTAGGCTCTCCCTTTTCAGAAATGGGCTGTACATATACAGCTATGCGATATATCTTTCGGAAAGACTGCTAGTTTCTTTAAATGATCTGAATGGCAAAAACAATATGTGACTATGTACATCTTGTTTTAAAAAATCTTCAAATGACATCTGTTTTTAAAAAAGCACGAGACTGCCCTGGCTGATGTTGCTTATGATGGCCCATGCACTGAAGGGTCTTGGGTTTGATCCCCGACCCCAGTCGGAGCCTGTGCAGGAGGCAACCAATTGATGTGTCTCTCTCACATCAGTGTTTCTCTCTCTCTCCCTCTCTCTCTCCCCCTCACTCCCCCCTCCCTCCCTCTCTCCTCCCACTTTTTCTAAAAAGGCAATGGAAAAAAGATCTTCAGGTTGAGGATTAGCAAAAGAAAAGAAAAGAAAAGAAAGCACAAGACTTTAAATTTATGCACATTTTCTTTCTTTCCACTGGAAACGGAATGAGGTGCTCTGCTGGAGAATGTATTTGAATTGTGAAAATATAACTGTCAACATTATGGAAGCATCAAAGCATTAAAACAAGCTTTCATTTTTTATTTTCAGATCTTTAAAAAAATGACAACAAAAGTCATTTAAGGCATTCTTGCTTCTAAGTTCTTTCACATGATGATTCAAGCTTCGAGTTCCAGAACACTTCTCCATTTCCCTCTAAATGCGTTTGACTCTTACGAAGTGCTATGTTTTGAAAACCTCTGGGGAGGGTTTCCTGTATCTTTCCTTTTGTTTGTTTTTCATATATTATATAATTCTGTGATTCTTTTGTTTTCCAAAATGAATTTAAACAAGATGTGCGAGGGGATTTCCTAGATTAGCTGCTGCAGTACTCCATCCTCTGTCTTGGTAGTCCGGGTCTCGCTGCAGACCAGTGACTCTTCCTACAGAGGCCAAGTAAAGTACGCTGTGTGATTTTGATTCCGTTCTACGGGGTAAGACAAAATGTGTGGCTCCAGGTTTAGCTTGCTCCACATGACCCCGCCTCTTGGTCCCTTAGAGCTAAGGGATCCCCCTTCCTGGGCTCTGCTTAGCAAATTATTAATGATTCATTACTTTTCCTATCAGGGAACCAAGTTTTAGTGAGGGAGGTGGAACCCACATCATATTTCCATACAGGTGAGAGCCAGTTAAAGATATTTTTGCTACTACCTGTCTAAGAGGAGGCGTAAAGGCTTCTGGCTGGAGCTGCCCCAAATGGAGGGCCCAGGTGCAGCCCAGGTGTACTTCCCAGCCTCCGGCCCTACAAACATCTGGAGAGCTTGTTCAGACACACATATGTGGATCCCAACCCTAGAGTTTCTGATGCAGTAGGTCCAGGTGGGGCCCAAGAATGTGCATGTTCCCTGATGATGCTACGGCTATTGGTCCAGGAGACACATTTTGACAATCCCTGGCCTAGCACCTTCAGACGCCATTGCAAGACAAGACTGGATGACTGGTTTGGCAAAATGAATGTAATGGCTTTGGTTATTGAGTACACACAGCTACTTCTGAATTTCAGCCACTGAAGGCCGGGAGAGAGAGCTCATGCTATGCAAGTGTGGGATGCGTGTGCCCACCTTACTTGTTCACGTGGATGATGGATCTTTAAGCACTCAATGCAAACTAATGTCCATGTGTGCTTTGAATTATGTCTTTCTTCTCTTTCTTACTGTTTTGTTTTTCCGATTTTTAAGAAGACTGGTATGATTAGTTATATCCTACCCTTTAACCATTTTCCACATTTCACTTTTAAATGAAATCATCCTTCTTGCATTTAATGGAAAGTTGTTCAACTTGCCAAGCAAGGTTCCACCATTCCTGAAATAAAGTTTCCAAAGAACTGGAAACTCTATGCAGCTTTGATACAAGAAGCAGAATGGAAATGTTCGCATTTATGTTATTCTGATATATTTTCCACGGTTTGATATTTAAGTAACACCAGTCACATCATCTCTGAAGACACTCATTTGACTCTGTACGACAAGCAGTTGCATTCCGGATTTCTTTTCCACCCTGCCTTGAACGTCCTCAAGTATTATTTAAATTTATTTTGTTTACAACTATTAAAAATAATCTATATGATCATCAGCTGACATTAATGAGTGGCCATTATGTATCCATCATTCCTAAGAACTTTACAGGTCTGAGCTCATTGAATTATCACAATGATCCTATGAGGAAGACAGTTATCATTTTCTCTGTCTTACAGATGCTTAAACTGAGACTGAGGAGGGATTAAATAACTAACTTAAGGTCCCTGGCTAGAAAGTGGCAGAACAGCAACTCAGATGCAGGGTGATTTCAAAGCCTAATGCTTTCCCACTATGCTGTCACCCTTATTAAAACATACTTATTAGAGAGCTATCCGTGCTTGGCGTCATTAAATATTGACCCTGCCCCCAAGAGCATTCAGTCTAAAATAGTTTACCTTATTGAGCAAGATAGTAAAGGCCTAACAGCTGAGCAAGCATTGAAAAAGACATAAATTGAATATTAATATGTAAATATTTACTCTGCGCAGAAAACAGATTTTATGAAAGGAAAGGCATGTTTATGTGAGTTCGGGCCCGAGCATGTACTTTGTTTTTCCCTTAAAACTAGCATGGATCTCAGGGAAGAATGTTTCAGGAGCTCCCTAACATTGAAGTGTGAGGTCTTGGTACAGACTGGGTTGAAAGGGCTTGTGGGGTGTGGGATTTATTCTCACCGAAGATTTGGTTGTGGGAGTTGAGCAGTTTTCCAGGGAGGATGGATTCTGGCACTGCCCAGTAGAACTCTGTGATGGTGGGATGGTCTGCAGCTGTGCTGTGCAGTGGGGTGCCCCCAATCACATGGCCATTGAGCACTTGAGATATGGCTCCTGCACCTGAGGAACTGAATTTTTAGTTTTATTGAATTTTAATGAATTGACATTGAAATAGCGACATGTGACCAGTGGCTATCGTGTGGGACGGTGGAAGGCAATGGAAGGACTAAGTAGCAGGAGGCAGGAATGGAGGCTGACATGTGTGGACCTGAACTTGGGTATAGAAAGGAGTCCTTGTCTGGCCTCTGGAAGGACACTTGAGTCTAATTTGTGTTGGCACAGGGACATCTAACTGGAGTTGCCTTATCCATAGGCCGTATCAGAGATGCAGGCTGGTAGTCTAATTTGTGTTGGCACAGGGACATCTAACTTGAGTTGCCTTATCCATAGAGTGTGTATCCTGAGGCCGTATTAGAGATGCAGGCTGGAAGGTGGATAAAGAGATTTAACATTGGCATCGACATAATATTTAGTCCATGTACACAGATAATATTCAGAGTTGTTGTGTGTTTAAAAAATAGTAGGAAAGTCTGTGACTAGAGGGGTTGAGCAAGGCAAAGTGTGGTAGGAAGTGACTTTGGAGAGGTAGCCTTGTGGGCCGGGGGGCGGGGCACCAGGAGCTGTGCAGTCCCTGGAAAGCGTTGGGTTATAGTCTAAGTTGTGTGGACTCACCCCTCCCTTCTTCAGGGTCTCTGAACTCCCCATTTTCTCTGTGTAGAACCCTCTTCCCCAGGCTCTTCAAAATATCTCATTCTCTTGCCCAAACCGGTTTGGCTCAGTGGATAGAGCATTGGCCTGCGGACTCAAGGGTCCCAGGTTCAATTCCGGTAAAGGGCATGTACCTTGGCTGTGGGCACATCCCCAGTGTGGGGTGTGCAGAAGGCAGCTGATGGATGTTTCTTGTTCATCGATGTTTCTAACTCTCTATCCCTCTCCCTCTCTGTAAAAAATCAATAAAATATATTTTAAAAAATTTTTTAAAAAAGAATTCCGTTTTGGGCATATAAAGCTAGAGGTCCCTACCAGGCATCCTACGGGGCGGTCAAGTAGGCAGCCGAACATGTGACCCTGGAATTGTCTCCTCCTTCGGAGAGTTGTGGTTTCTTACGGTTTTTTGGGGAAAGGTGGGGCCAGAAGAGAAAGAGAAGCTGAGGGAGAAGAGCATTCGAGTGGGACAGAGGTCTGCGGAAGTGGGAAGTCACAGGGTCCTGCACTGGAATGGAGGCATGGACCCAGGGGAGGAGCATGCCATTCTGGTTATGGTGTTGTTGAGACAGAAAAGGTGGTTTTTGAAAAAAGACTACCATGATGTGGTGGTGATCCCTGGGGATAGCCCCCGCTGGGAGCCTCTGGTGTAGTTCTCAGAGAAAGGAGAAGGGAGGGGGAGACGGGAGGGAGGTGTGGGGGGTTAGTGGGGGGCCTACACAGCCACTGGGTAGAAGTCAAACTACAGCGTGACTTCGTCACAGCATGTCAGTTGTTGCCTGATCTTTTGCATAAAAGTACTTTTAAGCAATTTCATCAAACATTTATGCCTCAGGGCTGGATAACAAAGTGGGAAGTGTTGACTAAAATTGTTTTTTTAAGCAAGCGTACATCTCAGAATTTAGGAGAATTGTATGCTGAGAAAAAATTAATTTTAGAAGGGAGAACCTTTTTTTCTTTTTCTCATTTGCCTATGAGTATCTGTCACACACAATCAACTTGCTTGCTTTTACAAATGTAGGATTGCCATTTACATGAAAATCATGTGTTTTATACTTTTCCCATTAAAATGGCCAGTCTTGATATATTCAGTATTTGTTTCTCGTCTATTTAAGCTTTCAGCCATTGGAATGTTTGCTATTTAAAAACCCCACAAGATTTTCTATTATAGTTACTGACTTACAATGTACCAATGGGACAATGGAAGAGATTATTGAGAATTCTTACTTAGGGGATGATTATTCCAGAGAGAAGTCTCTCGTCTTTCCACTTACCCTCAGCTGACAAATTGAAAGAAGAGAAGGGAATGGAGAGTGAATTATATCAATCAGACTCAGAACTTTTATCAGAGGGAAGACTTGGAATTCAGGGTCTACATGATGTTTATAGGTAACCTTTGCATCATTTATTGAGTCAGCACTCCATCCTGTTTCTGAACCTGTATAAGTAATTAACCGTTGCTTCAGTAGATAGAATTAGAATTTCTTCCATGAGTCCTGTTTATGGACCAGGACCCCCATGTTATTGGCTAATGCTTTCCCCCTTTTTGCATTTTGCTGGAATAATCCCATTGTCAAAGGATCTCAGGGCATTAATTGGCAGGACTCAGTCTTGTCCCCCTGTATCTCGTTATATATAGTAGCTCCTAAGCCTGGGTTACAGTTATGCCTTGTGGGTTGGCAGAGGGGAAGAGGACTTCCTTCCGACACTCGTGCTCACACAGCTGTTTCTCTTTCTCCAAAAACACCAGTTTCCCCAGCCCCCAGCTGGTTCCTCCTGCTGAGATGCCAGCATATGCCCCAGTCACTGCTAGACCAAGTGCATCCTGTAACAGTGCAAAGGACTGCGATGCCTTTTCCTCCCCCCAAGCTTTTCCCAACATAAGCTTTTATCCTCTTTGTCAAGAGCTTATTCTGTCGTCTTGCTTCCCTTCTCCTATAAATAATCCATTTCCCCCCACCAGACTTGCAGAACAGAGGCGTGCCCATGTCATGTGCCTGCCTGGAGCATTCTTTCAGTGTTTTCCCCTTGCTTCACCCGTTAGTTCTGTTCTTTTATCCCTGTCAGGATCTCCAAACGGAGGTCACGGAAGGTCAGCGTTTAAGACGATATTGACTGAATGCTTTTCAGCAGAGAGCCGAACACCACCCTTTCTGGATATTCCCAGAAGTTTTCCCCTGGTGGCATTGACCCTTGCCACACTTTTGCTTCTCTGTTTTCATTTCAAGGTTTAGAGGCCCTGGTGATAGGAAGGAACTATAAATAAGAACAACCCCGAGGGTGAGAGGATGAGCTCAGATGATCCTTAGCTTTTGGCCTTTCTCTGGGTTTAGAATTCCTCAAGACCTATGACAGTGACTTATTTCACTTGACTCAGAATACCAGGGGTTTGGAGCTCCTGAAATCACTTACGGAAAGGACTCGTGGTCACGGTGTCTGATATTGAAATTCCTTTTATTCCTGTGCTCAGAGTAAAGAGGAGTGAAGTGGGTACTAATTTAATGGCATTTTACAAACACGACTGCCACTTAGGGAATTCAGCGTTACGTGAGTGGTAACATAACGTGGCTAAGTTGTCTACTGCTCTTTCGTTTGACAAGTTCAGTTGTCATTTAACAGATTTTCTTCATGGGAGGCGAGCTTATAGTTTTTTAAGGATGAATGAAAGCCTTGCAACTAATGGTTGATATGTTGGAATTTAGGCATATTAAAGAGTTAATGGTTCTTAAGGAAACGTACTCTAAATGTGCGCTACCCACAATAAGATCTTGAGAATAAATCTCTTCTGTAAGATTAGTATGTATATGTAGTCATGCTGATATCTTATTCTGAGACTTTCATGATATAAATATGGACCCAAGCTCCTTTAATAAGGAATACTAGGTGGTGTGTGTGTGTGTGTTCTAAAGTGCTAAATACATTTACCCTAGAGTAGTTCTGCTTAATCTTTATTTGACCCCTGAAGGCACCCCAAGTTTGGAAGGGCCATTGCTATTTCCTCATAGATAGACTCCTAAGCCTGGCTTTTCACAGACAGCGAAGGAAATGCCGCCATAATCTTTGTATGCTCACGGTGACCATTGTATTCACCATCCCGAACCTTATTCCTTATGTCTAACTCATCTCCTTCCTCTTCGCCTCTTTTTTCCGTGGGAGTGGCTCTCAACCTTCCTAATGCCGCGACCCTTTAATACCGTTCCTCATGTTGTGGTGACCCCCAACCATAAAATTATTTTCGTTGCTACTTCATCACTGTAATTTTGCTACTGTTATGAATCGTAGTGTAAATATCTGATATGCAGGATGTATTTTCATTGTTCGCGACCCCTAGGTTGAGAACCGCTGGTTTGGAAGATAAATGACACTCAAGAGTCAGAGGTCCTCCCCAAGGTCACACCACAAGTGGTAGAAAGAGAGCCAGAAAGTGGCCCTCTGCCCTCTGTCTTCATTCGTAGCCTGTGCTGAACCTCTTCAGGTCTATATCCCACTTGTCTCATGGTCCACACTCATTGTTTTCATGGACTGAAGGTAGCCCAGTGGCAGTTTTACCTCCGTTTGCACGTTGCCTGGCTGTAGCGTAAAAAATGGTAACAGAATGAAATGGTCCGCTCCCTAACCTTTCCATTTCTTTGCTTTATAAATGAACAGTGATCTACCAGTGAAAGAATGCAGCTAACCAGTGTCATTTGGGATCTTCTAAAGTAGTACGGAAACTCTGCATTCTTCAGGCCCGGCTTGCGGCCCGCCAGCACATTCCTCTGCGATGAGGTGGAGGAATGCTGGTGGCCGGGCTGGGATTTGTAGGGCTGGGTGGGGATCTGCTGTTTAAAAATACATTTAATTATATTCCTTCTCTGCAGTAATATTGATACCATTTTTAGCCCATTACAAATACTGTGATTTTCATTTAAATCATGTCCATTATCTTATTGACCTAGTTTTTCTTTTGTAATCAAAATGTTCTATTTCTGGAGAGCTTAGCCCAGAATATATATTTTTTTTCCCTTAAAGGTTATGCCCCCTTTGGGGAGTGTTTCTTTCCTGCCATATCTGCGTACAGATGGGCTGCCTCAGTGTTCGCTCTCTTCTAGAAAATGATACTGTATTGTTCTCTTTAAGAGTGCGGCTTTTCTCTGTTTCATTTGGCAGGATGCCACGGAGCCTCACATCTGGGACTTTTTTTGGTGAATGGATGGTGGAAGAATTAAGAAATTCTCCTATTTAAAATGTATTTTAGAGATCTTGATTCTCTTTTTTCCTCTTCTTTCTCTGTTCTTCTGCCTGTTCCCACTTCCTGGCTTTCTCTTGTTTCCTCCTCGCCCCTCTGCCACACGCTGTAAATCTTACACTCATTCACTTTGATCCTCTTTAAAATCCCACTTCTTTGAGGCCTTTGCCTCTTCTGTGCTTTTTGCCTCCTGGCTTCTTCCTGTTCTCTTCCTTACTTTCTCTTTCTCGCTCTCGGCAAGATGGCCCACTTCTTCATTTCTCCACTCAGGCTGGAAGCTCTTGCTGGGAAGAAACCCCCTGGAGATGTTGTGGGGGGAGGCTCCATCAGCCCGCCCTTCATCAAGGTTGAATCAGGGTGTGGAGACCCCCTCCCCCGCCCCACCTCTGCCCCCCAAGAGCTGGCCATTCTTCCTTCATGGTTTTCTTTCAGTATTGTTTCTCACTGTTCTTGACATAAAGACTCCTCGCCCTTTTCTTCAGACAATGAGCAGAATCAGAGAATGTTAGGATTTAGAGGGACCAGCCGTCTTATTTTGCAGGCAATATTGCCTCAGAACCAAGTCAACTACCCCAGCTCCTGACGTCTGTTTTGGGGTCCTCCTCTCATCACCCTCTGTCTTAGCCAGGCTGTCAGAGCGATGTGTCTGGTCCCTCTCAGTGCTCATTTCTCTCAGTCGCCATTAGCCTTCTCAAATATTTATTGTTCGTTGGAGTAAGAGATCAACCAAAGGACTTGTATGCATGCATATAAGCATAACCAATGGACATAAGACACTGGGGGATAGGGGAGGCTAGGGGACTGTCTAGGGCAGGGGGAAAAATGGACACATATGTAATTCCCTTTGTAATACTTTAAGCAATAAAAAAAAAAAGAAAAGAAAAAAATATTTATTGTTCGGTTCAAATGTGTTTTAGAGGAACTGAGTCTTAAGTGCGTCACTTTCTTGTCCGCAGAAAGCACAAATGATGTCGCGCAGAGGTAAGAGTCTCTCGCTGGGTTGTTGGGGATTTTCTCAGGAATGGTAGTTTGCCCGAGGTCATTTCTGTTGATGTATTCATTCCTAACAACGGGTAGATGACTATGACATATAGTATGCAAGCTTAGACTCCTTCCTGCCTAACTGGAGTCTCTCTGCTAATCAGGAAATCACATTTAAAGCTGTGTGCTGAACTCTGCCCAGCATGTCAGCTTGGCCAGGAAGGATAGGGAATTCCTCCTGGTAGCAGCCACTGGGGACTGAGGGAGTAACTGGAGGTCAGATAGGAGCTCAGCCAGGAAGACAGCAGCAGCACAGGGTGTATTTCAGCCAATGGGGTTGTCTCTGTTTTCTACATTCTCTTTGTGGTTGATGTCAGTGACTCTACACTTGGGGGTTTTATGACTTCACAACATTTTTTTTTTAAAATTGAGGAGGCCCAACATAAGTTTTTTCTCAGACTTTCCTCATTTAGCCACAGGCCAACGTAAGTTTTGTCCCAGAAGCAGTGTTAACCTTGATACTCGGGAACCACATGGCTTATAGAGCAGCTCACCAGTGTCTGGCGCATGCATAGTAAAGTGTTCAGTAAATGATCTTCATTTTTACTCTCTTTTGGAAAAGTCAATAGGCTGGAAGGCTGTTCCAGGTTGCACTTCAAGGGACACTGTCCTACTTTGGCTTTTTTTCATTGTAGACTAGGATCTGACCTTCAGCTTTGCAGATCTGAAGCTTGACCTGGAAAGACTTACACTTCCAAGCTCTCAGGGGGCTAATCCATAAGCAGAAATGTAGCTCACGGGGTTTTTTTGTGTGTGTGTTTTGTTTTGTTTTAAAGAATTTTGTGAGTTTATTTGAGCCAAACTGTCGACAATTGCCGGGAAGCAGTATCTCAATGGATTGGGATAATGCTCCCGCAGCTCATGATTTTGCAGAGAGAAGAGACACTTTTTCAGAGACCATATCCATGAGTTGGTCTGCCCAAATCCCATGTCCTCTCTGCAGTGGGGGAGAGGTGGGATGGAGGGGGAGGGTGGCAATCATGATGTTCACTTTCGTTGGGGAACACAGAATGAAAGCACTAGGAATTGCTTGGCGGAATTTATTCCAGCAAGCTGAAGGCAGAGCCCATTTTATGTCACTGGCATTTTTCTCTCCCTTTCCTTTGGCTATTCCTCCTTATTGACAGACGGTAAAGCATAGTGGTTAAGAGCAGAGGCTCTAGAGCAGCCGTGGGCAAACTACGGCCCGCGGGGCGGATCCGGCCCGTTTGAAATGAATAAAACTAAAAAAAAAAAAAAAAAAAAAAAAGACCGTACCCTTTTATGTAATGATGTTTACTTTGAATTTATATTAGTTCACACAAACACTCCATCCATGCTTTTGTTCCGGCCCTCCGGTCCAGTTTAAGAACCCATTGTGGCCCTCGAGTCAAAAAGTTTGCCCACCCCTGTCCTAGAGCCAAGTGTCCAGGTGTGAAGGCAGGCTTTATCTTTCACTAGGTGTGACACTGCGTGTTTTATTTGCTCTCTGCTTCACTGTTGCCATCTGTAAAATGAAGGTAATAACAGAATTTGCCGCAGAGGTTTGTTTTGATAAGGAAAGGAGTTGATACATGTGAAGTGCTTATGGGAGTTTGGCATATAATAAATGATCAACAAATATTTATTACTAGAGGCCTGGTGCACGAAATTCATGCACTCAGACGGGGAGTTGGGGGGAGTCCCTCAGCCCGGCCTGTGCCCTCTCACAGTCCGGGAGCCCCGAGATTGATCACCCCAAAGAGGTAGGCCCTGCCCACCTGACTGGGGCTCCTCGATGGATCGCCCCCACAGAGGGAGGCCCTGCCCACCAGCCGCAGCCTGCTGGTCGGTGGCCTGGGCCTCCCTCTTTCGAGTGATCATGGAGCCCCCCCAATTGATCAATTACCCTGCTGGCTGGTGGCCTGGGCCTCCCTCTGCAGGGCGATCTGGGGCAATGGCCAGGCGCCCGACCAATCGCATTGCACCTGCCTTGGCTGGCCTTGTGTCAGTGAGTGTCATCGTGTGGTTGTCCGGAAGATCATCTGGAAGGTTGTCCGGAATGGTCATTCTGCTGTTTGGTTGTTTGCTCAACTTGCATATTACGCTTTTATTATTATAGATTATTATTTAAACATCATGGAGATACATCTGAAACTAATATAAAATGATATTGAATGTCAACTGTAATTGACACAAAATTAAAAACGTTATGGAGGAAGCTAGTTTTGTGGTGGACATGGAAAAATGAATAAAAATTGGATGGGAAGAACTGGTTAGACGTTTAAACTTCCCTTTCTGTAGAATTCTGCTTTTCAATAAACATTGGTTTCTGATTCTACTCTTCACCATTTTGCTGTTATTTTCTTATCATGTCTCTCTGTCTCGATTGCCTTTCACCGATTACTTTTTTGGTTGACTGTGCTGTTGATGTATGAAGAGATACTTGGCTCTGATGCTGTTGGAGACTGCCTTCCCTGGGTGCATCTTTGGAGGGGCTTCTGTTCTTCCTGTGGTGGGTGCTTTCAGGATCTCCTCCCGAGATCACCTCTTCCTGGACGTTCCCCTTTGGCCTTGGACTTGACTATTTGGAAATACCAAGCTCCTGAAAGACCAAGCATGAACGTGCCTGTTAAGATGCTGAGATACTTACCGCAAGTGTCCTAAAAATAACAGTGAAGCTGGGTCTTGGACTAGCTTTTTATGTGCTTTCGCCTATTTTGCCAAGTCTGGAGGGCAAGGTGGCAAATAACCCGATTTTTCCCATTCCTCTATTCCCTAGAGAAGCTTAACAACTACTTTCCCGGGGAAGCCAAGGCCAAATTGCTGTCCAGGATGCCTTTTCTAGGAATGCAAGCATTTCATCTAATCTATAGACATGTCTAACAGCTGTAGTGTGATCATTTTTCAATTCCTCACTAAATTTACAGTGATAAATTGCAGTTACTATTGGCCATTATACCATTTACCATAAAATATTCCAGGTACATTGGCTACTGACGCAAATTAATTAATCCACCATCTATCTGTAGTGTACAGGCAGTCCCCGGGTTACGTCGTTTCGTGGTTTCTCTGTCATTTCGACGTATGTACATGTGTGCTTTATGGTTTTTATTATTTATTTACCGCAAGTAAAGGTCAGGAATTATTTTTCTTTAAAATTATTTTTATTGTCTCACTTCATTACTGCTGTGTCTGTGCTCCATGTGAGTGACGTAGGTGCTCATGTAGGTGGGTTCCAACTTACGGCAAAAATTGCGTTACCTCGTGCTGTAGGAACGGATCTCTGACATTACCCAAGGACCTACTGTAATGAGAAACTAAAGCTGATCACCAGCTAATACTTTGCTCTGGAAGTAACACTACCAATTCATACGTTAAAGACTTTTCCTCGCTGCTCTGTTGCGTTCCTGTTCCTTTAAGTGCAGGTTTTTCACTCTCCAAGGCACCTAGAATCAACACAGTGATTGGGCTGTTGGTCTCGCTTGTTCATTGCCAGTGGGGAAATGATAGAGATGCTAGGTTTTCGGAGGAGAAGAGGAGAGGTTGGGTGGAAGTACTGTTTCCAGCGCTGTAGTCAGGTTTTCTGCTGAGCGTGTTGCAACCTGCTGTCCAAGTTGTGTCGTATTCTCTGCTCAGTCTGCTTACCTGTCTGTTGGGAATGCCTCGCTCACAGGGTGCTTGGGAGGCTGATGTCATACATGAGGAATCAGGCAAGGGGAGAAATGACACTTGGCATGCAAGTATCCATTTTACCTCTGGCTCTCTGGCATATGGAGAGGAGAGGTTTGGGATCGCCGTTCCACATGCCTACGGCTCTTTCTCTGTCCCTTACATCCTGGGCCCGTAGAGGAAGTGCTAACATCAGGTCAGCACACTGGGGTCACCCAGCTACCCTGGCTCATGCATGGCTACTCAAGGGCTGAGGGAATCAATCTCTCCACAGGCCTGTGATGCTTTCAAGACGTGTCATGGTTGGGGACTTGGTCTCACAGTTCACAGGAGACCTGCCCTCTGCCCTGGCGGTGGCCGTTCTTTCCAGGGCTATTTAAAATAATTTGTGTGTGCTGGTTTTGGGGGGAGGAGGGTTTTCTTGGCTCTTTTGTAGCCCTCCCTTTATCTAGACCAGCGTGGGCAAACTACGGCCCGCGGGCCGGATCCAGCCCATTTGAAATGAATAAAACTAAAAAAAAAAGACCGTACCCTTTTATGTAATGATGTTTACTTTGAATTTATATTAGTTCACACAAATACTCCATCCATGCTTTTGTTCCGGCCCTCCGGTCCAGTTTAAGAACCCATTGTGGCCCTCGAGTCAAAAAGTTTGCCCACCCCTGGTCTAGACCATGAATAATCACTGTTCTTATTCTTCAACAAACATCTCTTGGAAATGCTCTACCTGGTGCTCTGGGGAAACAAAGATGGATGGACATCCCCCGCCCTTACCCTCAGGATTGAGGGGTCATGGGGTAGAACATGACGCCTAAAGACAAACAGTCAGGGAGCCGGCTGTTAGAGTGCTGGCCGACTCCGGACTCTGGAAATTGCCTTTGGAATCTACCTGTGCCACATCATCGCCTGGGACTCCACTTTGGACCCTCTCAGAGCCCTGTTAACAGAACACACTGGGACAGTTTAGGTGGCCAAGGGTCCTCACGGGTGTGTTTGGGGCTGGGGGGAAGGAGTAGAGAAGGGAGCCAGGCCCACTTGAGAGGTCCCTTATCAGTCTCACTCCCCTCGTTCCAGGGTCTTGGGGAATCTGATTGCCCAGAATTCACTGATATCTAAACTCTTTGTACAGTGACATGCTGTTCTCAAACCACCTTATTTCCTTTCATCCTCCTGGGAACATAGGAAGTAGAATTTATTTTTGTCTCCCCCCTATTTTAATGGAGCAGGAAGGAATCTTCTGAGAAGCCGGTAACCTGTTCCAAGAAGTTGATGGGCCAGGGACATAGGCCCGGCAGTTGTCACTTGATCATTCACTTCTCTCTCACATTTCCCCAGCATAAGTTTTGCCATAAGTGTCTTCTGTTTGCAAAGAAGAGAAAGTTCCTCCTAATTCTATAAGGCATGGGTACAGGCAGCCAGCATTCCCACAAGGAAAGGCCAGGGGCATGGGGTTGGGAGCACAGGAGGGCGGTCAGATTAGGAGCGACTCTCAGGCACAAGGTCCTCCGGGACTTCACTGCCACCACATGTGGCGGGGCCTCACCTTGAGGTTCTTCACGCACCTCTGACCGGTGTTCTCATCGCTGTAATGTAGATTGGTGATTTCCATCCAGTGCGCCACAAGAATTTAAAACATGCAATACCTGACTATTTAGTCAGGGGCACTTTTTCCCCCTTGATTGTAAAAAAAAAAAAATGACATCAGCCAACACAACAATAGCTGCCCGGTGTGAATGAATCAAAATTATACCTTTTCCTCCCTGTTAGATTGGCAAATTATATATATATATTTTAGAGGCCCGATGCACAAAATTTGTGCAAAGGGCTCGGCTCTTGCAGCCCCACCTGCCTCGGCCGGCCCTCGCAGCCCTGGCTTCGTCCGGAAGGTTGTCTAGAAGGTCGTCGCGATGGTTGTTCTGCTGTTTGATCTAATTAGCATATTAGCTCTTTATTACATAGGATGTTTGGTGTGCTGCAGAATTTTAGTAACTAGTTTATGTGTGCCACGAGATGAAAAGGGTTGAAAATGGCTGGTACCGATGCTTAGTAAAGTTCGGTGACCTGTTCAGCTCAGAGAGGTCAGGGCAGATTGAAATCACCTCTGTGGACACTTTGCCCCATTTAGTTGGAGACTTGTCAGGTGTAGAGAGCTGTAGGCACTGAGGTCACCGCTTTGCCCTTATTCTTGTTTCATTCATGAGAGCGAGCATGTGATGATTGAACATATTGGTGGAGACCCCTACTGGATGGGACACTTACTGATGCTCGACATCCTCACTAGGGAGGGACCTTGGGACCACTCAGGGTTCAGCTTCCTCCGCACAGGGTGTGGGGCTGCTGCTGACCTTGTGGGCCCCACACCCACGCCATCCCCTGGAGAGGACTTGGACACCAAAGGGGATGCCCTGGGAAGTTCTGCCAGGATTTCCTGTGCTGCTGGGGCAGCTCCCTGTGCCGGGCAGCGAACCAAAGGTCATAGTCTCTGCAAACGCACCGCTCCTGTGGCTCAGGAAAGCCAGGACCACAGGAGTCCCAGTTAATTGATTGCACTGGGAAAACAACTTCATTGAAGTCGGATGTAGCAGGAAGAGGGAGAAGTGACGGAAAATGATTTAAAATGGGCTTAACTGAAGAGCTAAGCTGCCTCAATCCTTCATGGAAGTCGGCAGGATGTAAATAATAAATCATAAATAAATAAAACTCAAGAGCTAAATATAAATAAAGGCCTTTTAAATATACCATCCCTCACAGCTGCAAGTGTTGCAAAGTGGAATCAGCCAGTGTGTGCGCTTATGGGTGTTCCCTCCTTGACACTAAGACTGGATTCAGCCTCAGATTCTTTTTATCCAAAATATTTTTATCCAAATCCTATATATTAGCAATGATACGTAGAATGATGGACTGAGGTCTAAAGTGCTGAGCCAAGGCAACTAAGCCAATTTTTCAATCCTGCTGGAATTTTAGGGATTAAAGCTTTTAGTCATAGGATCTTAAACTACAATGTGAACCTTCCTACCTCATGAAGCACCATCCGATAAGTATACACACACACACACACACACCATAGGCATATGTACATACAGTTATATATACATATATATGCATATATACACACACATACATAACTAAAAGGGAGAATATGTATAGAAACATATATATATACATATATATATATACTAATGTACTTTTATAATATATTTATATACTTTTACTAAAGGCCCAGTGCACAAATTCGTGCACCTTGAAAGGAACTCTGGGCCAGGAGGCTGCGGTGGGCCAGGGAGGGTCTCGGCCCATCCTCCCCACCCCTACCCAGCCCCTCTTGCCATGGCCCCCCAGTCCCATGTCTGCCGGCAGCCCCACTCCCCCGAAGCCACTCCCACGCCTGACAGTGCTGGCCCTGCTTGCACTTGCTGACAGCACGGAGTGACTGGGGCCAGCGCCAGCAGCGGGTGCGAGTGGGGCAGGTTCCGTCAGCGGGTATAAGCAGCGGCTGCTGCCCCGATCGCCCCTCAGGAACAGGGGGGAGGTAGAGAAGCCCTGATGGGCAATCAGGGCCTGGAGCCACCACTCACACCCGCTGATGGTGCCAAGCGATTGAGACCAGCGCTGGGCCCCGCCTGCAGGTGGGAGCGATGGCTCCAGCACCAGCAGCAGGTGCAAGCACCGGGCAGGACCATGGTGTGCAGGAGCAAAGAATTTTCAGTAACCACCAGAGGCTCACCTCAATGACAGCGACCAGTGCCCCGCCTTGGTATGGCGTCCCCACACACCTGCTCCACCATCCCACCACGGCTGACACCCGCCATGTTCTGCACATGCCCCCTGGTGGTCAACGCACATTATAGTGACCAGTTGTTTGGTTGTTTGATTGTTCCACGGTCCAGTCTATTTGCATATTAGCCTTTTATTATACAGGATAATGTATAGTACATATTTATATACTTTTATAATTGATACTTATATTCTGCCTTTTTGTTTTTCTCTCTGTTTAGCATGGCTACTCTTCCTTTCTATTCTGTTTACAGCAGTGATACAGCCTCTAAGGGGTTTATCCAATACTCTGTAAGATAAAAATTGAGCAGACTTATCCTTCAAAGCTTTAGAAAGGCACCAGCTTAGAGACCAACCTACAGTCACTCCAACCTGGTCATTTTCCCCTATAGCGTTGGAATAAGGTTTCCTTGGTTGAGCCTCAGGTGAGGTGCAGAGGCGCTCACTGGATCCACTCAGCACTCAAGCTGCGCCCGGTTCCCCCTGCAAGTGTACCAGATGGCATGTGGATGGCATACTGCTCTCCTGTGGGCCCTCCCACTTCTGCAGTCAGTTCATTTGGGAGCCAGTTGTGAGTTGTTTGTTCCCAAACCTATTCATGCCTCTTGCACTTTTTCCATTTAAGACATGTAACTGAATATTATGTAAACAGTTGATATGAATGTGAAAAGGAGAGGTGTTTCTATGAAAGCTACACTGTTGTCTTATGTAGTTTGACAATGATAAATTTGCTTAAAAAACAAAAATGATGGTGAAATTAAATATACATAGATAACTCTGTAAGATTGGGCAAAGTCATAAAACTATAGGCAGATCCCATAGTCCAATGGATTTTCAGCTGTCTTTAGTTTTTCCCCTCTTCTTTAAAGGAACCGAACCTGCCCTGCCGGTGTTGCTCAGTGGTTGAGCATTGACCTATGCACCAGGAGGTCGCTGGTTCGATTCCCAGGCAGGGCATGCCCAGGGTGCCTGCTCAGTCCCCAGCAGGAGCTGTGCAGGAGGCAGCTGCTCAATGTTGATGTTTCTCTCTCATCAATGTTTCTATCTCTCTCTCCCTTTCTTTTCCTGTCTCTCTAAAAATCAATAAAAATATTTTTAAAAATATTTAAAGAAACTGAACCTGAAAATCATAGATTTCTGGTTTATACAAGAAAGACAATTGGGAATTCCAGACAATGGGCCCATCTTTAAAGCAAGGTGTGGCTCCTACACAGAGCTTGTGTGAATAAGTGTACATTTATTTAACTATATCAAATATCCATATATCAAACATCAACTAATATATATATACACTAGAGGCCCAGTGCATGACATTTGTGCATGGTTGTGGGGGGTGTCCCTCAGCCCAGCCCTCTTGTTGTCGGGGACCCCTCAGGGATGTCTGCTGAGGGGTCTTTAGCGCTGCTGCGGAGGCAGGAGAGGCTCCTGCCACTGCTGCTATGCTCACCAGCCACGAGCCCAGCTTCTGGCTGAGTGACACTCCCCCTGTGGGAGTGCACTGACCACCAGGGGTCAGCTCCTGCATTGAGCATCTCCCCCCTGGTGGTCAGTGCACGTCATAACGACTAGTTGTTCTGCAGTTCAGTCGATTTGCACGTTAGCCTTTTATTATATAGGATATACGTAATGAGAGTATCATTTTTATGATTTTATGCTTTAACCAGTTTTTTTCTTAGATTAACTGACTGCCAGTTCAGTTGTCTTGGTTTAGAGAGTTTTGTGGATTTTGTTTGTAGTGACGGCATGTTGTGTAAAATACACATGTCGGCTGAGCATGTCCTGATGCTTATTCTATGGAAGTTACAAGAGAACTGAGCCAGGCTGAGGAGAGAGCAGACACACATCTCCCTTATCCTGCACATCAGGGGAGGACACCTGCTCGTTGAGAGAACTTGTGGGCAGAACCATGTGCGCCAGCTTGTCTCTCTCCCACCGTTCTCTTCCTCTTCCTCTTCCCCTCTTCCACTCTTCCCCTCTTTCTCTCTCCCACCTCTCTTGTTCTGTCTACCTCTTCCTCCTTCCCAGTCCCTAAGCAATGTAGTTTAGTTCAAAGAATTCTGAAATCAATAAGGGAGAAACCATTTGGAGTTAAACAACAATATATTTCAAAGTACTTGTTCCAAGAAAGAGATGATCTTTGGCTTTAAAAGGTTTGAAAGATATGTTTATTTATGCAAACCCAACAGAGGTGGGGTGTGTGGGGGAGAGAGAGAGAGAGGGACGATACCCTTAAATAATGAGCTTTGATTTATTAAAATGTGACTCACATTAGGTAATATAGGAACATACCTATTTCTCATGAAGTGAGATCAGGATATAGTGAAAGAAAACTTATTTGAAGTGTCTTAAAATCCAGTGTGTTTTAGGTCATCTTTCTATTCTCTTTGGTCTAAAAACACTTTGGGAAGGCCTTCCCTTCTCACTGTGCTGTGTCTAGACCAGCAGTTCTCAACCTGTGGATCGCGACCCCTTTGGCGGTCGAATGACCCTTTCACAGGGCTCACCTAAGACCATCCTGCATATCAGATATTTACATTATGATTCATAACAGTAGCAGCATTACAGTTATGAAGTAGCAATGAAAATAATTTTATGGTTGGGTCACAACATGAGGAACTGTATTTAAAGGGCCAGAAGGTTGAGAACCACTGGTCTAGACCCTGGGACATGTTCACAGACACATTTGAGAACCCTCAGGAAGACTAGTATTTCACTACACAGTGAGAAGGTGGTTGTTTTTAATAATGGAAGCCATAGGAATGTGCTTTAATTTGTGCTAATGTGGAATGTTTAAAATCATAAAACAGGGATGACTGTTGAGTTCCAATTCACCCAGAGAATGCAGACCCCAAAGATAAGAAGTCCAGAACATGAACTTCATGGGAAAGCATGAATCCACCCACCCCCAACAAATAAGAAACCGTTCTTTGTTTCAGTAACAGTTCTTAGGGGTTTTATTTTGATTGATTGTGAGGTATTTTATTGTAGAGCATAAACCAGATGCTTCTCTCTGGTTAATAAGGAACAACTGATGGCTGCCAGATTAACTAGGAAAAAATATGTTTCTCTCTGCAGTTCTGGACAGTAACACGATTTAGTGGCATTTCACCTGAGTGGACATGTAAGATGGATGCATTTGTCTTTTGCCTCTCAGGGCATAAGTCCAAATTTGGAGTTGGTGGCAGAAAAGATGGATGACCACAGAGATCTCCTGGTGAAATTGGTTAGATTTCCTCATTCCTCATTAATTCCTTGTTGACCATCATCCATCTCCATCTCTCTGACCCTAACCTGATGAACTCTGATTGCTGGGGATTTCCTGGGTCTAGAATAACCAAAACGTTCTGACTGACCTCTGAATAGATTGAAAGAGCTACTCGGGTGACATCCCAGACTTATGGATGGAAGAAGGCGTCTCAACCGGAAATCTTTCCCCCACATTGAGCAATAATGGATTTTGTTTTTTAGTAATAAGGAGACACAACTGGGCAGGGGTGTGAAATCTAAAGCTCAAGGGGAGAGTTTAAGAGACAGATTGCTTCCACTGTTGTTCAGGTAAAACCTAGCAAAAGGGAGACTTTGGTTCTTAGATTAAGTCTGATGATGGAACTTGAAACCTCCCATGACTAAGTAAGACTGACATTTAGGGGCATAAGAAGAAGCAGATGATTGTGGGAAATGCAGAGGCATCATTCGGGCCACTGAGGTGAAGAGGAGACCCCCAAAATCAATGGAAGGAGGGACAGCAATGCTTTGTGCATTTCATTAAAACAGTGCCCGTGTGCTTGCTGATCGCTGGCCTGGTAGCCTCATCTACGTCCACGTTAGGTAGGCATATTGCCTTCACAGTTTTGGCCCAGGAAGCTTGAGATGCTTCCTGGTCTCAGACACAGATGTACCACATGTTGGAGGAATGGAGCATTCCAGTAAAGCCCCAAACTGGCACATCACAGGTGAGAAAGTGCCCAGGAGGCGTCCAATGGCTTAAAGAAAAGCTAAATAAGTGTGGCATTTTTGATAGCCCTCTTCCGCACTTGAGCAGAATGACAATATTTTACTAAGTCAACCAAGAGGTAAATCAAGATTTAAGCCAAATTCTCAGCTTGCATGCAAAGCCTAACCTCTTCTAAATAAATGGGATTAAAATACGTGTAGAAGCACCTAGTTTCTTTCCAATTTCACGCTCTTGTATTTTGTAGTGCAGTTTCAGATCCGTTTGTGAAGGCCGATTGGGGGTGAAAACAGCCCGGAGAGACAGCTGGGAGAGGAACAGGTTTGCAAGTCCGAGACAAAGTCCTCGGCTCGGGGTTCAGCTGTTTCCAGCTCGCCAAGTGACCTCAGCCCAATTTCCTCACCTTAAAAATGGAAACAATAATGCTGACTGTCTCTTTTGTGGGATGCAGTGATGTCTGTGACCAGCACCATTGGCAGCTTTGGGCTGGGAGGCTGAGGGAATAACCTCTCCTCCATTTCCTGGGGACATGTGTGTAGGGATGGCACTGGCTTTATTTTCTCCCTAGTCTACATCTTTGTTGAGCCCAGCAACTGCACTGTCCAGCTACCCCAGGTCATTCTGATTGAATAGCTGAAGAGGTGCAGGCCATTCCTCCACGTTCAGGAAGTTTCATAGATGGATGATGGTCAACCAGGAATTAATGAGGGTTGAGGAAATCTAACCAATTTCACCGGGAGATCTCTGTGATCATCCATCTCTTCTGCCACCTGCTCCAAATTTGGACTTATGCCCTGAGAGGCAATTCTCCTGGACTCCCTCTCTTTATCATCTTCCAAATTGCCCCAGCGCCAGTGCTGTGGGGGAAGTCTCCACGTCCCTCTCTCTTACAAGGCCACCCGCTATTTGTTTCACCAATAACTGACTCCCAGGTGAATAGTAATTCTTCATTCACAGTGTTGCTCACCTCCATGACTTTATTTTCCAGGTAATGTTTACTGAATCTTACCAAGGGTCAGGCACTGCTCGCACTTTGCTGAGTTATCCTCCTGCTAACTTGAAAGCACTGTGGATAAGAGAGGTTGAGAGCTCCCAGACCGACAGCTGTTCCACGGAGGGCCTGCCTCCCCCTCCCGCTCTGTGTCTTCATGCCTTCCTTGTGCAGTTGTCTCCCAACTGTTCTCCCCCCGACCCGTCCCTCCTTCAGGCCACCACCAGATGTCCTTCTCCATACCGCCATCTGATATTCTTTTCTCTTCAAAAACATTTTTAATTGAGAAATAATTGATAAAACATTATATTCGTTTCAGGTGCACAATGTAATGATTCCATACTGAATATTGCTTTTGGCATCTGGCCTTCTTTGGAAAGCAAGGACTAAATCCTGTCTGTATATTTTTAATTGCTTTTTTATTCTCACCCAAAGATATGTTTATTGATTTGAGAGAGGGAGCGAGAGAAAGGAAGAGAGAGAGAGAGAGAGAGAGAGAGAGAGAGAGAGAGAGATATGGGTTACCACCTGTATGTGCTCCGACCAGGGATCAAACCTGCAGCCTAGGTATGTGCCCTGATCAAGAATCGAACCTGCAACCTTTTTTTGTAGGGGATGACACTCCAACCAGCTGAGCCACCCAGCCAGGGTTATCCTGTCTATATTTGAGGTTCATATAGCATCCACTGTAGAGTTTGGGGTCTAGTGGATATTCAGTATATATTTGCTGAAAGAAAGCAAAGAAGATAGAAAGGAATAAGTAATACAGTGGGGCCTTGACTTACGAGTGTCCCGACTAACGAGTTTTGAGATACCAGCTGTCTCTCGGCCGATTTTTTGCATTGAGTTGATAGAGTAATTTGAGTTAACGAGCTCCTTAACGAGCTTGGTCTCGGAACGAATTAAACTCGTAAGTCAAGGCCCCACTGTATTAATAATCATTTAATCCCCTTGCTAGCTTGCTTCCTCTGACATCCCTGTGCGATAGGCGCTATTATTTTTCAGCCCCATTTTACAGGTGAGGAAGCTGAGGCAAGAGGAGTTAAGTAACTTGCCGAAGGTCACAGAGCCAGCAAGCGCCAGTCAGGACCTGAACCCAGGATGTCTGGCTCCTGAGTCTGTGCTCTTCCTCTCTCCCCTGTTGTGCTGCAGCATCCGGAAGGATTGACAGACAGGGAAAGACACAGAGAGAGGATAACCTCACATCAGTGCCCATGATGAGGGAGCAGAGAAAATGCGCTTAGGCTGCCATGCATGGTCTTCCTTTCATTTACACTGAGAAGGAAGTACCACTGATCAGCCAGAGCCGTGGCCACTGCCTGGACTGCTGCTAGAAACAGATCACTGTGAACCTTCCTGCATACCATGCCCACGTTTCCTTCCTTAATTCCGTTCTTTACAGGAGCCTGCTACGAAGTCCCCATGCCCCCAACTCGGAGTCGCTCAGGGAAGGGAGAGTTGCCACTTTCTCTCGGAAGCTCCCTCCCAAACATGTGCTGCCCACAGACCGCTCCCTCACAGGAGGGAGTCATGGACATGACCTCCCCATGGCCAGAATGCAGATGTGTCAGGTGTGGCTGAAATGAGCAGATAAAGAATCTTTAGTGGTATTTCTCTTCGGAAGCAAAACTCTTAGTTAGCCCACTGTTCCGTGGTTGGTTTTTAGCTGGGCCTCCTGGCATTTCTGCTTATGTTAGCACCATGTTTCTCTCCCACATGGGGACGTCTATCTTAAGCGTATTGTGAGGCTGAGAGCGTGTAAGAGGAAGTGGTCTGTCCTGTAAGAGCAGGGAAGGACGGCTGTGCCAGCGTGAATTTCAGGGAACGCTTTGCACCAAGAATCCGCGAGTAAATAGAATCCGACTGCAGACTCGGTGAATCAGAGCTGAATCATATGTAAGCGTGTGCTGCATCCTGAGGGATTCCCTCTGCCCCTGGCCCCTGTGGGGTGAGAAGCTTTCCCTGTGTGAGGAAAAACTGTTGAGGACATCCAGGCCACTGGCATGTCTTTGTGGTGATGTCATGGACGCACTGAGTCTTTATTGTGGCTCAACTAGCACAACTTAGCAGACTAATGAAAAGTGATTTATTCTTTCTAATACACAGAACATTTAGTTCTGTCTCTGCCACTTTGAGTCCAAGCAGACCTGCCTGGCCCCAGCCCTGCCACCACCCCTACCCCCACCCCCACGTGCACCACCCTCATGTAGATCTCATGGTACATTTTTGTCCCACTGCCCTGCCTATTCCTGGTAGTTAAGGACTGTCTGAGCAACGTGAGAGTGGGTTACTCTTCATCTGGCTTCTTGGAAGAACTGTGCACAGGGAAGCGTTTCACCTAAAAGACTAAACCACAGAGGGAGTGTCCAGGAAGCAGAGAATGAATGGTCCAGGTGACTTGCTTGTCTTAGCTCCACAGGACTGTAGGCACTGCTGTGCAGTGGATGGAGCCCAGACAGACCCCAAGCAAAGCCCCGCTGGGATCTCATCTCCGTGCCATGTTTTACCAGTTCATGACTTTGGCGAAATGGATTTGCCTTCAGAATCTCAGTTCCCATCTGTGAGATAGGATGATAAGGCCATCCTAAGGGCTGCAAACACTGAGTATAAAGTGCCTAACACTGGTGTGCAGTAAGTGATTTGTTCTTCACCTCATCACCACCACCGTTCCAAGACGCTCTTGGATACGGGAAGAACCAAGGGGAACTTGACTGCTGTCGGCCTCCCATGCCTACTGAACCGAGCTTTAATCTCTAAAACTCCCTGCCTTTCTTACTATAGCAACTGAAATTGCTCCTAAAACAATAAAAGTAAACATAAACATGGCAGCCACAGGGTGATGAAAACAAAGGATGAAGTTCCCTCCCTCCAGCAGGGGGTCTGTCAGTTGAGTGGGTTCCTTCCTTTCTTGTTTGCTTCCTTCCGCCTATAAATATTGCCAGGCACACTGCTCGTATGCGGGGCTCAGGGCTGAGCCACGGGGGCCAAAGTTGAATCAGACATGGGTTCTGTCCTTGAGGACTTACCATCTACCAGGAACGAGGAAATGTCTGCAAACATCTTGAAAGGGAGTTAGGAAATGGTAGGACCATAGAGAGAGACCACTAAAGGGCTGTGGACTTTAGGAGGAATTTTAGCTGGAGTTGAGCATGCAGGTGTCATGGAACAGGCAGCCTTGAATCATCAAGAACAAGATCCTGGGGTCGGAGCACCAGGTGTGAACGTGGCCTTGCTATCTACATGCTGAGGCTCCTTGGGCAGACTAGGCCCTATCTCTGTGCCTCTGCTTCCTCGTCTTTAAAACGGGGATAACGCCCGGCTGGTGTGGCTCAGTGGTTGAATGTAGACCTATGAACCAGGAGACCACGCATGGTTCGATTCCTGGTCAGGGCACATGCCCGCTTGCGAGTTCGATCCCCCAGTAGGAGGTGTGTAGGAGGGAGCCGATGAATAATTCTCTCTCATCATTGGTGTCTCTGTCTCTTTCCCTCTCCTATCCTCTATGAAATCACTAAAAAGACATTAAAAAAATGAATATATAAAATGGGGATAATAATGGGGATGTTACCGCTTAGGGTTGCTGTCAAGATTAAGTGAGATATGTAATGCGCTTAGAGCAGCGCCGGGCACACAGTGAGTGCTATGTTGGTGTGTGTTAAATGCATTTGCCAAAGTGCAGGTATGGATTTACCCATCGAGCAGGGTGGGCAGTGTTCCTCCCGATGGAGGGTAGAAGTGGAGGGTAGATAAGCCAAGGCGGAGTCTGCAGGGAGGCGCAGGGTTGGGGCAGGTGAGAGGGAGGGAAAGGCAGCAGGGACAGGAGTGTGGTGTCAGGCCAGGAAGCTCAGGCTTCCCTGAAAAAGTGAACGGAACTCCGTCTTCAGAATTCCTCAGCCCGTGTGTGAAGCCGGAGCCGGAACCTGTGTCGGGGCAGGTCTCTGCATCTCAGTCCCAGTGAGCAGGGCCATGGACCCGATGCCAGCAGGCACGGAACCGAAGCTTGGATTATCAGGGCTCAACACGTAGGCCTGCGGCGGCAACGCCTTGGGGGGACATGCAGCGGGGGCCCTCAAAAGCTGAACTGGGGGAGCTGTGCTTGGGGGTGGGGGAGGAAGCATCACACGTTGCCCCCATCCTCTGCATCCTTTGCAGGTTACAGATGTTTTTCCTTAGGGCACAGGCAGCTGTTGGGTGTGGGTTTACGTCCTTGGGGCCTCGCGGTGCCTGCAGTCATCTTCACTGTCTGGCGGGAAGGGGATGATAAAGCCCATCCCAGGCGGCTGTGTTTTGGTCACCGACAGAGGTGCTGGTGGGGATGGGGACTCTGGCTCGCCACCCTCTGCTGCACTCAGAGAGGATGCCCGTCATCTGGGATTTGTTTCTAAATGAAAACCTGGAGGGTTGGGATGCCTAAGGTTTGACATGCTTTTAACTTTGGCTGTTAAAGGCTACCTGTGATTTAAACAAAATCATCCAAGTTATCTCTGGGAGCATAGTACTGCTTTTTAAGTGTTATGGGGATGTGGGGGCAGTTCCTAAGGTCTCATGTGAGTCATTGCAAATCCTTTTTGGAACAAGGTAGTATATAATATATCTATATCTGAACCAAGTCAAGACCAATTACCATAAAACGTCCTTCTGTAACGTGGGAACAGAGAAAGGATTAAGTGCAGCTATGGAGTCATTTGTTGCTCTGGAGCCCACTCTGCATCTTCCCTTGGAGGGTCTGGGAGTGAAACAGCACCCTATTGGCAGCTGGAAGAGCCACCTTCTGGCCTGGCCGCATCTGCCAGCAGTAGATGGTGCCCGAAGGATCCCAGGTCACCTTGCCTTCTCTGAAGGTAGACAGCGCCTTTGTAAAGAATGGGAAGTTTTCGCCCTAGCCAGTTTGGCTCAATGGATAGAGATTGGCCTGTGGACCAAAAGGTCCCGGGTTCGATTCCAGTCAGGGGCACGTACCTCGGTTATGGGCTCCTCCCTGGCCTGGGCCCTGGTTGGGGCGTGTACAGAAGGCAACCAATCTAAGTGTTTGTCTCACATCGATGTTTCTCTCTGTCTTTCCCTCTCTCTTCCACTCCCCCTAAAAATCAATGGAAAAATATCCTCGGGTGAGGATTGACAACAACAAAAAAGAATGGGAAGTTTTTGCTGATTTCAGCTTGAAAGGCACTTTCCCCCACTCCTCCAGGGGCTCTGCACCAGAGCATCCTAGGCCGGACTTGGAACCCATCCCTGACCCGTCACATCCTTACCAAGGAGGGAAGCAGTCCCCATCGAGTCACACCAGCTTCAATGGGAGCAGCACATGTTTGTCCAGAGGCAGGATTTGGCTCCTGCAAACGTAGGCCTAAAGGGCCTGTTTAATATATTATGTAAGAAAGAGTGAGGTCATATAAACAGTCATGCCTCCTACCTTGAACCAAAAGTCGTCCTTATTTGGTGCTTCCAAAGTTAGAAAACAATACAAGCAACAGACGCTCTCTCGGGACCGTGAAGCAATAATGGCTCCCTTGTTCCCACCGTGGGTTCTGTGACCGTGTCAGCAAAGCAGGCTGCTGCTGCAGGGAGCGCTTGAAGTGTGGGCTGGTGTCTTTCACCCTCTCCGCCTGCTTAGAAGGATCACTTTGGAAGCCCACTGAGTCCCCCACTTGCAATCAGGATGCCCAGGCATCCTTGGGGGGAAGTCTACACCGGGCCCTGGGGTGAGGGTGGCAGGGGGGGAGGGGGAGAGGTAGAGGGGGAGGGGGCAGCCCAGCACTCTGCAGGGCCCTTTGGCTGAGCAAAAGGTAGATCAAATTTCACCCTTAAATAACTGTCTTCTGTCTGTGTAAACAGTCACAGCCATTAGTCTAAAACTTCAGACCTCAGCCTTGGATGGGTTTCTTTTTCAGACCTTAGCTCTGGGAGCCACTCTTCTCTGCTTTCGGAAGCCTCTGGTGCCTCCATCCGAGCCTGCAGCCTGCTCTCCAAGTCTTAAAAAGCCATGCTTGGGGCACATGCAGTGAAGGGAGATGGGGAGTGAAGAAAACCCATTTACTTCTCCTCTTGGGACCTATATCCATTTTAGTATCCCACCGGCATCAAACAAGAAGTGCCAGCTCAGCCAGTGTTGCTCAGTGGTTGAGCATCGACCTGTGAACCAGGAGGTTACAGTTCGATTCCTGGTCAGGGCACATGCCCGAGTTGTGGGCTCGATCACCAGTGTGGGGTGTGCAGGAAGCAGCCTATCAGTGATTCTCTCTCATCATTGATGTTTCTATCTCTATCCCTCTCCCTTCTTCTCTGAAATCAATAAAAAATATATTTTAAAATAAGAAATGCCAAAATATTAAAGCATGGCACTCTTCTCAATGAGAAGAAGAGGTTATGCGAAGGAGGCTTGGGTCCCTGCAGAGTGGGCGAGAAGTCCGCCCAACGACTCGTCTCCCTTGAGAAGTAAACATATCCAGTGACAGCAAAGATGTTGCCAAGGAAATTTACTCCAGTTTTAGGGACAGAGAAGGACAGGAGTGTTGCTGCTCCTTTACGTTGCTTTTTGGATATAAATTTCTTCATGAGCTTCTCTAAAGCGAGAAGAAAACAGCAGCTTGACTTCTTCAGCATGCCCACGGATCTGAGAAGCAGCAGAGAATGCAGTGGATAATTGATTCTGTTCTCCAAAGACCCATCCTGACTCTGAATGGATCCGGGCTTGTGTTCTACCATACAGGTGTTTAGCCTCTGCCCGCAGGAGGACACAGATGGAGGCTGGCTTTCTGCAGATGCCTTTAAATGTCAAAAACATGAGAAGAAAATCCATTGACACTCCTTTCACTGTGACAATGTAGCCATGCCCCAAACGACACTCACATCAGTGAGATGGGGAGAGATTTTGAAAGACAGCAGAGAATCCCCTACCATGGAGAGCAGCTTATTTTATAGCGGGGAAGCCACGGAATCTTTCTGAAATTTTTGCTTGAGGGCCAAAACTCTCAATTTATTCTTTAGCCACGGATTACGTCTGATTAAGCAACAGTGTAAGGACATGAGAATCTATGTTTCAGCAAGAAGTGAAGTTTGTTACTAAATGTAAGTTTTAGGAGCTCTGTGATTTTAATCAAAGCGATTGCTTCTGGTAGCAATCCAATGGTGTTGTCGAATCAAATTAAGTTTTATCAGATTCTGTCTGATAGGGATATTCACCAGACTGGTTCCCAACATAATGTGTGTTCCCTGCCTTTATGCAAGTGAGACTGGAGTCACCCTGTAATATAAATGAGGTCACCTTAATTGGCCTAATTTTAATGCTCTGCCACTACAGGGACATCAGAGTGCCAGTGAGCAAGTGAGTAGCCTGTTAGGGGGAAGATCGCACGGCAGAAATCCCTCACTTGCAAGGTTTAAAAAATTCACCTTTTCAGTCGGTGTTTTGCACGAGCACAAACCTTACCCTAAATATAGAGAGCTAAGAAAGAACCTTCCATGGTACGGCTCCCTTAAGTGAGCTCATTTAATCTATTCATCCGTGTGAGCTGACTCGTGCCTCAGTATTGGAGGCCAAATCCAAAAAAAGAAAAAGCAAGCCTGTGGCTCACTCCTAGGAAAGATGTGGAACAACTGAGTAGAATCCTGGGCCGGGGAGCCACTGACTACGCCGCAGGCCCAGAAAAGAGAGGTGCTGGCGCCTCCTAGTCATTCTCGTTAATTAGCATCATATTTTGGCTTTACAAGTGTCTTTGGCATATTCAGATTTCTCCATTCATCGTGATTCTAATCAGTTTCCAGTCATCTTACGGGCCAAGTTTCAAACTTCCGATGAGGTCAAAAGCTCCGAAAAGATGTTGCTCTCGATGTTCTTTAGTACTTTTCAATATTTCCACCTTGCCAGGGTTCCCCAAAGCACACTCCAATAAAAAATCTTTACCCGATGGCCAGGATGACAATGCTATAGGCCTTCATCTCTTAACATAGGGAGCAATTCTTGAGAAAGAAGAGGTTTGGACTAAAGAGGTTTGGACTCCAGTTTCCATAACGTGAATGGCCAGGGGCCATGACAGGATGCAGAAGACGTCTCCACAGCAGTGTGTCTG